>NC_044035.1:195844222-196144222 GCF_901765095.1 Microcaecilia unicolor
AGAATAGCAGCTTTTTCCTCAATTTCAATTCTCTCAAGAGCCAGCTGCAAGACCAAAGCGGGCATGGATCTTCCATAAATACTGGACCCTGATGCGGAAGATTCGGCAACAGCAGACACTGAAATGGTGTCTCCACAAGCAACCGCACCAAGTCCCGCATACCAAAGATGGTTGCAAGCCAATCTAGTGCCACCAAAAATTAGCCATCCTCGGTGAAGATGAATCGCGGTGTGAAGAATTCGTCCAATTAAGGGCCAAGGTGGGAAACACATACAGAGCGTGACACCGGCCATGGCTGCAACACAGCATCCAACACTTCGGAACCGGTTCCTCCAACCGGTCCACCTTGCCATTCGTTCTGGACGCCATGAGATCGATCTCCGAGTCCCCAATTGCTGCAGAGCTGGTGAAATGCCTCTGACCCCAGCTCCCACTCTGCTTCAGTTGAGACGATGATGGCTGAGAAAATTGTCCTGCATGTTGCTCTGACCTGCAGTGTGGGTCACCGACAAGAGAAGCAAGTGGTGCTCCCACCCATTCCACAATGCCAGCTGCCTCTGCGGCCAACGATCTGCTCTGCGTGCCACCCTGGCGGTTGATATAAGCCACTGCCATAGTATTGTCTGAGAGGATCTGTACCACTTGACCCTCCAGGATCATCTGGAAGGCCAGAAAAGGCTTTGAGCACAGACCTCAATTCCAACCGATTGATGGACCACTCCGCTTCTGTTTCTGTCCAACAACCCTGGAACATAGTGGTGGAGGCAATGATCTACCCACCCCGACTGGCATCTGTCACCACAATTAACCACTGTAGGGTCACCACTGGCAGCCCCTGAAGAAGGTTGGCCTCGGAGAGCCACCAACTCATGTTGTGCCACGCCCCCGGAAGCCAAGGTAGCTGCCGCTGATACTCCAGAGACATTGGGGACCACCAGTCCAGTAATGTATGCTGCAGAGGCCGCATGAGAGCCCTCAACCATGGTACCACTTCCAGGGTGGCCACATCGATCCGAGTACCTGCACATAGTCCCAAACACGGGGTCAAGGTAGCTCAAATAACCCACGCACCTGACACCGGAGCTTGAGGCTCCTGCCCTCCGGCAGGAAGACACACCCCTGTGCCGTGTCAAAGCAGACCCCCAGATATTCCAGAGACTGAGAGGGGATTCAGATGACTCTTCAGAAAATTGATCACCCAGCCAAGATACTGGAGAACTTTGATGACACGGGTTGGGCTAGCTGTCTCTTCTGTTCCGAATCTGCTCAGATCAGCCAATTGTCTAGATAAGGATGTACTCTGACCCCTTCCTCTCCGTAGGAACGCAGCCGTCACTGCCACCATTACTTTGGAAAAATGTGCATGGTGCCGTGGCCAGCCCAAACGGCAAGGCTTGGGAACTGGAAGTGTCGACCGAGGACCGCAAAACGTAGAAATCATTTATGAGGGGGCCAAATTGGAATATGCAAACAGGCCTCTTTGAGATCCAGTGCTGTGAGGAACTCCCCCGGTTGAACTAACGCCACAATGGACCTTAACGTTTCCTTGTGGAAATGTCTCACTTGCAAAAAGTCGTTACCTTCTGCAAGTCGAGAACTGGTCTGAAGGAACCTTCTTTGTGGGGCAGCACAAATTAGATCGAATACTGTCCTCAGTGAAGCTTGAACTGCGGAACAGGTGTCACAGCCCCAAATTCCAGCAGCGACTGTAAAGTGTCGTTTACTGCTGCCTGCTTGGTGGCTGTGGCGCACCGTGAGTCCAAAAGGCGTCTCCTAAGGGCATGGAAAATTCTAACGTGTACCCTCTCTGATCAACTCTAGGATCCATTGGCCATTCTTCGTAGACAAGTCAGCCACCCCCCTATCCGAGGAACGAAACAGTGAACCGACGCCCCATCATTGCGTAGAGCACCCCGCAACACCCTGCCGCTGCCCAGTTCCCAAAGGTCTCTTGTCAGTCTGAAAGAAAGAACGCTTCTGAAATCTGGGATGAGGCCCACCCGGGCCGATAGCGTCGGGCCTCACAAAACCAAGGCTTTGAAGACCGGAAGACTGCCCAAGATCTCCTGGCTGCGAGGCTGAGAAATTTGCGTCCATGGGAGCCTCCAAAATGGTGCGCGTGCCAAGTCCCTCAGTGAGGGAAAACTCTGTGTCAGCGGGCGCTGCTGAGCCTACTGCCCCCTAAGACTTCTGTGCAGCCGTGCTGCAGACTCCCGCTGGTTCCGCCTCTTGCCACAACGGGAACATCTCTTAACAGCTTCCGCCATATACAGCTACTTGCAGCGCTCGCACACAGATCCTCCACTGAGACCAAAGCAAACACTCACCCCGATGATAGACCATGCTTGTCCTCCAATGGCATTCCCAGAAGGAGCTCCGAACAGTGCTCGACAGCCCCAGCACCCAGTCTGTCAGACACCGGGTTCTGCCTTCAGCGCTTAGCGTTAAAGATGCAGACAGGTGGGGTTTTTTTGTTGTTGTTTTTTTTTTTTTTTATGTGAGGAAGGAAATTGCAGCCAAAATAACAGCACACTGTGGGACCATTGAGAGAAAAGGAAAGATGGGGTAAGGCAGGGGCCTGGCCCTCATGAATGCCTCCATATTGGGCACCCTCAGCCACACACACTCCTGCTCAACTGGCCAGAAGCCCCCTATAAAGTCGAATCCAGGAGCTGAAAGGAATCCGTCTACCACCTGCTGGAGATAGTGATAAACTGAAGGGTGAAGGAGCTGGACGTCCAGGGTCACTGCCTTCTTTCAGTGTTCTCTATCTCCAATTGCGGGTAGGTGGATACAACCTACCAGTTTCTGGATTCATCTGCTGCTAAGGCTAAAGAAGTGACTGTTGCGCCTTAGTTTGTTAAGCTGCCATGATGGTTCCCAAATGTGCAGTGCATCAAATACCTGAATGAATGAATGAATAAATAAATAAATAAGTGCTGCTAAATATCAGAGCCTTAAGCAGGTAAAACGTCAGGAAGCAGAGCTCAAAACTGGGTTTCAAATCTCCTTACAAAATACCATTAAATACACTTTGGAACTCAATTCTAAGAATATTACTGGTTTACAATATAGAAAAAGTAACCTTTCAAAACACGTGTTTTGGAGGACTAACTTTACATACAGCAGTATGCATGCTTCTGGTGGATCATCATCCTAGGATAGATTCATTTGTGTGCTTGCGTGTTTGTTGGATAATTAATTGGCTGACAGCATAAAACTATGTGTTTGCAGTGGAGGACAGCTTATAGATATACACGTACTTGTATAAAACAATTACCCTCAATGGAAATTGTATGTTTGAGACCTACAAGAATCCATGAGTCTGTTACCTTGGTGTGGGAACAGGAATTACTGGCTGTGTTTTAATTTTTTCCTTGGCTCGATCATTGATGACTTCATCAGCAACTTTAAATATTTTCTTTTTTCTCCTTTTCTGTAGCATATTAAATAAATATAAGTTTTATCTTCTCAAATTATGTACCTGATATTTTATAGTTCACTTATTTCATCATTTTCTATATTATAATTCAAAACAGGCTACGGATAAGTGTTCTATTCCTATCGAAGTCTCATGAGTCTCAAAAAAATGGAACTGTACAAGAGCGTAATATTTATTTTATTTAAAATCATTTCTTACTACTTTCCAAATGATAGCCTGTCTAAAGTGGTGAATGAGGTAGGCAAAAATGCCCAAAATATATCATGGTCAATATTCAAAGACACAGTCTCTCTCATAAAAAATAGGTGGACAACTTAGTCAATTAACTTACATCTAATATTTAGTGGCCCTCTCTGTTTAGGATTGGTATTCATGCAATCCTCCTAAAATGAATAAACTTATTCAGACAGCAGTTGAATATTGCCACTATCTACATAAATTTTAGCTGTACTTGAATGCCCGACTCCTCATTTTACTAAATTATGGAATGTTCTCCCAATACAGTTATTTAAGATGGCCTCAATTATTCAGTTTAGAAAACAGCTAAAGGCACATTTGTTTGCCTAGACCTTTGATGTAGTTGAACCTTCTCTGATGTATTGGATTTTATTTCGCTGAGGTTCCACTGATCATATTGTAAAATTAATAAATTATTTTTGTTGAGAAAGTAAAAAAGGTAAGGGAATGAGGAGGTTTGCTATGATTTTCAAACGTAGGCACTCAAAAAGGTTAGCATTTATGAACTACAAGAGAATGCAGAAAGAGGAAGACAGGCAACACCACCTGGAAAAAGTTAGGAAAGCAAAAATGTAATAGAAAATGACTAACACAGTAAATGGGGGACGGACGGGGGGACGGACAATGTTTTCCCAATATGTAAGTGACAGAAGGAAATACACATCTGCTGAGGTAAGACACGCAGGTGAAGGGAAGGAATGTATATTTCTTTCAGTGTTTACTGAGGATTGGCCAAGAGCACAATAGCAGAAGACAGACACAATTAGGATTGGAAGCGAAGTAGACCTTGACTGATTTTCTGAAAACATTTTGTGAGGAGCTATCTAAACTAAAAATAAACAAAGGGACAAGGACAGATGGGAAACATCCAAGGGTATTAAGGGAACTTCTGGCAACTCCACTATGATTTTTTTCAATGTTTCTTTAGAGCTAGAAGTGGTCCTGGAGGACTGGAGACAGGCAAATCTAGTTCCTCTTCACAAAGGCAGAAGTAAGGAGGGCGCTGGAAACTATGGGCTGGTTAATCTGAGTTCAATGATAAGTAAATTAAGGGAATTACTGCTAAAACAAAGAACAATACAGTTTCTAGAACCCAATGGATCTCAGGATCTGAGGCAGCATGGTTTTACTAGACAAATTTGATCGTCTTCTTTGGGTGACCACAGCCTGACCAAGAAGCATGCTAAAAGTAGTGTATGTATAATTTAGCAAGTCCTTTGAGCACAGTTCCCCATAGGAGAATGAGAAGTAAACTAAGTGCCCTTGATATGGGCTCTGAAAAGACTGACTGGGTTATGAAATAGTTGTGGAAAGGGTAGTGGTAAATGGAATTAATTCTGAGGAAAAAAAAACCTAGTGCTGTGGCACAGGTTTGGTCCTTGATCCAATCCTTTTCAACATTTTATAAATGATACTGTGGAAGAGCTATAAAGAAAAGTTTGACTTTTTGTCGATGGTACCAAAAACTGCAACAGGGTAGACACCATGGAAGGTGAGGAAAGCTTGGGGAATGGTCTAAAGTATGGCAGTAAAAATTTAATGGCAACCCCCCTCCCCCACAAAAATGCAGGTCATACATTTGGGTTGCAAAATCTCAAGGGAGTGTGCCAAAGGTGGTAAGGTAATGTATTTCTGTGCATGAAAGAGCAGGATCTGGGGGTAACTGTATCTGATACCCTTAGGAGGCCAAGCAGGCATATAAGCTGAAGGCAAAAGCCAGAAGGATGCTTGGGTACACGGAGAGGAATGGCCAGTATGAGGACATTATAGTGCCATTTGTTTATTAGATTCTTGATACACTGCTCTTCTGTAGTACAACCAAAAGCAGTTTACATATTACTTTCAAGTACTTTCTCTATAAAAGGCACTATAATGTCCTTCATACTGGCCATTCTTCCGAGACTCATTTGAAGTACTGTGTTCAATTATATAGATTGCACCTCAAAAAAAATATATAAACTAGGAGCAAGATGGCTGCTAAGTAGGACATGCTATATAGAGCTCTCCTGCTGTTTCCTTTACATCTTTACCTTTATGGTAGTTTCCCTTATTCACTATGCCTAAACACAAGCAGAAGGTTAGGGGTTCCTTCCCTTGAAGCCAGAGACTCCTATGTAGAAACAGGTTTCAATTATAGCGTTTGTCTAGTCCGTGCCTATGTTGGGTAATTTCGTGTTGACCGAGTCAGAAAAGAGCCTTGGTTTGGAGGGTGACATTACGTTCAGCTCAAGAAGTCCCGTAGCCCTACTGGATGGCAGGTTTGGTCCACTGAGCCGCTGAGGAGGGAGAGAGTTTCCCCAGTATCTCCAGCTAGGATAGCTGTGCCTCTCTTAGCAAAATAATCTTAGTGCAGGGCTCGTATCCCCTGCACCCCGCAGGTCACTTTTGGTTACTGGTGGCTGGGGATGCCACTGCAGCCAAAGAATTATTAGTGAGAGTACCTTGTCTAAGTCAGACAAGAATGGAGGGTGTGTTAGTTTAAGAGGTTACTTTAGATTTGATATGGATGCACCGGAGGCACTTCACAAAGTTTGTACATCATTTGTAATTGCTTGTTTGGTGAATTCAACTTTCTTAAAGACTTGGGAAATCATGTGAAAGCTCTAGTCTAAGGCAAATGACCTGGAAATACTGATACTCAACTTGAAGGAATCCGGGCAAAATAAACCATGATTTTGACTCTCACGCTGGACAAGTTAGATAGCTTTCAATAATTAAAAAATTTAAATTTCTAGTAATTTCCCATGCTCTTGTCTTCTCTCCCCTCACTAGATGTTGAATAAATTTTTGAAAGTGGTCTTTCATTACCCCATGGAAGGGATGACTCCACTGCAGATAATGCATTATTACTTTTTTTTTTTTACTTTATCAGTGACTAGAACCTTAGTTGGGTTTGAGTCTCTGCTGACAATTTAAATGTTTGTGCTATTCTCAAGAATGCACAAGAGGAAGTATCACCCAGGGATACTCTCTTGGAGTCACTAGTCTTCTTAAAGATAAAGAGGTTCTACTGCTTTTATATCCAAGATTCTTTGGTGAAAATTTTATGGGAGAGCAGCTCCAGATATAGCTAAGGTACTTACCTGTAGTAGGTGTTCTCTGAAGACAGAAGGCTTATATTCTCACAAATGGGTGACGCCGACCCATGTAGCCCGGTCCGGGATTCATAAAAGTATAAACAGAGCTTTGTTGAGTGCGAGACATGCTCCACCGTGCATGTACAAGTGCCTTCCAGCCAGCCACGCGATCGCCTCAGTTTTATACTACAGCAAAATAAAGTAAAAATAACAAAGGACACAACTCCCAGGGGAGGTAGGAGGGATTGTGAGAACATAAAGCCTGCTGTCCTTGGAGAACACCTGCTACAGGCAAGTACAGTAGCTTTTTCAAAGAACAAGCAGGCTTATTAATTCTCAAGAATGGGGAATCCCTAGCAAACAGGCTCATCAAAAACAACAAACACTGGTCAATTGGGCCTTGCAACAGCAAGGAAATAACACAGATTAACCTGAAACTACATACAATCTGAATGAGAGTGCAGCCTGGAACAGAATAAAATGGGCCTAGGAGGGGAGAAATTGGATTCTAGACTCCAAACAGATTCTGTCTGCCCGAACCATTACATTGGGTATCCTGCTCAAGACAGTAATGAGATGTGAATGTGGATTGAAGACTACATCACAGCCTTGCAAATTTCCTCAACAGAGGCTGACCTTGAGTGAGCTACCAACGCAGCCATGGCTCTTACATTATGAGCCATGAAATGACCCTCTAGGGCCAGCCAAGACTGGGCATAAGTGAAGGAAATGCAATCTGCCAGCCAATTAGAAATGGTGCGTTTCCCCGATGGTGACCCCCATCCTGTTAGGATCAAAAGAAACAAAACGTTAGGCAGACTGTCTGTGGGGCCCGGTCCACTCCATGTAGTAGGCCAATACTCTCTTGCAGCCGAAATCGAAGATACTTCCGGTGAGCTGGAACTATCAGGATGTGCTGTAATAACCTGGTCGCAATCCTTCGGGGTGGTGGCCGGCTCGCCAGTAATCCTCCTTTCTGAGTTTCCAAAACTCCAGAATTTTCAGCAATCCCAATCTCCCACCAGTAGTCCATGCATCCAGTCTTTCCAGGCAACACAGTTTTTAGTTCAAGTCTGTTTATTCTTCTCTTCTCCTTCCCTATCACAGCTCCATTCACTTAGGCAATATCCTAGGCAGTTGCAAAAAAAAAGAAACCACAGCAAAAGCAACCCCCCCTATAAATCCCAGTCCGGAGTTCAGTCCTCCTGGTTTCGTTTTTTTAAACTCTTTTCTTTTGAGTAGTTGCAGGATGGCAGTATACCTCCCTCTACACAGCTACATGACTCCTGTGACCACCCACTGCCCTCAGACCTCTGCAACCTCCACCAGAGTACAATCACAGTCCATATCCAACTGCTCATCCAAGCCTGGCAATCCTGTACTCTCCCTTCTCCTTCCTCCAAAAACTCCATTAACTCTGGCCCCTCACAGCTGCCGGTTAGTTCGCCCCACCCCTCACAGGTGGAAGGTATCTTGTATTGACTTCTGACCCACGGAAATTGAGTCTTCTCATCACTGCTCCCCCTTCTGGACGTTGATTGCCATAGTGGCTGCTCCCTCCACTCTTCCACCTCCCCAATGTGCAGTCCCTGGCAGGTTTTTGAGTCCACCTTCCTGCTTCCCCTTCCTATACCTTCTGGGACGTGTAGTTTGGCCCCACGCCTTATCTTACTGGGCCTGGATTCTCCACCTCATCACAGTGCGTATATTAATCCTTTAAGTCCAGAGAGCATAGCAAATCGTCTTTCTGTATCATTGGGAGTAGGGTGCCTAGGGAATCCATCCTGATCTTTTGTCAGACTAGGAATTTGTTCAGGGCTCTTAGGTCTAGGATGGATGATTTCTTCTGCAACAAGGAAGTAACTGGAATAGAATCCTGCCCTTCTTCTCCAGGTAGAATGGGTTCGACCGCATGGGCCTTCAGAAGGCTGGAGAGTTCCTCTGCCTGTGCTGAGAGCTGAATGAATGAGTTCTCGGTGGGCAATCTGGAAGTCTTTGCCTCAGATACGCACTCAATTGGTTTCAGACTATTTGAAGATCCCACCGGGTGGAGGTTATAAGGGGACACCATTCATGGAAAAACTTCAGTCTCTCACCCAAATGGAAAGTAGTCCAGGATGGACACTTTTACTGTGGCTATGCTCTGCTGGAGTCAGTCAAAAGCTTGTGCCTTGCTTTGCCGGGAGCAGCAGGGGCCTTAGGCGCATGCTGTTGATGTGAATGAGTGAACCAAGGTATTATACCTGTCCCTCTAATAATAGGTACTCCTAATTGGTTTGCCAAAAGTCCTCCTAGCTGAGGAGGCAGATGCAGAAGGTGCCCAGTGGGATGGAGAAGAGATGGTATCAGTATGTTTTTTGATTTGTTCTGCGACCTCCTCAACGTTCTCTCCAAAAAGGTTATCCCCTCAGCATGAAGCAGCTGCCAACCTCTGTTGAACAGAATGTTCCAAGTCAGAAATATGTAGCCATAAGAGTCTGTGCATTGCTATACTCTGAGCAGAGATCCTGGTTGCCACATCAAAAGTTTCATGTGCTCCTTGCCAAGAACTTTCAACACACCTTCTGCTGCTGACCAACTTGCGAATTGACTCGGACTGCTGCAGAGGGGTGACTCAGCCAGGTCGATGACACTGCGCACTGAGTTTCACAAGTGGATGCTTGTGAAGAGCTGGTAAGATTATATACAGGAGATGAGCATTGAAGCCTGGTATACTTCCTCCCATAAGAATCCAGGGATCTAGCTTCTCACCTGGGGGCGCCGAGGCATAGTCCCTGGCACTCCTGCCCTTTTGAGAGCAGAATTTCACCACCATGGAATTGTGAGGCAACTGAGGCTTATCAAAACCAGGTGCATGGTGGATCCGATACTGGGGTGCTGATCTTCTTGGCATTACTGGGACTGATAAAGGGGACTCCAAGTTCCTAATGAGGGCTTCCTGGAGCACCTCGTGGAGAAGGACAGTCACAGCATCCCTAGGAGTGACATGTAGTCCAGGACCTCAAGCATCTTGGCCCTCGGCTTGTCCTCCATTTCCAAAGGAAAGGGAATTTCATCAGCCATTCCTTAACAAAAGAAGGAAATGAAAGGCTTTTCAGAGCAGACTTTCTCCTTTCAGGTGGAGGGGAGGGTTCAGAGGGAATTCCACAGGACTCATCCAAGGAAAAGTACCTTGGATCCTCTGAATCCCATAAGCGCTCCTGTTCGGTGTCAGACAATACCTCCTGATGGAAGGAACCAGGTCCTCGAAAATGGTGTCGACAGTCAGTTCCCGCCTCTACTCCGGTATAAACTTCCTCACTGACATCAAAGGAGTGCCAGATTGGGTGGCAGTCGACACTGGAGCTGCCACATTGGTGTTGGAGGCCGAACTGCAGGCTGAGGGCCAAGCGTGGCTGCAACTGTAGGTAAGGTAGGCACAAGAACCACCGATGCAACCCGCTGCATGAGGCCATCGAGTAGCTCAAGGAGCAAGGCCTGGATGTGATCACCGAGGGCCGATACTGCGATAGGCTGGGATGCTGGCTCAGGTGCAGGTTGCAGAACTGCTGATGTCAATGCTGGAGCTGTGTCTTGGCTGCTGGGAGACCGGTGCATCAGCATTTTCTGTATGGAGGGGGAGTGGTCCTCCCGGCGTTGACACTTCTCGGGTGCTGAATCCTTCGACGCCTCGGAGCTGCCAGCACCATGTGTCGAGGGTGACCGATGATGATGCTTCCTAGCCTTCACCTGAAGCATGTCACCGAGGCTGACATTGAATCCACATGTCGCCTCGGGGTCGGTTCAACAATGGACGGTCCCGGGGGCCCTGAACAGCAGGAGGCCTTGAGGCAGGTGGAGACCACTCGATGTTTCCCTGCTACCCTGTGTCTAAGGGTATAGCAAGCAGCAACTTTCTTTCTTCTTTCTTTCTTTCTTTCTTTATGTATTGCATTTGTATCCCACATTTTCCCACCTCTTTGCAGGCTCAATGTGGCTTACAATACATCATGGATACTGGAAATGAGAAGAGATATACATTGGTTTTGCAGAAGGATTTTGGGTTACATGGTCATGAAGTACAAGATAATGGTATTACAGAAGACATATTAGACCTTAAAATACAAGATAGAGGTATTAAAAAAGACATTATCAGACAATAGAAATGCTTACGAACGCTCCCCAATGCCGGTGTGATGCTCATCGATGCCGAAGCCCTCCGATGCCGAGGAACCGGACTTGGCTCCAAAAATGTTCTCATGATGAGCCTCTCTGGAAATCTGGATCCTCTTCTTCATGTGAAGACAGAGAACACAGTTAGTGGGGCTATGGTTGGACCCAAGACACTGTAGACACCAAGAATGGGTGTCTTTCCCAGAGATTATCCAATTGCACCGGGTACAGCGCTTAAAGTCACCCGGAATATTCGTGGACAAGGAAGGAAAAACTTCCTCAGCTAAATTTAAAAAATCGATGGTGCCTGAAAAAGGGGCAAGGCACAACAAAAAAAAAAAAAGGGAAAGTTCCTGGCCGAAGTCATGGCATAAAAGCAGCCTGATGACGATAAAAATAAAGGAAACTTAAACCTGGGGAAAATGAACTAAATACAAGGGAAAACAGTAGGTTCCACAACAGGAAACAATAATGTATGAAAAATAGCTGAAAGGCACCAGAAAAGCTCTTTAGGACCCAGCGATGTGAGGAGACAGCTAAAAAACATGCCTCTCCTCACCGCGGTTAGAAAAAGAATTGAGGAGAGTGCATTTGCACGGCGGGAAGGAAGGCACTCGTGCATGCGTCGCTGGAGCTATTCACTCTCCACAAAGCTCTGTTTATACTTTATAACCACCAGACGGGCGACAAAGGACTGCGTCACCTATCTGTGAGAATTAATAAGTATGCTTGTCCTCAGAGAATTCCCAATTGGTCTCTCATTTAACCAAGGATAGAAAGAAAAGCTTTTGGCTGTGAAATAAGAAGTGGTTGCATTGGGAGCTTACTTTCCATTTCCATTGTACACGCAATTGTTATTTGAATATACAGTATACCACTTGTTCTGGACACAGAAGTGCTCCATGATGACCATATTACTCCACTTTGGGATGTTAATGTAATAGTATTTGGCATGGGTCAATCCTACTATTTTATTTCTCTTTTTCTTTGAACTTCTCTTGATTATTAGATTGTCCCCCCCCCCCCCCCCAACCACTTGGGGCTACAATGCAAAGTTATTTTTTTCTTGTTAAAGTAATTTGATTTGTTGCAGTTTTGCTGTACAAAGATGGATGGATGTTGATCTAGAGGGTGGCAACCAAAATCATCAGTGGTCTTCCTAATCAATTTTGTGTTTGGGATTGTTTTTGATAAATTCTAAACTGCTCTCTTCTCTGTGTGTTCCCCTTTCTTAATAGATTTCTGCCTCTATCTATCCTATATTAAGAAAAAAAAAACCTTGCCTTTCCTACTGGTTTCTATATTATGTCCCTTTCTGCCCACCACTATCCTACCCACCCCTAGTGTTAGCTCCCCCTATATAGGATAACCAGGAGACAATTATCTACACTGAATATCTTAACATAGTACAAAGTCACACTTGTGAAGCATATCAATATATCTTTTTATTCAATGCAATATATGTGGTGCCTTAGTCCTAAGAAAACCCTCCGGTTACCTTCGAGCTTGCTCCGATCTGTCGCCAATATCAGCTGTGAAAGATGAAATCAACTAACTCAAAAAGGAATTTGGCTACAATCAAGGAAGAGGCTGCATGAAGGAACGCATCCAGGACCAACCCAGTTCCCCAGTCAATTTACACCAGCACTGTCACAGAGAATAAAGCAGAAAAGGAATAGACAGGCTACAGTAGGCTCTGGTAGACTAGACCTGTGACACAGAGATATTCACCCTCCCAAACTTTACCACTGTTATAATTCCTTTGCTGTATTGGAACATATGAAGCTCAGAATATAAGTACTGAGGGAACAGCCAGGGGCAAGTACTATGACTCAATCCAAAAGACACACCCAAAACATGATGAAATTGGCTGCCTAGGAGACTCCATTATAAGAGGCATTAACTTAGGAGCACAGTTCAAGGGTCCCAATATAGTGAAATTCCTTCCAGGATCCTCAGCCACTAGAAATACCAATCAAATACTGAATATGATCAAGAAGAAAGGATTCAAATATTATATTGTAATCTGCCTGGGACAAATGACTGGCAACAATAGCAAGTTCAGAGCACAGAGAGTATTCAAGAAGCTAGGGGAGGGACTCAAGCCTTTGGTTGGACTGCAGCTTTTTCTGCAGTTAGTTCTACTAGGGAAGGGAGAGGAAAGATTATGTAAAACAGAGAAGTTCAATAATGGCTTTGAAATTTGGTGTAAAGAAGAAGGTTTCAGATACAAAGGAGGATGGGCAGTACATGGCAAAATCACAGGCTGTATTGCAATGATGGGCTACATCTTTCTGTGATTGGAAAAAGGATCCTTGGGAAGAAATTCAGATGGTACGTTTCTAGGCATTTAAACTAGAGGGTGGGGGTGACAATAGAAGAAAGTGAATTGAGAAAATCACCCCCCCCACCCAGCAAAAACATGACAGCAGCAGGGTTAGTAACCATATAATGCACGTAATAACACATGGAAAGCCATGGGCACAAATGCTCATAGCCTAAGTATAAAGGTTCAAGACTTGCAAGCTATAATGTTTGAAGAAGGCTTGGGTATTATTGCTATTACAGAAACATGGTTCAATGACTCTCATGAATGTGATGCAAACCATACTGGGTTATAATCTTATACTGGGCTATAATCTTTTTAGGAAGGATAGGGATGACCAAAGACGTGAATGAGTGGCGCTGTATGTGAAAAATAATATCAGAGCAGCTGAAATGCAGAGGACCTGGGGAAAGGAAGAAGTTATATGGATTATTCTGGAAAGAGAAGATGGTACCTGTATCCACTGGGTGTTATCTACAGACCTCCTGGTACAAATGGAGAAGCTAGACAAGGATCTGATCAAAGATATCTGTAAGCTTGGTAAAGAACGGGGAGGTGCTGTTGCTGGGGACAACTTGCCTGATGTGGATTGGAATATCCAGTTGGCAGAATCTGAAAGAAGTTTAGAGCTCGTGGTTGCTTGTCAAAGTGCCTTCCTCAGACAAATTGTGACAGCAACCCATGAGGGAAGGGTCAACACTAGATCTAGTGCTCACAACTGGAGGCGGTGTTTCCAAAGTCCGGGTGGGTGCCCACCAAGGCAATAGTGATTATATACACGATATGATTTGATATAAGAATGAAAGCAGAGTGCAGCCGCACAAACTCTTAGTACTGGATTTCAAATGTGCTCTGCTAAGATTCCATAGATCCATTCCTTCTAAACAGGATTCCTTTGTGTTTATCACCACGCATGTTTGAATTCCATTACCATTTTCATCTCCCCCACGTCCCGCGGGAGGTCATTCCATGTATCTACCACCCTCTCCGTGAAAAAATACTTCCAGACATTACTCCTGAGTCTGTCCCCCTTCAACCTCAATTCATGTCCTCTAGTTCTACCACCTTCCTGTCTCTAGAAAAGGTTTGTTTGCAGATTAATACCTTTCAATATTTGAACATCTGTATCACGTCACCCCGTTTCTCCTTTCCTCCAAGGTATACATGTTCAGGGTCGGCAAGTCTCTCCTCGTACGGTTTCACAACGCAAATCTCATACCATTTTCGTAGCTTTTCTTTGCACCGCTTCTAGTCTTTTTACATCTTTAGCAAGATATGACCTCCAAAACTGAACACATATTCCAAGTGGGGCCTCACCCAATGACTTGTAGAGGGGCTATCAACACCTCCTTTCTTCTTCTGGTTATACCCCTCTCTATGCAGTCTAGCATCCTTTTTGGCCACGGCTGTCACCCTATCCATTGTTTCTTCACCTTCGTATCCTCCGACAACAACACCCCAAGATCTCTCTCCTGAGTCGAGCTTACTAATCTCTCCCCTCCTATTCGGTATCTCTCTTTTGGGTTTCTACACCCCAAATGCATCACCCTGCCGAGGATTTGAAATTTGTAGTACTCATCCAGATTGTTTTACTCCACAGGGGTGATGCAGCCCTGTACCCTGTTAAAAAGGAAACAAGAACTTATTTTCAGATGGGATACAGTGGCCCCTAGCGGCCTCAATAGGGAAATAGAATGGCAATCTCTACTCTAACAATTTCCCGCGCTTACAAGTCAGCTGATAGCCTATAAAAGCACTGCACATGTGTAGCATTTTTGTAGGTCTCAATCCTGATGGGAGTTTGTTCCTCCCTATGATCTGCCAATCTGCGAGTAACAAAATTGGTAAAGCTTAAGAGCGCTGATTGTATTGTGTTTAGACTCTACTTTACACTGAATGAGCTTCGACTGTTTCTTGCATGTTTTTTTTGTGTTCGTGTTTTTTTGTTGATTTATGTTCTGTTCTGGCCGGATTTTAGATAAGTTTCCCCTGAGCACGCCAATATCCTGGCGAAACAAGCCCATGTAGGGAGCAATGAGCATTGACATTGGGAACAATGAACACTGAGCGTTGTTATAACAGTCTTCACAAGTCACGAATATAAGCTAGCTGTCTGTTCATCTGTCCAATTTAGATTGTAAGTTCGTTGGAGCAGGGACTGTCTTTCATGTTAATTTGTACAGCGCTGTGTAAGTCTAGTAGCGCTATAGAAATGTTTAATAGTAGTAGTAGTAGATTTGATATTCAAAAGTACTGGCTTGACCTGATTTGGACATCGCATAATTTTTCTGAATTTGAAACATCTATGAGAACGTCTGGAAGATCATAATCCCTCCCCCCCCCCCCCCCCCCCCGCCACTCAAACCTAAGTAGGGGAGTGGAGGCAGGGTGTGCGAATGATGGTCCATGTAATACACCAAAAAACTGAGCACAATCATATAATATAAATATTTATTTTTTGTGGTTTTGCGTTATTATCTGTTTTATTTTATGTTAACACCATTTGGTTTCTGTTTACTACTACTACTACTACTACTAACTAGCATTTCTAAAGCGCTACTAGGGTTACGCAGCGCTGTACAATTTAAACATAGAAGGACGGTCCCTGCTCAAAGAGCTTACAATCTAAAAGACAAGAGAACAATCTAAAGACAAGTGAACAATCTAGGAGGACGAGTGAGCAGTTAATCTAATAGAGGGGATAGATTGGGGCATTCTGTCTATCTAGAGCGGTTTAGGCGCCGAAGGCAGCATAGAAGAGGTGAGTTTTAAGCAGAGATTTGAAGATGGGTAGGGAGGGGGCATGGCGTATGGGTAAAGAAGATTGTTCCAGGCACAGGGTGAAGCAAGGCAGAATGAGCGGAGCCTGGAGTTGGCAGTGGTGGAGAAGGGTACTGAGAGAAGGGCTTTGTCCTGTGAGCGAGGTTACGGGCGGGAACATAGGGGGAGATGAGGAGGTGGAGAGGTTAGTGAGGAGCCGCAGACTGAGTGCACTTGTTAGGTGAGGAGGAGGAGCTTGAATTGTATGCATACTCTGATTGGAAGCCAATGAAGTGATTTGAGGAGAGGGTGATATGAGTATATCGGTTTGCGGAATACTAAGACGTGCAGCAGCGTACTGAACTGATTGAAGGGGGAATAGATGGTTGGAGTGGGAGGCCGGTGAGGAGTAAGTTGCAGTAATCAAGGCGAGAGGTAATGAGAGCGGTGGACGAGAGTTCTGGTGGTGTGCTCAGAGAGGAAAGGGCGACTTATGCTGATGTTGAAGAGGAAGAAGCGACAGGTCTTGGCAGTCTGTTGGATATGCGCAGAGAAGGAGGAGGGAGGAGTCGAAGATGACTCGCAGGTTGCGGGCAGATGGGACCGGGGAGGATGAGGGTGTTATCAACAGAGATAGAGAGTGGAGGAAGAGGAGAAGTGGGTTTGGGAGGACAGACGAGGAGCTCGGTCTTGGACATGTTCAGCTTCCAGGTGGCGGTTGGAACATCCATGCCGCGATGTCGGATAAACAGGCCGATACCTTGGCCTGGGTCACCGCGGTGATGTCAGGTGTGGAGAGGTATAGCTGAGTGTCATCAGCATAAGATGATACGGGAAACCATGAGACGAGATCAGCGAGCCCAGGGAAGAGGGTAGATTGAGAAGAGAAGGGGTCCAAGGACAGATCCCTGGGGAACCTCCAACAGATAGTGGGATGGGAGTGGAGGAAGAATCCATGGGAGTGTACCCTGAAGGGCGGTGGGAGAGATAAGAGGAGAACCAGGAGAGGACAGGGCCTTGGAATCCAAAAGAGGATAGCGTGGCAGAAGTAAACTCATGGTTGACAGTGTCAACGGCGGCGGAAAGATCGAGGAGGATGAGGATGGAGTAATGACCTCTGGATTTGGCCAGGAGCAGGTCATTGCAAACTTTAGAGAGTGCGTTTCTGTTGAGTGCAGAGGGCGAAAACCGGATTGAAGTGGATCGAGGATGTCATGAGAGGAGAGAAAGTCAAGGCAGCGGCTGTGAACGGCGCGCTCAAGTAATTTGGAAAGGAAGGGTAAAAGAGAGATGGGGCGGTAGTTAGAGGGGCAGGTAGGGTCAAGTGAAGGTTTTTTTAGGAGAGGTGTGACAACAGCGTGTTTGAAGGTGTCAGGGACAGTTGCCGTGGAGAGAGAGAGGTTGAGGATGCGACAGATGGCGGGGGTGACAGTATGGGACGATAGTGTTGAGTAGGTTGGTGGGGATGGGATCAGAGGAACAGGTGGTGCATTTCGAGGAGGAAAGAAGGCGGGAAGTTTCATCCTCGGTGATCTCAGGAAAGGAGGAGAAGGAGACCTGGGTAGGTTGGTTGAGGGAGAGGGTTAAAGGGTGAAGGGGGAGGTGGAGGTTTGGTCGTGAACTCAAGGTTGATCTTTTGCACTTTGTCGCGGAAGTAGTTGGCCAGTGATTGGGGAGAGAGAGAGGGGGGAGTAGGAGCGGGGGGCACTTTTAGGAGGGAGTTAAGGGTGGTGAAGAGACGACGAGGGTTGGAGCTGAGAGAATTGGTCAATTGGGTGTAGTAGTCCTGTTTTGCACGGAATAGGGAGGAGTGGAGGGAGGATAGCATGAATTTGTAGTGGAGGAAGTCTGAAAGGGTACGAGATTTCCTCCAGAGGCGCTCAGCGGATCGGGTGCAGGAGCGAAGGTAACGGATGTAAGGAGTCAGCCAGGGCTGGGGATTGGTGCGCTTTGTGGGACGGGAGATGGATGGCGCGAGGGTGTCCAAAGCAGAGGAGAGAGCGGTATTGTAAGCGGAGACCGCTGTGTCGACAGTTACGAGGGACGTGATGGAGGGGAGGAGATTAGAGATAGTAGATGATAGGGTGGAGGGGTCAATAGCCTGGAGGTTCCTGGAGGTGGTGGTTAAAGTTGGACGGGGTGGAGGGGGGGGGGGGGAGTGAAGAAGTGTGAATGTGATCAGGTGATGGTCGGAGAGAGGAAGAGCTGAGACGTGGAAATTGGAGGGTGAGCCGGAGGAGGAGAGGACGAGGTCAAGACAATGTCCGTCACGGTGAGTAGGGGTGGTGGAGCACAGCTGGAGGTTGAAGGAGGATGTTAGGGTGAGGAACTTAGAAGTATGGGGGTCGGATAGGTCATCAGCATGTACGTTAAAGTCTCCGAGAATGAGGGACGGAGATGAGGGGTCAAGAAAGACAGAGAGCCAAGCATCAAAGTCGGTAAGGAAGGAAGGGAAGGATTTATCTGGGGGGGCGGTAAATGACTGCCACTCTGAGTGGTAGCGGGTAGAATAGCCGGATGGAATGGACTTCGAAGGATGGGAAGCAGTGAGATTGCGGTAGGTGGAGGGGTTGGAAACTACAGGAGGGTGATAGTAGTAGCCCAACGCCTCCGCCACGGCCGATTGGGCGGGGCGTGTGGGAGAAGAGATAGCCTCCATGGCAGAGGGCTGCAACTGAGGCAGTGTCTTCCGGGGAGATCCAGGTTTCGGTGAGGGCGAGCAGTTGAAGGGAGCGGGAGATAAAGAGATCGTGGGTGAGAGGCAGTTTGTTGCAGACTGAGTGGGCATTCCACAAGGCGCATGAGAAGGGGAGGGAGGAGGGGGGAAGGAGGGGAATAGAGACGAGATTGGAAACATCCCGGGACCGTTCACAAGGATAGGATGGGGACAGGTGGGGGGGACCCGGATTAGGGTTAATGTCTCCTGCGGATAGCAGGAGGAGGAGCAAGAGAGTGCGGAGGAGGGTGGGGGGGTCGGGCGACGAAGGCGACGAAGACGGGGTGTACTTAGGAGGAAAGGGGATGGGTTAATGGCAGGAAGGAAGTGCCGAAGGTTGAGAGCCAGGAAGGAGGAGGGGGACAAGAGGGATGGTGAGGTGAGGGATAGAGGTGAATAGGGTATTGTGGTTGCGGGCAGGGTGGGAGGGCAGCGGGTAGTTCTAATGGTAGACAGTGGGAGTGGGGGGGAAAGAAGATTAGGAAGGGACAGGGCAAGGAAGAGAACATGGACAGGGGCCATAGGTAGTGACTGAGGTGTAGCAGGTGACTATATAGTGACTGAGGTGTTGAGCAGTTAACAGTTAACAGGTGTTAATGGGTGAGTATGTAATGACTGAAGTATTAAGCAGATAGATAGGGCTTGAAGCAAGGTTTTGGGTTGGCGATTAGGTAAGTCTATGGCTGAAAAGCTGGCAGGCAGGTAGGTAAGTCAATGGCTGAGCAGGCAGGTTGATTGGCTAGCAGGCAGGCAGGAACAGGTGATTGGCTAGCAGACAGGTTGATTGGCTAGGGGCTGGATCAGGCGAGTTGAAACATGGTGGAGCAGATGGACTGGAACAAGCAGGCTGGAGCATATGGACTGTAGCGAGCAGGGGGATGCAGGGTCTGGCAGACTGGAACACGTTGGAGCAGCTGGACTGGAACATGCTAGAGCAGCTGGGACAGGCAGGCTGGAACACGCTGGAGCTGATGGACTGGAACAAGTAGGCTGGAGCAGATGGATTGTAGGGAGCAGGGAGAAGCTGGGTCAGGGGGACTGGAACAAGTTGGAGCAGACGGACTGGGAGAGGCTGGGGGAAGCTGGAATAGACGGACTGGAACAAGCTGGAGCCGATGGACTGGAGCAGCCAGGGAGAAGCAGGATCGGGCAGGCTGGAGTAGATGAACAGGCAAGAAGTAGCTGGATCAGATGAACTGGAACAAGCTGGAGCCGATGGAGCAAGCTGGAGCCGAAGGACTGGAGCAGCCAGGGAGAAGCAGGATCAGGCAGGCTGGAGAAGATGAATAAGTAGGAAGAGGCTGGATCAGTTGAACTGGAACAAGCTGTAGCCGATGGGCCAAGCTGGAGCCGATGGACTGGAGCAGTCAGGGAGAAGCAGGATCGGGCAGGCTGGAGTTTAAAAGTTAATGGTTTATTAAATTTTAACTGCCAGACCCTCGACCATTCTTCTAACTTTTGGAAATCCCTTCTCATCGTTTCAACTCCCTTCAGGGTATTCACTGTATTGGCTATCTTTGTGTCATCCGCAAAAAGGCAAACCTTTCCTTCCAACCCTTCAGCAATATCTCTCACAAATATATTAAACAAAATGGGCCCCAGCACCAACCCCTGAGGAACCCCACTGCTCACCATCCTTTCCTCCGAGCGGATTCCATTTACCACCACCTTCTGTCCCCTGTCGGTCAACCAGTTTTCTATCCAGTTCACCATTTTCGGTCCTAAGTTCAGCCCTTTCAGCTTATTCACGAGTCTTCTGTGGGGGACCATATCAAAGGCTTTGCTGAAATCCAAGTAGATTACATCTAGCGCACGGCCTTCATCCATTTCTTTTTCACCCAGTCAAAGAAGTCAATGATATTCGTTTGGCAGGATTTTCCTTTGGTAAAGCCATGTTGCCAAGGGTCCTGTAACCTGTTGGCTTCTAGAAAGTTAATTATCCTTTCTTTCAGCAGCAACTCCATTATTTTTCCTACCACTGATGTCAGACTTACCGGTCTGTAGTTTCCCACGTCTTCCCTGTCTCCATTTTGTGAAGAGGGACCACATCCGCTCATCTCCAATCTCACGGAACCTCTCCTGTCTCTAAAAATCTATTAAATAAATCTTTAAGAGGTCCCGCCAGGACCTCCCTGAGCTCCCTCAGTATCCTGGGATGTATCCCATCCGGCCCCATAGCTTTGTCCACCTTCAGATTCTCAAGCTGTTTATAAACTCTTTCTTCCGTAAACGGCGCAGTATCCACTCCATTCCCAGAAATTCCTTCGGCAGCCAATCACGGTTTTTCCTCAGTGAACACCGAAGAGAAGTTAATTGTTTAGCACATTCACTTTATCCTCCTCACTTTCCACATAACCTCATGCCTTATGTAATGAGTTTATCTCTTCGGGCAGACTGCATGGACCATAGAAGTCTTTATCTGCTGTCATCTACTATGTTACTATGTAAATCACAAAGCAAAATTATTCACCTGTAGTAGGTGTGCTCCGAGGACAGCAGGTCAAGGATTCTCAGCAATCTGTGATGTCCCCTGATAGACCCTAGTGCAGACGTTACCCAGCAATCCTAGACTCTTAAAAAAGCCTTTGGTAGGCCTACACCACACGTGTGTCTTCTCACCTGCCCAAGTCATGCAGAACCCTCAATTGGATCAAAAAGTAAAAAGAATGCAACTCCTAGGGGTGGTAGGAGGGATTGTGAGAATCCTTGGCCTGCTATCATCGAACACTTGCCTTGTCCAAGGACTAGCAGATCATAAGTTTCTCATTAGTGGGAATCCCTAGCTATCAGGCTCACCGAAACAAAAAACAACAGTCAATAGGGACTTGCAATAGCAAGGCCAATCAGATCCAACTATACTAATAACAAAAACAGTCCTGTTGTGAAGGTGCAGACTGGAACAGAAAAGAATGGGCTTAGGAGGGTGGAGCTGGATTCTAGATCCTGAACAAATTCTACAGAACTGTCTGGCCAAATCAGCTATCGAGTTGGGTATTTTGCTCCAGGCAATAGTGAGATGTGCATGTATGGACTGAAGATCACATTAATGCTCTGCAAATTTCCTCAATGGAGGCTGACCTTAAATGTGTTACAACCGCAGCCATGGCTCTGACACGGTGAGCTGTGCCAGTCTGGGCATAAGTGAAGGAATGAAATCTGTTAGCCAACTGAACAAAGTGTATTAACCGATGGCTGCATCCTTCCTGTTTGGGCTGTCCATAGGTGTTAGTACACTCCAGAAAGAAAGTCAAGGTGTGCCATGTGCTTTTGCAAAGATGGGCATGAGGATTTTGGAAAAATGTTGACAGGAAATTGACTGGTTAAGAAGGAACTCTGACACCTCTGATTCCGCGAGCTGAAGTGACCGCAACCAAAAAAATAAGAGGTCAGGTACCTCATGTGACAGGAGTTAAGCGGCTCAAAAGGAGCTTTCATCAGCTGGGCAAGGTTGATGTTGAGGTTCCATGACACTGTAGGAGGTTTGATGGGGGGCTTAGTCAAATGCAAACCGCATAAATTGAACAACTAGAGGCTGTACAGAGACAAGCTTACCTTCTATAAGATAATGGTAAGCACTAATTGAACTAAGTGAACCCTTATAGAGCTGGTCTTTAGAACAGGTTGAGAGAGGTGCAAAAGGTATTCAAGCATGTTTTGTGCAAGGCAAGAAAGAGGATCTAGGGTCATGCTCTCAAACCAGATGGCAAACCTCCTCCACTTAACAGCGTAACATCTCTTACTGGAATCTTTCCTGGAAGCCAGCAAGATCCTGGAGACACCCTCAGGCAGTCAAAGGGAAGCAAATTTTACATTCTCAACATTCAAGCTGTGAAGGCCAGGGACTGGAGGGTTGGAATGCAGAACAGAACCCTCGTTCAACGTGATGAAGATTGGAAAAAAAAATCCAATCTCCACAGTTCTTCAGAGGACAACTTCAGAAGTAGAGGGAACCATATCTGCCTTGGCCAGTAAAATGCCTTGAGGATCAAGGTCCCCCAATCCTGCTTGAGTTTCAGCAGACTCTTCCCTATGTGACCTGAATCTGGAGCAGAACTGAGGGACTTTGTCATTAAAGTGAGTGGCCAAGAGATCCACTGAAGGGGTGCCCCACTATTGCAAGATCTTGTGGGCAGTGCCTATGTTGAGAAACCACTCATGCGGTTGCATTACCCCGCTCAGTCTGTCTGCCTGACAGTTGTCTTTCCCTGCCAGGTATGTGGCCCAGATTACCATTCCACAGCAGGGGGCCTAGTTCCACATCCTGACCATTTCCTGACACAAGAGATAGGATTCTGTACCCCCCTGCTGGCTGACATAGTACATTGCAACCTGACTGTCTGAATAAGCATAATTTGGTTCAACCGTCAATCCCTGAAAGCCTTTAGAGCGTTCCAAATTACCCAGGGCTCCAGGAGGTTGATTTGAAAATCAGTTTCTTGAGCAGACCAGAGTCCCTGGGTGTGAAGCCTGCCTACATGGGCTCCCCACCTCAGACTGGATGCATTTGTGAAAGTCCTAGGGTCAAATCGGTCCAAATCATCCATCAGCGAAGGGACTGGTCCAACTTTGTTGTAACCGTGATGACATCTGCAAGGTTCCTCATGACTTGACACCACTGGGAAGCAAGGGCCCACTGGGAAGTCTGGAAATGGAGGTGAGACATGGGAGTGGCATGAACTGTGGAGGCCATATGGCCCATTAACCAACATCTGACCAACGGACCTGCTGGCTGTGCTAAACCTGAGCGGCGATGGCAATGACAGCATCCGCCCATACCCGAACCTTTTCTAGTGGGGCTCTAATTTACTCCATTTGCCGTACTTAGATGGGACTTTGGGTAGTTGAAAACAAACACTAGTAGCTCTAACACCCAAATAGAGGATTCCTCTCTGCATGGATACTTGAGCACATTCCTTTGATGTGCTCTTGACCAGCTAATTGTCCAAATAGGTAAATACATGAACTCCCAATCTGCTTAGCAAACTGTGACTACAGCTAGACACTTTGTCAATATTCTGAGGATGGGCATGAGGCCAAATGGCAAGATGCGATAATGGTAGTGGTATTTCCATAATCAAAATCTGAGATACTTCCTGTAGCTTGGACATATCTGGATGTGGGTAAAAGCATCCTTTATGTCCAAAGAGAATAGACAATCATTTTCTTAAACCATGAAAAGAAGGGTGCCTAGGGAAATCATCCTGAACTTTCACCTGATGCTAGAACATAACAATCATACTAGGTCAAACTGATAATATTAAGGGATGTATTAAGAAAATGATAGCATCCCCAGCTCAGAAGGGAATATCAAGAGTTAAGCATTAAAAATGTGAAACTGAGATAATTTTAAGACAGAGCAGGACAGATGCATTTAACCTAGTTACAGATTGCTGACACTTGCTGAATTAACAGTTTCAGCAAGCTTAAGTAATGAATGTTTTGTTCAGATGCTGGGAAGTGTCACTAAGAACACGCATGTTTGGAAGGGAATAGGGAAGTAAGAGAGAAATATGCAGATGTCCGAGCATGCAGATTGTGACAAGGCTACAGCCCAGATGTACAAAATGAAGCAGCAAAACCCTAAACTACATCTCCCAGAATACATTTCCAATCCCAGCAGGGGGACTCCAGGGGATAGGCAAGCTGGCCATATACCGTCTCTGACCACAAGAGGGAGGGAGAATGAAACAGCCCAGTTCCCCTGGACCCGCAATCAGTATATCATGCCGCCCACCTGTAATAGGGAAGGGTGGGGTGAGAAGCAGGAGGAGGATTGGATGGATTGGGTGGAAGAGGGAGTTAATCAGGCTGAGCAGGGGGAAGAAAGCAGAATGGAATGGGAGCTTGAGAGCCCTGAGGAAGGCAGCCCCTGAAGGTTTGAGAATCTATATTGTTTGGAAGTTATTTTGATTTAAACCCTACTTAAAGAAAGAAGCCTGTTTTCTTTTGGTTAGACCTGTCTGCGGTGGGGAAACCTTGACTGTTGGGGGAGGGGGCTGGAAGAGTTACAAGCCTGGTTCCCCCAAGCTGCACTCTGATTATTTTGGAAGGACTATGTTGAATCTGAAAGACTTGTTTGGGCAGGAGGGGGAAATCCTGCTTGGAGGCAAGTGCTGATTGTGCTACTGACTTTGAAAAGGAGGGATTTTCAAAGGACTATTGCAGCCCTTCAAGAAAGGGGCAGAGACTTTATGTTGCTGGCTTGTACACTAAGAGAGGCAGCAACATAAAGCCCTAACCCTAACCCAGGGCTCTGGACTGAAGTGTTTGTCATTAACTTGGAAAAAAAATAAAAGAATATTTTAAAGTATCCATTGGTGGCAATTTGTGGAGATCTGTCTATTCGTGGGGAGGCGGCTTCCTTCCCCCCACATACTGGAACAGTGGGCCCGTTTAGAAGATGTAATATGGAATAATGTATGTTAGTTATGTATTCTTACAAATGTTAATAATCCTTACCGGAATGATAATGATCTTTACCAAAATAACTAGCAGCTGTCTGACTTTTGCTCTTTAGAATGCTGATAGAAGATGAATATAATCTAGCCAATGCATTTTTTTCAAAGTTTGTGTCCCATGATTTGTGATGTAACCAGTTAATTTATGACTTAATGCATTCTTAATAAAAGAGCAGACGACCTGAGAGATTTTGAGACAATTCTGGGTGGCCTCACTGCCATTATGTGAGACCCTCGGTTCTCTCTCCCAAAGGCCTTTGATCTTTTTTTTATTGGTGGTGTGTGTGTATTTCTTTCCCTTGGTCTCCTAGAGCTGAAACTAAAGGACCAGGTATGATATTGTTCTGGGCAGGGTCCCAGGCAAAAGACCAATAATCCATCTAGTTCAGTATCCTACTTCCAACAGTGGCCAATTCTGGACACAACTACCTGACAGAATCCCATATAGTAGCAAGAGTCATGTTACTGATCCCAAGGACAAGCAGTGGCTTTTCCCATGTCTACCTGAATAGCAGACTAGGAATTTTCCACTAGGAACTTGTCCATCCCTTTTTTAAACCCAGACTCACTGCTGATACCATATCCTCTGGCAATGAGATCCAGAGCTTAACTATTGATTAGTACATAAGTATTGCCATACCGGGAAAGACCAAAGGTCCATCAAGCCCAGCATCCTGTTTCCAACAGTGGCCAATCCAGGTTACAAATACCTGGCAAGATCCCAAAACAGTACATTTTATGCTGCTTATCATAGAAATAAGCAGTGTATTATCCGCAAGTCCATTTTAATAATGGCTTATGGACTTTTCTTTTAGGAAGCTATCCAAACCTTTCTTAAACCCAGGTAAGCCAACTGCTTTTACTACATTATCTGGCAACAAATTCCAGAGTTTAATTACATGTTGACTGAAGAAATATTTTCTCCGATTTGTTTTAAATGTACTACTTTCTAGCTTCATTGCGTGCCCCCTAATCCTAGTATTTTTGGAAACAGTAAACAAGCGATTCATGTATACCCATTGCACTCCACTCATTATTTTATAGACCTCTATCATATATCCCCTCAGCTGTCTTTTCTCCAAGCTGAAGAGCCCTAGCCGCTTTAGCATTTCCTCATAGGGAAGTCGTTCCATCCCCTTTATCATTTTCGTCGCCCTTCTCTGTTCCTTCTCTAATTCCATTATATCTTTTTTGAGATGCTGTGACTAGAATTGCACAAAATATTCAAGGTGCGTCGCACCATGGAGCGATACAAAGGCATTATAACATCCTCATTTTTGTGTTCCATTCCTTTCCTAATAATACCTAACATTCTATTTGCTTTCTTAGCCGCAGCAGCACACTGAGCAGAGGGTTTGAACATATCATCAATGATAACACCTAGAGCTCTTTCCTGGTTGGTGACTCCTAACGTGGAACCTTGCATTACATAGCTATAATTTGGGTTTCTCTTTCCCACATGCATCACTTTGCACTTGCACATATTAAATGTCATCTGCCATTTGGATGCCTAGTCTCGTAAGGCCCTCTTGTAATTTTTCACAATCCTCCCGCAATTTAACAACTTTGAATAACTTTGTGTTGTCAGCAAACTTAATTACCTCACTAGTTACTCTCATCTCTAGATCATTTAAAAATGTTAAAAAGCAGCGGGCCCAACATAGACCTCTAAGGAATCCCACTATCTACCCTTCTCCATTCAGAATACTGACCATTTAACCCTACTCTCTGTTTTGTTTTTGTTACATTTGTACCCCGCACTTTCCCACTCATAGCAGGCTCAATGCGGCTTACATATTGTATACAGGTACTTATTTGTACCTGGGGCAATGGAGGGTTAAGTGACTTGCCCAGAGTCACAAGCAGCTGCCTGTGCCTGAAGTGGGAATCAAACTCAGTTCCTCAGGACCAAAGTCCACCAGCCTAACCACTAGGCCACTCCTCCACTCCTATCTTTTAACCAGTTTTTAATCCACAATAGGACACTACCTCCTATCCCGTGACTCTCCAATTTCCTCTGGAGTCTTTCATTAGGTACTTTGTCAAATGCCTTTTGAAAATCCAGATACACATATCAACTGGCTCACCTTTATTCACGCAAACAAACTGGGCAACACAATAATAATGGGGGATTTCAATTACCCGCATATAGACTGGGTTAATGTAACATCTGTACACTTAAGGGACATAAGATTTCTTGATGAAATCAAGGACAGCTTCATGGAACAGCTAGTTCAGGAGCCGACAAGAGAAGGAAAAATACTAGACTTAGTCCTTAGTGGTGCTCATGATCTAGTGCAGGGGGTAACGATACGAGGGCCGCTTGATAACAGTGATCATAATATGATCGGTTTTGATATTGGCATTGAAGGAAGTGAAACTAGGAAATCAAGTACGCTAGCGTTTAACTATAGAAAAGGTGATTACGACAAAATGAGAAAAATGGTGAAAAAAAGACTGAAAGGAGCAGCTCGCAGAGTAAAAAACTTGCATCAGGCGTGGATGCTGTTTAAAAACACCATCCTGGAGGTTCAGGACAAATATATTCCACGTATTAGAAAAAAGGGAAAAAAGACTAAACGTCAGCCGGCGTGGCTAAACAGTAAGATAAAGGAAATCATTAGAGCCAAAAAACAATCCTTCAGAAAGTGGAGAAGAGAACCAACTGAAAGTAACAGGACAGATCATAAGGAATGCCAAGCCAAATGCAAAGCGGAGATAAGGAGGGCAAAAAAGGACTTTGAGAAGAAATTAGCGTTGGAAGCAAAAATACATAGTAAAAACTTTTTTAGATACATTAAAAGCAGGAAACCGGCCAAAGAGTCGGTTGGGCCGCTGGACGAAAATGGTGTTAAAGGGGCGATCAAGGAGGACAAAGCCGTAGCGGAGAAATTAAATGAATTCTTTGCTTCGGTCTTCACCGAGGAGGATTTGGGGGGGACACCGGTGCCGGAAAGAATATTTGAAGCGGGGGAGTCGGAGAAACTAAACAAATTCTCTGTAACCTTGGAGGATGTAATGGGTCAGTTCAGCAAGCTGAAGAGTAGTAAATCACCGGGACCTGATGGTATTCATCCCAGAGTATTAATAGAACTAAAAAATGAACTTGCGGAGCTACTGTTAGAAATATGCAATCTGTCCCTAAAATCGAGTGTAATACCGGAAGACTGGAGGGTAGCCAATGTTACTCCGATTTTTAAGAAAGGTTCCAGAGGAGATCCGGGAAATTATAGACCGGTGAGTCTGACGTCGGTGCCGGGCAAGATGGTGGAGGCTATTATTAAGAATAAAATTGCAGAGCATATACAAAAACATGGACTGATGAGACAAAGTCAGCACGGATTTAGTGAAGGGAAGTCTTGCCTCACCAATCTAATGCATTTTTTTGAGGGGGTAAGCAAACATGTGGACAATGGGGAGCCGGTTGATATTGTATATCTGGATTTTCAGAAGGCGTTTGACAAAGTGCCGCACGAAAGACTCCTGAAGAAATTGCAGAGTCATGGAATCGGAGGTAGGGTATTATTATGGATTAAGAACTGGTTGAAAGATAGGAAGCAGAGAGTAGGATTGCGTGGCCAGTATTCTCAGTGGAGGAGGGTAGTTAGTGGGGTCCCGCAGGGGTCTGTGCTGGGTCCGTTGCTTTTTAATGTATTTATAAATGACCTAGAGATGGGAATAACTAGTGAGGTAATTAAATTCGCCGATGACACAAAATTATTCAGGGTCGTCAAGTCGCAGGAGGAATGTGAACGATTACAGGAGGACCTTGCGAGACTGGGAGAATGGGCGTGCAAGTGGCAGATGAAGTTCAATGTTGACAAGTGCAAAGTGATGCATGTGGGTAAGAGGAACCCGAATTATAGCTACGTCTTGCAAGGTTCCACGTTAGGAGTTACGGATCAAGAAAGGGATCTGGGTGTCGTCGTCGATGATACGCTGAAACCTTCTGCTCAGTGTGCTGCTGCGGCTAGGAAAGCGAATAGAATGTTGGGTGTTATTAGGAAGGGTATGGAGTCCAGGTGTGCGGATGTTATAATGCCGTTGTATCGCTCCATGGTGCGACCGCACCTGGAGTATTGTGTTCAGTACTGGTCTCCGTATCTCAAAAAAGATATAGTAGAATTGGAAAAGGTACAGCGAAGGGCGACGAAAATGATAGTGGGGATGGGACGACTTTCCTATGAAGAGAGGCTGAGAAGGCTAGGGCTTTTCAGCTTGGAGAAGAGACGGCTGAGGGGAGATATGATAGAAGTGTATAAAATAATGAGTGGAATGGATCGGGTGGATGTGAAGCGACTGTTCACGCTATCCAAAAATACTAGGACTAGAGGGCATGAGTTGAAGCTACAGTGTGGTAAATTTAAAACGAATCCGAGAAAATTTTTCTTCACCCAACGTGTAATTAGACTCTGGAATTCATTGCCGGAGAACGTGGTACGGGCGGTTAGCTTGACGGAGTTTAAAAAGGGGTTAGATAGATTCCTAAAGGACAAGTCCATAGACCGCTATTAAATGGACTTGGAAAAATTCCGCATTTTTAGGTATAACTTGTCTGGAATGTTTTTACGTTTGGGGAGCGTGCCAGGTGCCCTTGACCTGGATTGGCCACTGTCGGTGACAGGATGCTGGGCTAGATGGACCTTTGGTCTTTCCCAGTATGGCACTACTTATGTACTTATGTACTTATGTACATGTTTGTTCGCCCCTTCAAAGAAATGTAATAGATTGATGAGGCAAGATTTCCCTTCACTAAATCCATGTTGGCTTTGTCTCATTAATCCATGCTTTTGAATATGCTCTGCAATTTTGTTCTTTATAACAGTCTCTACCATTTTGCTCGGCACTGACGTCAGGCTCACCCGTCTATAATTTCCCGGATCACCGTACAGGTCTTTATCTGCCGTCATTTACTATGTTACTATGTTATGTTACCTCAGAGATTAAATGAATTCTTTGCTTCAGTCTTCACGAAGGAAGATTTGGGAAAGATACCGGTGTCAGAAATGGTATTCAAAGCTGACAAGTCAGAGAAACTGAATGAAATATCTATAAATCTGGAGGATGTAATGGCACAATTTGACATACTGAAGAGTAGCAAATCTCCTGGACTTGATGGTATTCATCCCAGAGTACTGACAAAATTGAAGGATGAACTTGCAGAACTATTGTTAGTAATATGTAATTTATCTTCTTTAAAATCAAGTGTGCTACCAGAAGATTGGAGGGTGGTCAATGTAATGCCGATTTTTCAAAAAGGTTCCAGAGGAGATATGGGAAATTATAGACCAGTGAGATTTTTTTTTAACCATTTACCTCATGTTATCATAGTTACCCTTTCAAAAATGAAATGCTACTTCAGCAGATTTCCTTATGACTGCATTCTGTTTCCCAGCAGACCCAATACCATTACCTTTTGTACTGAGGACTAGATCTGAAATAGCTCTCCCTCTTAACAGTTCCTGGACCAGTTGTTCCAAGAAGCTGTTATTTATTATGTCTAGGAATTTTACCTTCCTAGTACTCCATGATGTGGAATTTAACCAGTTTAATACTGGAGTAATTGAAATCACCCATGATTATATTGCTGCCAAATTTATTAGCTTTTCTAATTTCTGTTAACATATCTTCATTTGTCTGATCATTCTGGCCTGGATGGTAGTATAGCCCTACACATATATTCTTTCCCTTCACATGCAATTTCTATCCATAAGTGTTCCACGTTGCTGTCTTTTTCATGCAGAATTTTTATTCTGACTCAATTCCCTCTTTAACATACAGTGTAACCTCCCCTCCAGTTTGATCCACTCTATCATCCCGATATAATATCCCTGATAACACAGTGTCCCACTGTTTGCCCTCCTTCCACCATCTCTCTGAGATACTTATTATATCTATCTCTTCATTTAGTGCTATATACTCTAACTCTGGCATTTCTATACAGACACTTCAAAGTGTGTTTTTTCCTTGCATCTGCAAGCTGCGTAGAAGTTGACAGGGGTAATTTGCAGCCTTTGCATTGTTCACCCTTAAACACTCCTGGATTTCTTTCATCTTTGTTGAAACCTCTCTACTGGGATTTCCTTTATGTCCTTTTATAATAGTATCCTTCAAGGATACCTCACTTCGAACCATACACTCCTCAGCAACCGTTAGCTTTCCCCCTGTTCTAATTTAAAAGCTGCTCTATCACCTTTTCAAATGCTAGTGCCAGCAGCCTGGTTCTAGCCCAGTTAAGGTAGAGTCCATCATTTTGGGAATAGGCTCCCCCTTCCATAGACGTTTGCCCAGTTCCTAAGGTTATCAATAGAAATCAAACAAAATAAAACATGGAAAAGAAAATAAGATGATACCTTTTTTATTGGACATAACTTAATACATTTCTTGATTAGCTTTCGAAGGTTGCCCTTCTTCGTCAGATCGGAAACAAGCAAATGTGCTAGCTGACAGTGTATATAAGTGAAAATATTCAAGCATTACTAAGACAGTCTGACAGGGTGGGAAGATGGGGGTGGGTCGGAGGTATGCATGGGGACATCAAAGCATATCATTGATATTCTAACAGGATGGGTGTGGATAGGGGTGGGGTGATCAACAGAGACATACAGCTTTATGGTTTATAATGGGCTAAGAACCCCAGGTCCTTGTTAAGTCTTTTCTGTTGGGTGTTAAAATATTCAATCATTCTGACTTCAAAGGTCTTACGTTCTTGTATGGTTTTAAAGTTACCTTTCAGTGTTCTCACTGTGAAATCACTGCTACAGTGTCCTGGTTCTGTGAAGTGCTGTCCCACCGGGGTGGGGGCCCTACTGGCTGTATTGTTCATGTGATGTCTATGTAAATTGAATCTTGTCTTAAGCATCTGGCCTGTTTCTCCAATATAGCATCCTTCGTTACATTTTTTACACTGAATGATATATACCACATTGGAAGATGAGCAAGTGAAAGATCCCTTTATGTTGAATATCTTTCCTTTGTGGGTAACTGTGGGGTCCTGTGAAATATTTTGGCATAGTTTGCAACTGGATAAATTACAGGGACGTGTGCCCTTCTGTTCCTTTTCAGTCTGTGATGTTATTTCCTAATAAATCTAAATCTCTCCTCCCTGCATCACTGACTCATCCATGTGTTGAGACTTCAGAACTCTGCCTGCCTCTTGGGTCCTACTCATGGAATGGGGAACAGTTCTGAAAATGCTACCTGGATGTTCTGGGTTTTAGCTTTCTACCTAAGAGCCTGCATTTGACTTCCACATTTTCGTCTATTAATGGTATGTACCAAGACAGCCGGCTACTCCCCAGTACTGTCTAAAATCTTATCTAGGTGATGAATGAGGTCTACCACCTTCACACCAGGCAGGCAAGTAACTAAGCAATCCTCATGACCACCAACCAACCAGCTATAAAGATGCCTAATGATTGAATCTCCAACTGTCGCACTTGCCCTACCTTGGTGATGCACCTTGTCGTGTCCGAGTTCCAGTCTGCAGCACATCTCCCAGAAGCACCCTCTATCCCAGCTGCTCGGGCTTCCCCGCTGCACAGCACAAATTTCCGAGGGGCAGTCTCCAGGAGCGTTAGAGAAGCTGGACGTCAGACACCCCCCCTTCTTATCTTCGGTCCTCACCGGCAGGAAACCGCTTCGGCAACAGGTTCTTCCTGCATCTTGACTCCAAGTGTTTGCTGTCTCCCTTGGATTGCTGCCTGACCCTAGCCTGGACCTGACTATCCCTTGTATTGCTGCCTGACCTAATCCTTGCCTGGATCTGTCTAAGCCTGGATAACTTCTGCCCGATGATGGTCTCCGCTCCTCCATCAGCTCTAGTACTTACCACCCTCTCAGCTCCTTCTGACCTATGCCCACTGAAGACTCTACAAGTCCTACTGGCCATCTGCACCTGGGAGCTCAATCCCCGGGGAACAGTGACTGGTTAGGTGAAGACCCCAGGGCTTGTCAGCTGCCTATTATCACTCCTTGGTGTAGGCACTAGAGCTCACCTTCCTCTCTACTATCCCTCCTGGGCAGAAGCCCTTGGGGACACATCCTTGGTACAAGAGGATACTGCATTCCTGGGTGCACGTCCTGGCTACAGGATCACATCCTGCTCTTCCTCCATGGCAGCACAGAAGTTCCTAGACTTCTCTACTATGTTCCTGTAAGCCTCCTCTATACTTCTCGGTCTGCCTCAGCTCCTCCAGCCTCTAGGGTTATTTGTTTAGGTCCCTTAGTAAAAGAAATCTTACAACCCACTACCGTGACAAAAGACAGATCTCATCAATTCCATGGAGAAAGTGAAACTGTGGGTACTGTGTGACTTGAAAAGGCACTTGGGCATGTGTGGTATGGGCCTACGAAAGACTTCTTTAAGATTCTGATAATGCTGGGTAGACACTGCACCGGGGCTCCGACAGGGGACATCTCCAACTGGGAAAAAGCTATGGCCTGCCTGTCCTTGATGAATATCTATACATGTATACCTTGGAAGAAAGGCAGAATAGGGTAGGTATGATAGACGTATTTAAGTATCTTCAAGTAATAAATTGACAGGAATCATCCCTCTTTCAATTGAAAAGAAACTCTGGAATGTGGGGTCACAACATGAGGGAGAAAAAGGATATGTTCAGGTGTAATCTAAGGAAATATTTCTTTATGGAAAGGGTGGTGAATATCTGAACAGCCTCCCAGTAGAGGTGGTAGAAACAAAACCAATATCTGAATTCAATGAAGCAGGAGACAAGCACAGAGATCCCAGGGGGAGAGGAAAGGATTTTAAAGTTTAATAGATGGTGTGGATTGGTAGCCTGAATAGATCATATGGTATTTCTTTGCTGACATTTTTTTTTTTACATTTGTAAACAGAGAATGCTTGGAGCCTACAACATGTCAAACACATCTTTCACTAAGAAGGAACTTCAATAGGGCACCTTAGCTAGAACACAAAACATGACCAAATGTATGCCATTACAACTTTCTTACAAATCAGAAGGACCTAAGACTCAAAGCCCTAAAAATAACATCAGGAGCTTAAACATAGCCCAAGCCTTGACAAGGAACCAATGCAACTGTCAGACCTGAGCAGACACATTTGTATAACAAGCCCAGAGGTCACTACTTTGGTTGTTATGTTTTGTAGACTGTAGCTTTTGCATACATTTATACAAAGACCTCTCTACCTGCAGTGCTACTAGGTAGGAATGACTAATTTAAATAGCTTGGATCAGTGTTTCTCAAACCTGTCCTGAGGGAGTACTAGTCAATCAATTTCTCAGTATGTAATGGAAACAGTGTTTGCAAATCTGACCCAGACATTATGGATATTCTATAAACCTGACTGGCTGGTGCTTCTCCAGATTTCAGCACCACTGATCCACATAACAGACCAGAAGTGTCATTCAAAATGCAGTGTCAAAGATCCTCAAGCACTACTCTAGATATGAGAGTCCCAAGGCACAATAACACATTTAGGATTATGCAAACAACTCTAACCTCCTCCCCGGGCTCCACCAACAGAGATGTATGTTAATTAAGAGGCTCAGCAATATTTTTATGCATGACTTCAATTTTGTTCCCTTTCAAAACTAGGTATGGATGCTTTTAAGAATATATCTTGGAAGCCCAGGCCAAATGTATTCCACGTATTAACAAAGATAGAAAGAAGAGCAATTGACAGCCAGCCTGGTTAAAAGGTGGTGAAAGAGGCTATTAGAACCAAAAGAACATCCTTTAAAGGATGGAAAAAGGATCCTAATGAAGAAAATATAAAGCAACATAAGCACTGGCAAGTTAGATGCAAAGCACTGATAAAGAAGGCTAAAAAAGAATATGAAGAGAAACTTGCTACAGAGGTAAAAATTAATTGAAACAACTTTTCCAGGTACATCAGAAGCAGAAAGCCTGTGAGGTAATTTGTGGGACTATTAGATCATGAAGGAGCAAAAAGGGCACACAGGGATGACAAGGGAATAGCGGAGAGATTGAATGAATCCTTTGCTTTGGTCTTTACAGAAGAAGATATAAGACATCTACCAGAAATGGTTTTCAAGGGTAACGATGCAGAGGAACTGAAAGAAATCTCTGTGAACCTGGAAGATGAACTGAGCTAAATAGACAAATTAAAAGAGTACTAAATTGCCTGGACCAGATGGTATGCACCCTAGGATTAAAAAAATATGTGTAACAGTTAACACAACTATCACATACAACATCATACAGACAAAAACAATTTTAAAATCACTTAGAAGCATAGATGCATATTTTCAAAGCACTTAGCCTATGGAACTTTGTAAGTCTAAGTGCTTTGAAAATGAGCCCATAATGATCAGGATAGATATACTAACAAATGAGTCTCAATACTAATAGTATCAAACGCAGCTGAAATTAACACCCTAAACTAACAAGAAAAAAACGATCACCATGATCAAACCCATCTCTGATGGTATCAGCAAATGAAAGTTTCTGCATCATGAAGTCTATGAAAACCAAACTGGTTTATGTCCAAAACATCTTCAGCTTCTAAAAAGTCCACTAATTGGTACTGAAGGAACTCAATCATTAAACTGCTGATCTGTTGTTAGTGAAAATCATCCGTAGTACCTGAAGATTAGAGGATATAATGCCGATTTTTTTTAAGGGTTCCGGGGTGATCCGGGAAATTACAGACTAGTAAGACCGACTTCAGTGCCAGGCAACATAGTAGAAAGTACTATAAAGAATAAAATTATGGAACACATGGACAAAAGTGATTTAACGGGACAGAGTCAGAATGGATTCATCCAAGAGAAGTTTTGCCTCAACAATTTGCTTCGTTTCTTTGAAGGTGCAAATAAACATGTGGATAAAGGTGAGCTGGTTGATGTCATGTATCTAGATTTTCAGAAAGCTTTGACAAAGTTCCTCATATGGGATTCCTGAGAAAATTATGAAGCAGGATAGGAGGCAATGAGTGGAGGAGTGGCCTAGTGGTTAGGGTGGTGGACTTTGGTCCTGGGGAACTGAGTTTGATTCCCACTTCAGGCACAGGCAGCTGCTTGTGACTCTGGGCAAGTCACTTAACCCTCCATTGCCCCATGTAAGCCGCATTGAGCCTGCCATGAGTGGAAAAGCGTGGGATACAAATGTAACAAAAATAAAATATTCTGGTGTGGATTAGGAATTGGTTATTGGACAGAAAAAAAGAGGGTAGGGGTTAAATGGTTATTTCTCTCAATCGAGAAAGGTGAATAGTGGAGTGTCCCAGGGATGTTATTAACATATTTATAAATATCTGGAAATCGAAATGACAAGTGAGGTGATTAAATTTGCAGATGAGACAAAACTATTAAAAGTTGTTAAAACATATGGGGACTGTAAAAAATTGCAGGAAGACCTCAGGAAATTGGAAGACTGGCAGCCAAACGATAGATGAAATTTAATGCAGAAAAATGCATAGTTATACACATTGGGAAGAATAATCCAAATCATAGTTACAGTAACTGATGCCCATATCATAGTTATTGGAAGATAGGTTTCATTCTAGGAGTCAGCACTCAATAAAAAGATCTAGGTGTCATACATGGAGTGGAGGAGTAGCCTAGTGGTTAGTGCAGCAGACTCTGATCCTGGGGAACTGGGTTCGATTCCCACTGCAGCTCCTTGTGACTCTGGGCAAGTCACTTAACCCTCCATCGTCCCAGGTACAAATAAGTACCTGTATATAATATGTAAACCGCTTTGAATTTAGTTGGAAAAACCACAGAATGGCGGTATATCATTCCCTTTCCCTACATACATAGTAACATAGTAAATTTTGGCAGATAAAGACCTGTACAGTCCATCCAGTCTGCCCAACAAGATAAACTCATTTTACATGGTAGGTGATACTTTATATGTATACCCGAGTTTGATTTGTCCTTGCCTTTCTCAGGGCACAGACCGTAGAAGTCTGTCCAGTACTGTACTGTTCTTGTATTAAGTTCTGAAGCTAACGTCGAAGCCCCTTAAAATTTACACTCCAGCCCATCCCTATCTATTCAGTCACGACCAGGGAATAGACTATAGAAGTCTGCCCAGCTCCCATTTTGTTTCCCAATTACCGGCTAAGATTCCGTGGAACTATTCCTTCTAAACAGGATTCCTTTGTGTTTATCCCAAGCATGTTTGAATTCCGTTACCGTTTTCATCTCCACCACCTCCCGCGGGAGGGTATTCCAAGTAACCACCACTCTCTCTCCGTGAAAAAATACTTCCTGACATTTTTCTTGAGTCTGCCCCCCTTCAATCTCATTTCATGTTCTCTCGTTCTACCGCCGTCCCATTTACGGAAAAGTTTCGTTTGCGGATTAATACCTTTCAAATGAAGAAAAAAAAAAATCAGTACAATGAGAACAGATAAGTTTGCAAGGCTTTGTGAAATTGTAAATATGAAACGATCAAAAAAGCAAACAGAATGCTAGGAATTATTTACCAAAATCATAAAGGGGATGGAACTTCTCTCGTACGAGGAAAGGCTAAAGAGGTTAGAACTCTTCAGCTTGGAAAAGAGATGGCGGGGGGGGGGGGGGGGGGGGGGGTATGGTTCAGGTCTATAAAATCCTGAGTGGTATAGAAAGTGTAAAAGTGAATCAATTTTTGTATGCTTTCAAAGATTACAAAGACTGGGGGACATTCTGAAGTTACATGGAAATACTTTTAAAAGAAATAAGAGGAAATATTTTTTTTTCACTCAATGAACAGTTAAGCGCTGGAACTCTTTGCTAGAGGATATGATAACAGTGGTTAGTGTATCTGGGTTTAAAAAAAGCTTGGACAAGTTCCTAGAGGAATAGTCCATAGTCTGTTATTGAGACACACATGAGGGAAGCTACTGCTTGCGCTGTGATCCATAGTATAGAAGGCTGGTACTATTTGGGTTTCTGACAGGTACCTGTGATGTGGCTTGGCCACTGTTGGAAGCAGGATACTGGGCCAGATGGACCACTGGTCTGATCCAGAAAGGCTATTCTAATGTTATCAGTAACCAGGCAATTGCTGAGGGATTATTTAATTGGAGTACAGTACCATTAAGATCTCTACTTAGAGAGGCCAGCAGCTCAGTGTTGTCTGTGCACACATACCTTCACAAAACCGAAACAGTCTAATCTTACTCACTGCACTTTAAGATATTGAAGGATAATGGGGAGAAGGATGAGCCTTGAGACATGCCATATAAAAATTTCATGTGGGGAGGATGGGACATCTTTCATATAGAAAGACAATTTGCTCTTTTGAGGGAAGGGGGAGGAAGGAAAATATCAATTTCTAATTGTCTTATTGAGGCCCCACTGTTGGGCTTTATCTAGCAGGTTCCAGTGATCCGTAAGATCAAAACACTCAACAGGGGTAGGAACACCCCTCAGTCTACCAAATATTGGACACTGTCCATCCTGGAGTCTAAAATACTCTATAATGTGGGCTGGTATTGAATCTCAATTGGTGGCTAGTCAAGCCCTGGACTTCTCCAAAAAGCTTGAAATCTGATGACACAGAAATATAGCAAATGACAGCAGATCAAATGAAGATACATATCTGTAGCAGGTATTCTCAGAGGACAGCAGTCTGATTATTCTCACCATTGGGTCGTCGTCCCCGACGGCCCAGGAGACCGGCAAAAACTTGAGAGCAAACGAAGAAGTCTCTCGAACACTCTGTCGCGCGGGCAGAGCACACCGAGCATGTGCGAACGGCTTCCTGCCCGCGTCACGAGTTCAATAAAAAAGCAAACCAGAAACTAGAACAACTCCATGGGGAGGAGGGCAGGTATGTGAGAATAATCAGCCTGCTGTCCTCGGAGAATACCTGCTACAGGTATGTATCTTCATTTTCTCTGAGGCCAAGCAGGCTGATTATTCTCACCATTGGGGTATCCCTAGCAACCAGGCTCACTCAAAACAATGAACATTGGTCAATTCGGCCTCGCAACGGCAAGGACATGACAGAGATTGACATGAAAAGAAACACAACTAAGTAAGAGTGCAGCCTGGAACAGAACAGAAATGGGCCTAGGAGGGTGGAGTTGGATTCTAAAACCCGAACAGATTCTGCAGCACCGACTGCCCAAACCGACTGTCGCGTAGGGTATCCTGCTGAAGGCAGTAGTGAGATGTGAATGTGTGGACTGATGACTATGTTGCAGCCTTGCAAATCTCCTCAATGGAGGCTGACTTTAAGTGAGCCACTGATGCAGCCATGGCTCTAACATTGTGAGCCGTGACATGGCCCTCCAGAGTCAGCCCAGCTTGGGCGTAAGTGAAGGAAATGCAATCTGCTAGCCAGTTGGAGATTGTACGTTTTCCAATGGCGACTCCTCTCCTGTTGGGATAAAAAAAAAAAAAAACAACTGGGCGGACTGTCTATAGGGCTTTCTCCGCTCCACGTAAAAGGTCAATGCTCTCCTACAGTCCAAGGTGTGCAACTTGTCTTCGCCAGGGCGGGTATGAGGACGTGGAAAGAATGTTGGCAAGACAATTGACTGGTTCAGATGGAACTCCGACACCACCTTCGGCAAGAACTTAGTGTGAGTGCGGAGGACTACTCTGTTATGATGAAACTTGATATAAGGTGCATGCAATACCAGGGCTTGGAGCTCACGACGAGCTGAAGTAACAGCCACCAAGAAAATGACCTTCCAGATCAAGAACTACAGATGGCAGGAATTCAGTGGCTCAGAAGGAGCTTTCATCAGCTGGGTGAGAACGACGTTGAGATCCCATGACACTGGTGGAGGTTTGACTGGGGGCTTTGACAAAAGCAAACCTCTCATGAAACGAACTACTAAAGGCTGTCCAGAGATAGGCTGACCTTCTACATGTTGATGATAAGCACTAATTGCACTAAGGTGAACCCTTACAGAGTTGGTCTTGAGACCAGACTCTGGTAAGTGTAGAAGGTATTCAAGCAGGGTCCGTGTAGGACAAGACAAAGGATCTAGGGCCTTGCTGTCACACCAGACGGCAAACCTCCTCCATTTGAAAGAATAACACTTTTTCGTGGAATCTTTTCTGGAAGCAAGCACGACTCAGAAGACACCTTCTGAAAGACCCAAGGAGGCAATTTCTAAATGGGTGATGAGAGTTGGAAAACACTCCAATCTCCACGGTTTTTCGGAGAACAATCATATTTGATGAGGCCAAAAGGGCGCAATCAGAATCATCATTCCACGGTCTTGCTTGAGATTCAGTAAAGTCTTCCCTACTAGAGGTATGGGAGGATACGCATACAGAAGGCCTGTCCCCCAATGAAGGAGAAGGGCATGTGACGCTAGTCTGTCGTGAGCCTGAAGTCTAGAACAGAATTGAGGGACTTTGTGATTGAACTGAGTGGCAAAAAGATCCACTGAGGGGGTGCCCCACGCTCGGAAGATCTTGCGGACAACGTCCATGTTCAGTGACCACTCGTGAGGTTGCATGATTCTGCTCAACCTGTCGGCCAGACTGTTGTTTACGCCTGCCAGATACGTGGTCTGGAGAAACATGCCGTAGTGGTGCGTCCAAAGCCACATCTGGACGGCTTCCTGACACAGAAGGCGAGATCCAGTGCCCCCCTGCTTTTTGGTGTAATATATTGCAACCTGATTGTCTGTCTGAATTAAAATGATTTGATTGGACAGCCGATCTCTGAAAGCCTTGAGAGCGTTCCAGATCGCTCGTAATTCCAGGCGGTTGATCTGAAGATCCTTTTCCTGAAAGGACCAAGCTCCTTGAGTGTGAAGTCCATCTACATGAGCTCCCCATCCCAGGAGGGATGCATCTGTCGTCAGCACTTTCTGCGGCTGAGGAATTTGGAATGGACATCCCAAGGTCAGATTGAATCGAATGGTCCACCAGTGAAGAAAACTGCAAAGGTCGGTGGAGAGGTAGATCACATCCTCTAGATCCCCAGTGGCCTGGCACCACTGAGAAGCTAGGGTCCATTGAGCTGATCTCATATGTAGGTGTGCCATGGGAGTCACATGAACTGTGGAAGCCATGTGCCCTAAAAGTCTCAAGATTTGCCGAGCTGTGATCTGTTGAGACGCTTGAGCCAAGGACACTAGGGCCAGGAGATTGTCTGCCCTTGCCTGGGGGAGATAAGCTTGAGACATCCGTGTGTCCGACAGAGCTCCAATGAACTCCAATTTCTGAACCGGGACAAGGAGGGACTTGGGATAATTGATTACAAACCTCAGTAGCACTAGCACCCGAATAGTCATCCGCATGGACTGTAGAGCGCCTGCCTCTGAGGTGCTCTTCACTAGCCAATCGTCGAGATAAGGGAAGACATGCACTCCCAGTCTGCGTAGCTATGCTGCGACAACTGCCAGACACTTTGTGAAGACCCTGGGCGCAGACGCGAGGCCAAAGGGCAGTACACAGTACTGAAAGTGCCGAGTTTCCAACCAAAATCGAAGATACTTCCTGTAAGCTGGGAGCATCGAGATGTGAGTATAGGCATCCTTTAAGTCCAGAGAACATAGCCAATCATTTTCCTGAATCATGGGAAGAAGGGTGCCCAGGGAAACCATCCTGAACTTTTCTCGGACTAGGAATTTGTTCAGGGCCCTTAGGTCTAGGATGGGACGCATCCCCCCTGTTTTCTTTTGCACAAGGAAGTACCAGGAATAGAAACCCAGCCCTTCTTCCCCTGGTGGAACGGGTTCAACTGCACTGGCCTTTAGAAGAGCGGAGAGTTCCTCTGCAAGTACCTGCTTGTGCTGGGAACTGAAGGATTGAGCTCCCGGTGGACAAATTGGAGGCATGGATTCCAGATTGAGAGTGTATCCTAACCAGACTATTTGAAGAACCCACCTGTCAGAGGTTATAAGAGGCCACCTTTGGTGAAAAAATATCAACCTCCTCCCCGCCGGCAAGTCGTCTGGCACGGGCACTTTTTCTGAGGCTATGCTGCACTGGAGCCAGTCAAAAGCCCATTCCTTGCTTTTGCTGGGGAGCCGCAGGGGCCTTAGGCGCACGCCGTTGATGGGAACGAGCATGCTGGGACTGAGCCTGGATAGGCTGCTGAGAAGTAGGAGTATACCTATGTCTATTGGAGTATACCTACGTCTATAGGGAGCACCAGCAGGAGAGAGAATCCATAGCGTCATGGTGCTTCTTGATCTGATCGACCATGTCCTCTACTTTTTCTCCAAAAAGATTATCCCCCCAGCTAGGAACATCCGCCATTCGCTGCTGGGTCTTATGATCCAGGTCAGAGACACGCATCACTATACCTTGAGCAGCTACTCGGGATGCCACATCAAAAATGTCGTAAGTACCCATGGCCAGGAATTTGCAACAAGCCTTCTGCTGCCTGACCACCTGGTGAAAGGTTTGGCGAGCTCCAGAGTAAGTGCTTTGACCAAACTGGACAGTTGTCTCACCGAGTTCCACAAGTGGATGCTCGTGTACAGCTGGTAAGTTTGGATCTTGGCAGCGAGCATTGCGGCCTGATATGTTTTCCTCCCAAAAGAATCCAAGGTCCTAGACTCTCTGCCCGGGGGCGCCGAGGCATAGTCTCTAGTACTCTTGGCTCTTCTGAGAGCAGAGTCCACCACCATGGAATCGTGAGGAAGTTGGGCCTTCACCATTACTAGTTCTCCATGGACTCTGTATTGGGACTCAGCTTTTTTGGGGACCACTGGATTAGATAGAGGGAACGACCAGTTTCGCATAAGAACTTCCCTGAGTGTGTTATGCAAGGGGGCCGTTGCAACCTCTGTGGGCGGAGAAGGATAGTCCGAGACCTCGAGCATCTTGGCCCTGGCCTCATCCACAACCTTCATAGGGAAAGGAATGTCCTTAGACATTTCCCGAACAAAGAAGGAAAAAGAAAGACTCTCAGGGGGAGACATCCTTCTTTCAATAGGCGGAGTAGGATCAGAAGGGACCCCATATGACTCTTCCTCCGAAAAATATCTGGGATCTTCCTCTTCCTCCCATGAGCACTCACCATCGGTGTTGGACAGAAGCTTTCTAAGAGCAGCCTGAACCCAAGCCTGTCTCGACGTCTAGGAATGAGGGCCTCGAGGGGGGATGTCGAAAAGTCGACCCCTGCCTTGACTGTGGCGAAGCTTCCTCCACCGAATCGACCCGGGTGGTAGTCGATGCCGATGCCGCAAGTGGCACAGAGGACAGGAAACTCACCACAGGCGAAGGCCCAGATGCCGCTTCCACAGTCGATGCAGAAGGCGCAAGCACCCCTGGCACCGAAGCAGACTGGCGCAGCAATCCTTCCAGAAGCTCTGGAAGAAGGGCCTTGATGTGCTCGTCAAGAGCCTCCTTCGGAAAAAGCTGTGGGGCCGGTGTAGGAGCCGGTGGCAGAATCTGAGGGAGCTCAAGAGCCGGTACCAAGCTGCCAGAAGACCGACGCATCGGCACCTCCTGTATAGAGGGTGAGCAGTCTTCTCGGCGCTGATGCGTCTCGGGTGCCGAATCCCTCGGCTCCCCGGACCTCTCGGTACCATGTCTGGAAGGAGAACGATGACGGTGTTTCTTAGCCTTCGCTCGACGCCCGTCATCGAGATTCCTCAGTACCGAAGAGGGCGAAGTGGAATCCTCATGCCTCCTCGGGGCCAGGTCTGACAAAGGTCGGTCCCGGGGGGCCTGTATAGCAGTAGGCCTCGACACAGGTGGAGACCCACTCGATGACTCGCTGCTCCTAGCGCGATGTGGTCATTCGGCAGCTATTACCTGCACTCTCAAAGTTGATGCTTCCATCGACGTCACCGACCTCGGTACCGATGTCGATGCCGACGTCGAAGGACCAGACCGATCAGCAAAAAGTCTTTCACGCTGAGCCTCCTGAGACACTTGGGTCCGCTTTTTCATAAGAGAACACAGCTTACAAGCAGCTGGCAAATGTTCGGGCCCAAGGCACTGGAGACACCACGCGTGGGGGTCGGTTCCCAAGATGGTCCGGTTGCAGTGAGTAGAACACTTGAAGCTGCTGGAAATCCTCAATGACATGGGCAGAAAAACAGCGGCTGCAAAATTAAAGGACTCGATCGTGCCAAATAAAAAGGCACAAAAAGGGAAAAAAAGACCCAGTTGAGCAGCCTAAAAGGCTGCCAGGACGAAAAAGAAAGGAAACTTAAACAAGTGAAGAAAACTAACAAAATAAGGGAAATAACTCTTTTTTTTATTTTTGAGAAAGGAAAGAAAAAAGAGGGGAGCGGTGAAACGCGAAAATTAATCTCCTGAGCTGAAAACTGAGTGCCGTTGAGAAATAACGTATCACTGAAGACACAGTCAAAAAGAAACTGAGGGACTCACGCTCGTATTGTGGGCGGGAAGCCATTCGCGTATGTGCGGTGTGCTCTGCCCACGCGACTTCTTCGTTTGCTCTCAAGTTTTTGCCAGTCTCCTGGGCTGTCGCGGACGACAACCCAATGGTGAGAATAATCAGCCTGCTTGTCCTCGGAGAAAGACCTTGTAGCCCATCAAGTCTGCCTATCCATACTGTCTACTATCCCTCTTCCTCAAACATTTTCTCAATTACCTTAGCCATGTATGATATATTCGACATTGGACAACAGTTCCAACACAGGAGTCAAGTGAAGCCTTTTTTAAGATTCATATTCCAATTGATCTTTCTAAAATGTTAGGTACATGATTTTCATTCAGAGATGCATTCAGGATCAACACCGAAGCAGGGCCATATCAAGGCACTTTATTCAATTTAGTCAATATAAAAGCAAAAGTTGAAAACAAATTCAAGCCATCAATACAATTCTTCATATAAAGCACAGCTTATACATACATATCGATTCTTCCATGGTCGTTCCTCCTGGGTTGTGGGAGAGAAGCTCCACTCAGAGTCTGCATCCTGCTTGATGTCATGGGAACTTTTGCCTTCATCAGACCTTATAAAGCAACAGAGTGAAAACTTTTTATTGGGACAATTTTTGAAACTATGCAAGTAGATGCAGTCTACATCTACTTTCTCTTCATAACTGCCTAGGGTAAAAAATATCTGAAAAGATCTGAATCTGCTTTTCTACAGATACTTTTTCAATGAAAACCCATGTAGCTCCCTCTACAGTGGACTATCTACTTTGACAATTTTGAATATTGCCCTTTGGAAGGTGTTAAAAATAAATACATTTTTCAATTTTTCCTAACAGTCAAAACATTCAATACATCCTGAGTTATACATTAAGAAACCATCTAGCAACCTAGAATACCATCCTTCAGTATAAAAAGGACAGTCCTTTCTATCAGAGCAATATGTTAAAATATGCATTGTGTCTTCAAGAACTGCTAGATTATTTCAGAATACAAAGTTTGAATTTCTGGAATTCGTATACAAGTTGGGTTGTGTTATGCACTGTTGAATAGCCTTCCTCGTCATGAAACTGGAGAGTGCTACATACTGAATTTTCTAAAGGATGACAATTTTTTTGTATCAGCTCATTTAAGAGTTCGCAAATGTTCACGGAAAGCAGCTTATTATATAGAGGGCTTAAGTTATAAAAAAATTTTTTGGCAAACAGATCTTATGTTTATTAAGATGCGCAAAAGCCCAAAACACTGGTGGATTTTGCCTGGTTCTGCCAGCTTTGCACATTTTAATATACATTGATCCCATCAGCTCACATTGGCTTCTAAATCTTAACTCTGTAGTTAAACAACATGCTTTACCTATAGCAGATGTTTTCTACAGACAGCTGGATAAAGACACACATGTGGGTGGGCGATATAATCTGATGGTACCAGGCCAGAGTAGCTCTCTCAGAACTTAGAAAATGCTGGAAAAACTGAGCATGCACACTCTTATATAGGTACCTCATTTAGTATATTGCTTAACATCAACTTTCAAGGATGTGGGTAAGATTATGTGCCTTATTTATCTTGCTATCTAAAGAGCAACTTTGTTTTCTCCATCGACAAGCAGTATCAATCAGCCACTCTAATGGGTTCTCCCAAGCTGAGAGAGGAAGAGAGCTTGTTCATACCTGTCTGAAGAGAGCCTTTGCCAGAAATTGATACCACTAAGCAAGAAGGTTCTTCACTACTACTACTAATTTCTATAGTGCCACTAGACATATGCAGAGCTGTACACTAATGAGACAGTCCCTGCTCGACAGAGCTCACCGTCTATTCAACACAGACAAACAGGACAAATAAGGGATTACGGAATTACTTATTAAGGGAAAGATTTAAAAAAGACATGGGTACTGAACAGGTAAATAGGAGATAGGAGTTAAAAGCACCCTCAAAAAGGTGAGCTTTTAGTCTAGATTTGAATATAGCCAGAGGCAGAGCGTGACATAATGATTTAGGAAGTCCATTCCAGGCATACAGTGCAGGAAGATAAAAGGAACAGAGTCTGGAGTTGGCAGTAGAGAAGAAAGATACAGATAAGAGAGACTTATCTTATGAATGAAGTTCCCGGGGAAGAGTGTTGAGAGAAATAAGAGGGGGAGATACTGAGGAGCTGCAGAATGAATGCATTTGTAAGTCACATAGAAGTTACATAGAGTTTGAACTGTATGTGGAAACGGATTGGGAGCCAATGAAGTGACCTTAGGAGAGAGCTAATATGAGTGAAGCAATACTGGCAGAATAAAGTCGTGCAGCAGAATTTTGAACAGATTGATGGGGAGAGAGATGGTTTAGTGGGAGACTTGTGAGAAGCAACTTGTTGTAATCTAAGTGTGAGGTGATAAGTGTGTGGATAAGGGTTTTAGTAGTGTACTCACAAAGGAAGGGATGAATTTTGGTGACGTTGTAGAGAAAGAAATGACAGGTTTTAGCAGTCTGTTGGAGTCAAAGGTGACTCCAAGGATACGAGCTGATGAGAAAGGGACGATGCATGTGTTATCTACAGAAACAGAGCATGGGGGAAGAGGAGAGGTGGGTTTAGAAGGAAAGACAAGAAGCTCAGTCTTGGTCATGTTCAGTTTCAGTTGACAGTGAGACATCCAGGCAGCAAAGTCAGAAAGGCAGGCTGAGGCTTGGGCCTGTATTCCTGCCAAAATTTCTGGTGTGGAGAGGTAGATCTGGGAGTCATCTGCATAAAGATGATACTGAAAACCATGGGAGGAGATCAGAGCACCAAGGGAATAAAACAAGCATAGAGAAAAGAAGAGGACTCACGACAGAGCCCTGAAGTATACCGACTGATAGTGGAATAGCAGTGGATGATGATGACCAGAGCATTTGCTAAAAATGCGGTGGGAGAGATAAGAAGAAAACCAAGACAGAACATAGCCCTGAAATCAAAAAGTGGACAGTGTATCAAGGAGTAGCTGGTGATCAACAGTGTCAAAAGCAGTAGATAGATCAAGAAGGATTAGGATAGGCCCTTGGATCTGGCCAGAAACAGGTCACTGGAGATTTCAGCAAGGGCTACATGTTCTTCCTTTCATTCAACCATCTTCATTCTGTTGTGCATCCCATCTTCATTGCTGTTATCATGCCTCTCCTACTCTGTAATCTCTTGTTCCTTTCCCTGCTCTCAGTTGGGAATATCAATCCCAATCCTGGTCCTCAAAATCAACTCTTGCCCTACCTATGCAGATCACACCACAATGTCTCCAATCTTATTTCTGTTCCTCTCCTTTCCCTTTCTTCTCTGCTTTTCTCATGCACCCTGTGAAATGTCCGTTGTCTCCAATAAATTTTCCCACATCCATGACTTCTTTATTTCCCATACTCTCTACCTGCTTGCTCTGAGACTTGACTTTGTCCTGAAGACTCTGCTTCAGTTAGTGCTCTGTGTTATGAGATTACCTTTTCTCCCATACACCTTGCTTGACTGGCAGTGGAGGTAGTGGTGGGCTGCTACTCTCACCTTCTTCTAGATTTCAACCTGTTCTTCCACCTCAGTCCCACTGCTTTTCTTCCTTTGAAATTCCCTCTATCCGTCTATTCACTCCACTATCTCTCCAGGTGGCAGTCGTTTACTGACCCCCCCCCCCCCCCAATGTCCCTTTCTTCCATTCTGAGTGCCTGACTCCTAGCTTTCATCTCTTTCCCTATTCTTGCAGACTTTAACATTCATGCTAATGACCCCTCTGACTCTTACACCTCTTAGTTTCTCACTTTAACATCTTCATTCAATCTTCAGCTGTGCTCCACTAAACCTATGAATCATCTTCAACTGCTCACTCTCCAATTTTTCCACCTCAGTTCTTCCCCTCTGAGACTATTATCCAAATCTTCACACTTAATCACCCTCCCCCCTCCAGTATTGTCCAATCACCCCCAATACATATAGGAATATTCAGGTTTATTGACTCCTGCACTTTCTCTTACCATTGTTTCATCTCTCTTCTCATCCACTATGTTATCCAAATCTGTCAGTGAGGCTGTTTCTTCCTATAATACTATTCTACCCTTTGCTCTGGATACTCTCGCTTCTCCCATTCCCCATTCTGTAAGGCATTCCAAACCCCAGCCTTGGCTGACCTCCAGAATCTACAACCTACATTCCTGTGCTCAATCTGCTGAATGTCTTTGGCTAAAATCCCATGCTGACTTCATTCATTTCAAATGTAGTAGTCTTCTTCAGCAAGTGAAAGAGCAAATTCTCTTGGCTCCAACACATACCATCTCTTTGCCACACTGAACTCTCTTCCTCGAAGTGCCTTCACCTTCAACTCCCCCCCTCCCCTTTCACTGTCTCCTCAGACTATGGCTGAGTATTTCCATGACAAGGTTCACAAAATTAAACTTGAGTTCTCAACCAAGTCACCTCAACCTCTCCTTTCCCCACTCCATTCTTTCAACCTTCCTTCAATCCCTGCCACCTTTTCTTCATTTTCTAAAATCACTAAAGAAACTGAATGTCTTCTTTCCTCCTCCAAACTCACAACTTGTTCCTCTGAGCCCATTCCCATTCAGCACTCTCTCTTCCACTGCCATATCCTCAATCTTTCGCGTTCCACTATAACTATTCCTGATGCCTTCAAACATGCTCTGGTTACACCACTCCTCAAAAAACCTTCATTGGACCTTACCTGCCCTTCTAACTATTGCCCCATCTTGCTCCTCCCTTTCTTATCCAAGCTACTTGAATGTGCTGTTCACCGCCATTGTCTTCACTTTCTTTCAACTCAAGTTATTCTTGTTTGATCCACTACAATTTGGGTTTACATTAATTCTTTAACACTGTTTGCCCTACTGCATTGTTCCCCTTTAAAGCATGATCCAGACAATACTGCAATGTGCAAGTATGTAACATGGCCCAGGTGAAAGTTCTGCAGATGTCTTGTAAGTTTCTTCTAAATGGGCTACATAGCCTGATATGGCTCTGAATGATGCGCCTTTGTCTTATTTTGGACAGTGAATCCAGTTCCAAGGTAACAAAAAGAAATGCAGTCCATTAACCCAGTGCTTCTCCATCCTTTCTTGGAGATACACCTAAGCCAGTCAAGTTTCTGGGATTACTACAATGACTATGCACGAGACAAATATCCAAGGATATTGGAACCAAAAACTACGAAGTGAATAACTACAATCTGTAAGTTTAAATTTTATTTTAACTACACAATTATTTTTAAGATTCTGATTCTGTTGAAACTAAAGTCTGTCAATTCCCCTCTGCATTAAGTCACCAAAGAAATTCACATAGAAGTGCAAAGTATAGTCATTTGATTCTCTATTACTGGAAACAAAATAGTGGAAAGTATTATAAAGAATAAAATTATGGAACAAATAGACAAACATTGTTTAATGGGACAGAGTCAGCATGGATCCAGCCAAGGGAAGTCTTGCCTCACCAATGTACTTCATTTCTTTGAAGGTGTGAATAAACATATGGGTAACTGTGAGCCAGTTGATGTAGTATATCTAGATTTTCAGAAAGCTTTTGACAAAGTTCCTCGTGAGAGACTGCTGAGAAAATGATTAAGTCATGGGATAGGCAATGTCCTCCTGTGGATTAGGAATTGGTTATTGGACAGAAAACAGAGGGTAGGGTTAAATGGCCATTTTTCTCAATGGAGGAAGGTGAGTAGTAGAGTGCCACAGGGACCGGTGCTATTTAACATAATTATAAATTATTTGGAAATTGAAATGACAAGCAAGGGATTTTCCACACATTTTTTTGTTTGTATGTAATATATTTTATTTAAAGGAGGTATAGTTTCTGGGGTAAAGTTTAATACTTCTTGAAGGTATGTTTTAAAGGCATCAAATGGATTAATCCCCGTTGCTTTAGGAAAATTCAAGAACCGCAAATTCAGCCTTCGATTATAATTCTCTAACTGTTACTACTACTACTACTATTTAGCATTTCTATAGCGCTACAAGGCATACGCAGCGCTGCACAAACATAGAAGAAAGACAGTCCCTGCTCAAAGAGCTTACAATCTAATAGACAAAAAATAAATAAAGTAAGCAAATCAAATCAATTAATGTGAACAGGAAGAAAGAGAGGAGGGTAGGTGGAGGCGAGTGGTTACAAGTGGTTACGAGTCAAAAGCAATGTTAAAGTCTACGTTGAGTTGACGAATTATCTTTTATTACCACGGATGAAAGTTCTTGTAATTGAGAAACATCTTGTTTAAGGGCATTTAATTGTTCAGTTGTTTCTTGTTTAGTAGTGTTCAAGGAAATAGTAAGATTATCAACCGTACTCACAAGCTACGTTATTTCTTTAGCAGATCTGGCAACTGTCATGCCCACTCGCTGGAGAGCTTCCCTTATGCTGTCCAGAGTTACCGCCACTGGTTTCTGTGGTTGAGCCAAACGCTCAGCCTGAGGATTTCCAAATTCCAGACCTCCTTTAAAACTCGTCTCACTCGGTCCTCGATCTAGGGCCCCACCTTCACCGACTTCCGAGTCAGGCGGGACCTGTCTAAGGAGACGGTTTTCAGGGAGTGGCGGCGGATGATCCTCCGGAGGGGAGAGTGACACTTCAAGCCCCAAATCTCCCAGGGTCTCTTCCCCCACGGAAACAGCAGGGCCCCTCTCGGTCGATGGGATAGGTGGCCTCGTGGCGAACTGCTCTATCATTTGTTGGTGCGGGGAGGACGTCCTAGCAGTCGAAGCAGCTGCTTTGACTATCCCCTTTCGTTTTGTGTGGGGCATAATGAGAAAAAAGGAGGAAAATTGTTTAACAAACTTCAGACAAGTTCAGCCAACGAACCTCAGCTTGCCGCCGTCTTGACATGCCCCCACCATTCAGCTACATGGACATATTTATAAAAGAAATAGGAGGAAAAGCAAAAAAGCGAAGATACCTGTAGCAGGTATTCTCTGAGGACAGCAGACTTTATATTCTCACAAGTGGGGTGTCGGCGACCTGCGTCACCCAGTCCGGGACTTATGAAAAGCATAAGAAGAACTTGGTGGAGCATGAGACATGATCTACCGCGCAGGAGCGACTGCCTTCCCACTTGCAGCTAGAACGTGGTCTCATCAGTTTTATACTACAGCAAAAATAAAAGTAAAAATAATAAAGAAGACAAATTCATGGGGAGGTGGGAGAGATTATGAGAATATAAAGCCTGCTGTCCTCGGAAAATACCTGCTACAGGTAAGTATCTTCGCTTTCTCCGAGGACAAGCAGGCTTACAGATTTTCATGAAGGGAATCCCTAGCATCCAGGCCCCCCCAAAACAACAAACATTGGTCAACTGGGTCTCACAATGATGAGGACATAACAGAAATTAACATGAAACTATACACAATCTGAATAAGAGTGCTGCCTGGAACAGAATAAAATGGGAAGTTGGATTCTAGACCCCAAACAGATTCTACAACACTGTCTGCTCGGACGAATGTTGCATCGGGTATCCTGCTCAAGACAGTAGTGTGATGTGAATGTGTGGATTGAACACCACGATGCAGCCTTGCAAATTTCTTCAACGTATGCGTGACATGATCCTCCAAGGACAGCCCAGCCTTTGCATAAGTGAAGGAAATGCAATATGCCAACCAAATTGAAATGGTACGTTTCCTGATGGTGACCCCCATCCTGTTGGGATCAAAAGAAACAAAAAGCTGGGCAGATTGTCTGTGGGGCCTGGTCCGCTCCATGTACTAGGCCAATGTTCTTTTGCAATGCAAGATGCTTTCGCCAGGATGGGCATGAGGTCAGGGAACGAATGTTGGCAGGAGAATCGAATGGTTCAGATGCAACTCCGACACCATTTTCGGCCTAAACTTGGGATTGTGTGCTGAAGACTACTCTGTTGTGATGAAACTTAGTATAAGCTACATACACCACTAAGGCCTGAAGCTCACTGACCCTACGAGCTGAAGTAACAGCCACCAAGAAAATGACCTTCCAGGTCAAGTACTTCAGATGGCAGGAATTCAGAGGCTCAAAGGGAGCTTTCATCAGCTATGTGAGAACGATGCTGAGGTCCCATGACACAGGCTTGAGGTTTGATAGGGGGCTTTGACAAAAGCAAACCTCTCATGAAGCGAACAACTAGAGGCTGTCCAGAGATGGGCTTACCTTCTACACGTTGATGATAAACACTAACTGCACCAGACTCTGATAGGTGCAGAAGGTGAGACCAGACTCTGATAGGTGCAGAAGGTATTCAAGCAGGGTCTGTATAGGGCAAGCAAGGGGATCTAGGGCTTTCCTCTCACAAATGACAGCAATCCTCCTCCATTTGAAAGAATAGCATCACTTAGTGGAGTCTTTCCTGGAAGCCAGCAAGACCCACAGGACATCCTCTGAAAGACCCAAGGAAGCGACTTCTAGACTCTCAACATCCATGCTATGAGAGCCAGAGACTGGAGACTGGGATGTAGAAGAGACCCCTCGTTCTGCATGATGAGGGTAGGAAAACACTCCAATCTCCATGGTTCTTAGGAGGATAACTCCAGAAGTAGTGGGGACCATATCTGCCGCAGGCAGTACGGCACAATCAGAATCATGGTTCCACAGTCTTGCTTGAGTTTCAACACAGTTTTTCCCACTAGAGGTATGGGAGGATACGCATACAGAAGACCTGTCCCCCAATTGAGGAGGAAGGAATCTGACACTAGTCTGTCATGAGCCTGAAGCCTGGAACAGAACTGAGGGACCTTGTGATTGATTTGAGTGGCAACAATATCCACCGAGGTACCCCATGCTCGAGAAACTTTGCGGGCTATGCCCATATTGTGAGACCACTCGAGTAGTTGCATTATCCTGCTCAATCTGTTGGCCAGGGTATAGTTTTTGCCCGCCAGATAAATGGCTCAAAAGGAACATTCAATGGTGATGAGCCCAATGCCACATCCGGGCAGCCTTGACACAGAGGGTGCCCCCCTGCTTGTTGATGTAACACATCACAACCTGATTGTCTGTTTGGATGAGCACAATTTGATGAGACAGCTGATCTTTGAAGCCATTAGAGAGTTCCAGATTGCTCGTTGTTCTAGGAGATTGATGTGAAGATTCGTTTCCTGGATGGCCCAAACAGTTTGGGTGTGAAGTCCATCTATATGAGCCCCCCCCCCCCCCCCCATCCCAGGAGAGATGCATCCGTTGTTGGCACCTTTTGTGGTTGAGGAATTTGGAATGGAAGTTCCAGAGTCAAATTGGATCGAATGAAGGGAGCGTGCAAGCTCTGGTAAAACTTGGATGACATCTTCCAGGCTTCCCATAGTTTGATACCACTAGGAAGCCAGGGCCCACTTAGCTGATCTCATGTGAAGACATGTCATGGATACACTGTGGAAGTCATGTGGTCCAACAATCTTAAAATCTGCGGAGCTGTGACCTGCTGACAGGCTCGAACCCTGGAAGCGAGTACGACAAGAGTGTCCGCTTTTGGAACAGCCAACCCATCAGCAAACACCATATTTTTTTTTTCTTATCACATGGTGTTTGCTGATCGGTTGGCTGTTCCTTTGTTTTCTCTGTGGATTAACTTGCATACATAAAGGAATTATTCAAGCCTATCAGCTTCTTCTCAGAAAAAGTTGATTGTGACCCCTGAGGCAGGCGCTTTGGCGCTGAAACACGGACCGTGTCGAGTCCTTGATATGAATATTCTGAATAAACTGGTTTTTGATATCATCTCCCTATTGGTTTGCGCATTTGTCAGCCTCTACTTTTGCTGTTTTGCTATGCTCTGCTGGAGCCAGTCAAAAGCTCATCTCTTGCTTTGCCTGGGGAACAGATGGGGCCTTTGGTGGACGTTGTTGACATGAACGAGCATGCTGGGGTTGAGCTTGAGCAGGCTGGCGAGATGAAGGATTGTACCTACACATTTGTTTGTAATAGGTACTCCTGCTTGGCTTGCCAAAAGTCCTCCTAGCTGAGGAGGTAGATGCAGAAGGTGCCCATCAGGAGAGAGAAGAGATGGTATCCGTATGCTTTTTGATTTGGTCAGCGACCTCCGCAGCCTCTCCAAAAAGTTATCACCCCGCATGGGACATCCAACAACCTCTGTTGAACAGCATGTTCCAAGTCAGAAACATGCAGCCACGAGAGTCTGCACAATGCTATACTCTGGGCTGAGATCCTGGATGCCACATCGAAAGTGTTTTGTGCCCTATACCAAGAATTTTCAACACGCCTTCTGGTACTTGGCCAATTGGCAAAGTGACTCGGCCTGCTCTGGAGGGAGTGTCTCAGCCAGGTCTGACAAACTGCGCACCAAGTTTCGTAAGTAGATACTCATGAAGAGTTGGTAGGATTGTATACAGGAGATGAGAATTGAAGCCCGGTACATCTTCCTCCCAAAAGAATCCAGGGTTAAAGCTTCTCTACCTGGGGACGCCAAGGCATAGCCCTGGAACTCCTAGCTCTTTTGAGAGTGGATTCCACCACCATGGAATTGTGAGGCAACTGAGGATTACCAAAACCAGGTGTACTCTGGATCCAGTACATGGTATTGATCTGGGACCGACAGAGGGGACTCCTAGTTCCTAACGAGGACTTCCTAGATCACTCGTGGAGAGGGACAGTCACAGCCTCCCTAGGAGGAGAAGAGTAGTCCAGGACACCGAGCATCTTGGCCCTGGGCTCGTCCTCCACTTCCAAAGGAAATGGAATGTCATCAGCTATTTCCTTGACAAAAGAAGGAAACTTTCAGGTGGAGGGGAAAGTTCAGAGGGAATTCCATAGGACACATCCAAGGAAAGTACTTTGGATCCTCCTCTGAATCCCATGAGCGCTCCGGAGTGTCGAGACTGAACTTGCCTTGACGTGGAGGAACCATTTCCTCGGAAATGGCATCAAGAAGTTGGTTCCCGCCTCGTCTCCAGTGAAGTTTCCTCCACTGACATCGAGGGAGTACAGGCTTGGGTGGCAGTCGGCACAGGAGAAGTATGCTTGGGGTTGGGTCAGATGATGGATGGTCCCGGGGGCCCTGCAAAGCAGGAGGCCTCGAGGCAGGTGGATGCTTCACTGCTCCCAGTGTCTAAGGATCTAGCAGCAGCCATGCTTACCAATGCTCCCAATGCTGGTGCGATGCTCGATGTCGATGCCAATGTTGAGGAACCAGACTTGGCTCCAAAAATCTTCTCTCAATGAGTCTGTCTGGAAACCTGGGTCCTCTTCTTCATGTGAAAACAGAGGACGCAGTTAGTAGGACTATGGTTGGGCCCGAGACACTGAAAGACACCAAGAATGGGTGTCCTTCCAGAGATAGTCCGATTGCACCGGGTACAGCTTTTAAAACCATGGGAACCTCCGTGGACATGGAAGGAAAATCTTCCTCGGCTAAGCTGAAGCGATGGCGCCAGAAAAATGGGCAAGGCACGGTAAAAAATGAAGGGAAAAATCTCGGCCGAAGTCAAGGTCTAAAAGTGGCTGAATGACAATGAAAAAGAAAGGAAACTTAAAATCGGGCTAAATAAACTACAAATATAAGGAAAAATATCAAATGAAAAGTGTTCCACAAACAGGAACACAATAAAGGATGAAAAAAATCTCTGAAAGGCACAAGAAATCTCTTTTGGACCAAGTGAAGTGAGGAGATGGTAAAAAAACATGCTCTCTCCTCACCTTAGTAGAAAAAGAACTGAGGAGACCATGCTCTCGCAGTGGGCAGTAAGGCTCTTGCACTCCACAAAGCTCTACTTATGCTTTTCGTAAGTCCCGGACCAGGTGACGCGAGTCAGTATCACTCCACGTGTGAGAATCTATAATCCTGCTTGTCCTCGGAGAATATGTTGTCATTCAAAGAATAAGTTTTGGAACTCGCTAGCAGAGTAACATAGTAGATGACGGCAGAAAAAGACCTGCATGGTCCATCCAGTCTGCCCAACAATACAAACTCACATGTGTATACCTTACCTTGATCTGCACCTGCCCCCCCCAGGGCACAGACCGTACAAGTCTGCCCAGCAGTATTTCCCGCCCCCCCCCCCCCCACCGGCTCTGGCACAGACCGCACAAGTCTGCCCTCCACTATCCTCGCCTCCCAACCACCAACCTCTCCTCCCCCACCTGCTCCGCCACCCAATTTTGGCTAAGCTTCTGAGGATCCATTCCTACTGCACAGGATTCCTTTATGCATATCCCACGCATGTTTGAATTCCGTTACCGTTTTCATCTCCACCACCTCCCGCGGGAGGGCATTCCAAGCATCCACCACCCTCTCCGTGAAAAAATACTTCCTGACATCTTTTTTGAGTCTGCCCCCCTTCAATCTCATTTCATGTCCTCTCGTTCTACCGCCTTCCCATCTCCGGAAAAGATTTTTTTGCGGATTAATAACTTTCAAGTATTTGAACGTCTGTATCATATCACCCCTGTTCCTCCTTTCCTCCAGGGTATACATGTCCAGGTCAGCAAGTCTTTGCTCATACGTCTTGGAACGCAAATCCCATACCATTCTCATAGCTTTTCTTTGCACCGCTTCCATTTTTTTTACATCCTTCGCAACGTATGGCCTCCAAAACTGAACACAATACTCCAGGTGGGGCCTCACCAATGACTTGTACAGGGGCATCAACACTTCCTTTCTTCTGCTGATCACACCTCTCTCTATACAGCCTAGCAACCTTCTCGCTACGGCCACCGCCTTGTCACACTGTTTCGTCGCCTTCAGATCCTTGGATACTATCACCCCAAGATCCCTCTCCCCCTCAGTACCTATCAGACTCTCCCCGCCTAACACATAAGTTTCTCGTGGGTTTCTACTCCCTAAATGCATCACTTGTTTATCTGGGTTTTAAAAAGGTGGGTTTGGACAAGTTCCTGGAGGAAAAATTCATAGTTTGTTATTGAGATGGACATGGGGGAAGCTACTTCTTGCCCCAGAATTGGTAGCATGGGATATTGCTACTAATTGGGTTTCTGCCAAGTACTTGTGACCTGGATTGGCCACTGATGGGAGCAGGATACTGGGCTAGATGGACCATTGGTCTGACCCAGTATGACTATTCTTATGTTCTTATCTCCCAGATCTGATCTGAATTTACAACTTTAAAAGGTCTATTCTATCAGACCTGTTGACTTAAAACCTTTATAATCCTGCAGTGCCAACTGATAAACCTTGCTTTACTACACCCAAAGATTGCTGACCAACGGAATCTTTTAAGACAGTAGTGCTACATAGTGAAATCTGCCTAAGGAACTTCTGACACAAAGAATGTGTCTTGGCCCAGCAGACCAAGAGATCTTGGAGATCCTAGTGGTGTGTGGGAGAGGAAACTGTAATCCCCACCAACCAAAGAGAAGACAAAAGTGCAAGAGGTCAGACACCTACATAATGGTAATTAAACAATTACCTCACTGCCATATCAAAGCTATCCCCAGCACCACAGATCATTCTTTGGAACCACAGGCCTGCTGAATGCCAGATCAGCTGCTAAAAAATCCTCAGTGATCCATGATGCCGTCCATGAACAGCATCTTGACATCCTAGGAATAAGTGAAACCTGGCTAGATGAAAGTGGAGGTTTACCACTGGCTAAACTATGACCAACATGTTTCAACATCCAACATCAACATAAACCAAGACTAAGATGGGGTGGAGGGGTAGCTGTCCTGATTCAGGGTACAATGAAACTGTACAGAATCACCATTCCCAAGCTAAATTAATCAGAATCCAGCTAGAAGAGGAGAAACCAATCTGGCTGCTCATAGTATACTAAGCACCTCATAACACATCATCTGTGCAAGAACTCCTTGATCTGATTATACAGGTGACCTTGAATTACTCTAGAATGGTGATCATGGGAGAATTCAATCTACATATCAAAACCCCAGATACCACCACAGATGTCTTCCTGGACTCAATGACAGCACTAGGATTCGCACAGGTAATCAATTTTCCAACTCATGAAAAGGGTCACATACTACAATTTATTTACTACATTTATATCCCACCTTTATCCAAGGCGGTTAACAGTAGTCACTTACATGGTACTAGACACGTAACAATCGCTAAACGTATGATGATGAAACATGATCAGTAAAATGGTTTTAACCACAAAAAAATAAAAATAAAAAATAAAGGTCCAACAGATAAGTCCTCATGTAGCCAAAAAGGATTTTACAAACAGATGTGTTTTTATCAACCACTTGAATTGTTGAATATCTTCACATGATTTCAGGTATCCAGGCAGAGCATTCCACAATGATGGGGCAGCAATAGAAAAGGCCTGTAGTTTTCTCTCTAAGTAGTTATATGACTTCACGGAAGGTAAACAGAGTTGATAGGACGTCTCAGATCTCAGTGCTCATTTCGGTTTATATGATTGCAGGGTATTTCGAAAGCAGTCGGAACAGTCCCAAATATATGCTGCTGAGTCAATACAAGAGGCAGAAATCACATGGTCTATATGTTTTTGCATTGTCAAATTAGTGTCTAGGAAAACTCCCAGACTATAGACAAAGGGCTTCATGATCACTTTTTCACCCTGATATTCAAACATTGTTGGTAGAGATGAGTCAAGAGTCCTACCTACATATATTACTTCTATCTTTGCAATATTTAAAGACATCTTTGCCTGTCTCATCCAATCAACAATTTTGTCAAAAATATTCTTCAGTTGAACAGATAAATCCTGACCATGTTTGTTAACAGGGATGACAAATTGTACATCACCTGCGTATATTCTATACCATGTCTGTAAATTTTGGAAAACATTCCCCAGAGACACCATAAATAAGTTAAAAAGTACTGCCGATAGGGCTGAACCTTGAGGTACACCACGCGTGATTGGAAAGCTAGTGGAAACTGAGTCCTGTACTTCAACATGAAATTTTCTTCTTTGCAAGTACGAAAGAAACCAGGATAAGACTTGATCACCAATGCCAAAATCTGACGTATTAATTAGGGGCTGATGGTCAATCATGTCAAATGCAGATGCAATACCAAGTGAGATAATACAGAAATTAATGTTCTGGTCCATCTAGCACTGGTAGCAGCAAAAATTCCATACTATGGTTGAGTCTAAAACCATATTGAAAATCATTTAACAACTGATTTTCTTCAACAACCTCCATTAGCTGGTGCAACACAGCTTTCTCAATGATTTTTGCTAAGAGTAGAAGAACAGAAATTGGTCTGTAATTATTCATTATTCTTGAATCAAGTGTATTTTTTTAGTAATGACTTAACAGTCGCCTCTTTATTGAAGAGCAAGGATCTACCTGAGCTCTGGTGGGTGATAAGCTCTTCACCAATTTCTCCATCATGTTCTCATCCACCATGTGGAAAGAATTCCAGACTTGATGCACTACTTCTTCTCTTCATGTGGGCAAAACAAATTTATCAGATTCTTAGTTTGATATTTTGGTATCCAGTTTCTGATGTAGCCAAATTGCATAATCCTGAGGGTCAACAATCTGTGTTGATTCATCTTTCCTTCCCCCGATTAAGTATTTCACTGTATGAAATAACTCCCTGGCTGACACCTCAGAATACTGGGATAGCAGTACTGAAATAACATCCTTATCATGAACAGACCATTTTCTAATTAAGTCTTCCCTAAGTGACCACCTGAAACAAATGGTACCTCCCAGAGTTTGGAAGGAGATCAGAGACAAGAAAAATTTGACTGCTGAGAATTTATTAGAGGCCTTGGACTATCCACATGTGGATGAAAAGACAACTATAGTGTCAGAACAGGTTGATATTTGGAATACACACTTAGCTAAGACCTCAGAGAAAATGGCACCACTAAAAAAGGTCTTATAGCCCCACTCACAAACGATCACCATGCTTTTCTGCAGAACTTTGAACCCTTAAGTGTGAAGCAAGGAAATTGGAAAGGAGATGGCATAAATCTCACCTGGGTGAGGACAGACTAAACTGTAGGAAATTCATGACAAAGTACTGCCAAGTCATAACAGCAGCCAAAAAACAATATTTCGCTCAAGGCATTGAAGGAGTGGAGGAGTGGCCTAGTGGTTAGGGTGGTGGACTTTGGTCCTGGGGAACTGAGTTCGATTCCCACTTCAGGCACAGGCAGCTCCTTGTGACTCTGGGCAAGTCACTTAACCCTCCATTGGCCCATGTAAGCCGCATTGAGTCTGCCATGAGTGGGAAAGCGCGGGGTACAAATGTAACAAAAAAAAACAGGCTGCTAATCCAACCAAGTACCTGTTCAGTATAGTAAACAGCCTACTGCAACCCCCACAACAGAAACATCCTGCACAGTCAAAACTGAACTGCAGTGATTTTGCTGCATACTTTACCAACAAACTTAAAAGTCTCCACCAGGATTTACAGGCAGTTCCACCCCAGTCTCCAGTCAGCTAACCAGGAGCGCACAACTTGCCCCCCTCCTGTCTGAAATATGGGACTTTTAACTCAATAATAGAGGAGGACCTTGACAAAATCCTAAGAAGCCTTTGATCAATTACCTACTCCCTCAACTCCTGTTCATCAAAAGTGGTGCAGAAGACAAGCAGGGGCCTCATAGAAGGAGCCACAAAAATTGCGAACTCCTCTCTTTCTAATGGGCAACTGCCAACAGCATTAAAAAGGGAAATGGTGCATTGTTTGCTAAAGAAGAACAACCTTGATCAGGACAAACTAGAAAGTTTTATGGATTAGTTGAGATTATTAAAAAAAAAAGCCACCTTGGTAAAAACTTTGTAAGTCATCTTGACCATAAAGAACTGTATGTACAACATATGCAAAATAAGTGGTTGAAGCTCACTGACTTCTACCCAATGTAATGACTAGAAGAACTACTTTCCAAGTAATGTTTTTCAAATATGACAACTCTGTTGGTTCAAATGGAGGTTTCATTAATTTCATCATAACTGCAGCAATCCCATAAAACTGGAGATTTACACATAGGGAGCTTCATATGAAGAAAGCCTTTCATAAATTTTGAAATTATTGGTTCTATAGCAATAGGACAACTTTGTATATGGTCATGTGTATTCTGATGAGTGACGTTTGAAGACCTGCTTAAGACAAGTGATCACGGTACTGTAGCAATGTAGATGGTGCACATATAAATGCAGTGGTGTACCTAGAGTATTTGACACCCGGGGCCGATCATTTTTAAACACCCCCTCCTCTATATGAAAATATTATTTTTATTAATAATCCACGAGTCATACAACAAGGGTGTACCTAGGAAAGGCAGCATCTTAAACACTGCAGTGAGCACTAGAACATCAATACACCCATTGTAAAACTAACCAAGACATTAGTAAAAATGATCCTGCCAATAGAAAACCATGTCTTTTTCACAAATATAGAACATACATCCTCACCAAGTATAGAATAAGTAACCACAAACTAAAATTAAACTGAACCCCCAAGAGGCCAGATCCCGAAAACAATGCAACACCATAGAAACAGTGATGCACGCCCCCTAGTACTGTGCAAAATATAAAGATAGCAGACATAAATTTGAAAAACTGACAAATACCAATCACCACTTTACAGATTAACAAATAGAAATAAAACAAAAAAAATAGAAAATAAGATAATACCATTTTATTGGACTAATACATTTTTCAATTAGCTTTCAGAGGCCAAAACCTCCTTCCTTAGGTCAATATAGTATACTGCTGGTACGGTCCTGTCCTGACCTGAGGATGGAGGTTTCAGTCTCTGAAAGTTAGTCAAAAATGTATTAAAATTAGTCCAACAAAAAGATCACCTTATTTTCATTTTCTATTTATCACCACAGCCACAATACTACTTTATTCTAAAGCAAATAAATAAATCAATCTTTTTTTCTACCTTTGTCATCTCTGGTTTCTGCTTTCCTCGTCTTCTCTTCACTCTCTCCCTTCCATCCAGCATCTGTTCTCTTTCTCTCTCCCTTTCATCCAGTGTCTGTCTGTTTTCTCTGCCCCTTCCATCCACTGTCTGCCCTCTCCCCCTTTCCATATGGTGTCTGCCAGCTTTCTCTGTCCCTTCCATCCACTGCCTACCTTTTCTTTCCCTTCTATCCAGCATGTGCCTCCCTCTCTCCTTTTTATATGATGCATTCCAGCGTCTCCCCTTCTTGCCATCTTTCTCTCCACTCTCTGTTCCCCATCCATATCCATCTTCTGCTTATCTCCTATTTGACTTTTTTCTCTCCATGTTCACTGTCATTCCCTCTTACTCCCTCTCTCTCCTATCCATAACCTCCTCTCTGTGTCTCTGTCCCTATTCCCCCATGTTCAGCATTTGCTGTGTCCCCATCCCTTCCCATGTTTTTCACCCTTTCTCCCTCTCTCCTGCACTCCAAAACCCAGGGCCAGTATCTCTCTCCCCTGCATCTTGTTCTCTCCCTCCCCTGATCCAGCTTTTTTCCAGTCTCCTCACCCTCATGCATCCCACCTTTCTCTTCCCTCCCCCTTCTTGCTTCCCTTAGATCTAGACTAGCATCACTCTCACTCCTTTCCCTTTCTCCACCCCCCTTTTCCCATTCCCCTGCCATTGCTTTCCTTCCTCTCTCCACCACCCTTTCCCCTTAGGTCTGGCATCGCAGTCGCCACCCCCTCTTCCCCTTAGATGTGGCATCACATCCTCCTATCTCCACCCCCCTTTCCCTTTGGTCTGGCTGGCTGGCTGGCATCGCTTCCCCCCTCCCCCCCCCCGGGACTAGTGCAGTATCACTGTCCCCCTCCTGCACGTCTTTAAACTTTGAGGCTTCTGGCAGCAGCATCAGCAATGTAAGCGCTGCCTTCTGCCTGCCCCGGAAGCACCCTCTATACAGCTTCCCGTGTAGGCGGGACGCTGTCCAGAGAAGGCTACTGGGGCTGGCCAAAGGCAGCGCTTACATTGCTGATGTTGCCGCCAGTGTTGCCAAGTGGGTGGTTTTACCGTCCAATTGGGTGGTTTTCCGCGACCCGCCACGGGAAATTTTTGCCCGCGGCGGGTTGCGGTTTTTTGGGCTCCTTTTGGTTCTTTTGGGCGGTTTTAAAAGCGGTTTTTTCGGCCGCGGGGGGCGGGGTTGCGGGGTTAGTGACGTTTTGAGCGGGGCTGATGACGGGGGAGGCGGGGCCGGTGATGGCGGGGCCGATGATGGCGGGGGCGGGGTTGATGACGGCGGGGGCGGGGGTGTCAGGGGCGGGGTTTGACTTTGGGCGGGTTTTGGGCTGGATTTGGGCTCGATTGGGTGGGAAAACATTTTTCCACCTGGCAACCCTGGTTGCCGCCAGAAGCCTCAAAGTTTAAAGACGCGCAGAGTGGGGCGGATGTGGAGCGAGAAGGGGAAGAGTGATACCGCATAGTCGGGGCGGGGGAGGACACCCATGCAGCACCGCACCGGGGGGTGGGGGGTGGTAAAGACAGCAGCACCGCACCAGTCGGAGGAGGGGGGGGGGAGGAAGACGTCCATGGCAGCACCCCCTTACGAGCTGCACCCGGGGCGGTACACCCCGCCCTCGGTACGCCACTATATAAATGGGTTTTGGTATCTGTTTTTACAGGAAATGATGATCTATTTTTAAAGCCATACAATTTTCCAGCTCGGGGCTTCCTTGCTTCAATCAGATTCTAGTTAATTTGATCAAGTAATCAGAGGGAGCTAAGATACTGCACTCAACATTTAAGCTATAAAAGCAAAACTGAGGAGACTGGGATGCATAAAGACCCTAATAGGAGAGAACGCCATCTCTTTCTCAGGACCAGTATAATGCTATTAAAATCAGACCACTTGATAAAATGTTTGGTTAGCAAATTTGTGTTGAAGGACCATTAATGAGGCTAATGGTTACAGTATATTGCTATGTGATTGGCTGTACGATATGAACACTACATTATCTAAAGATGGACACCTAAGACGCTTATTGGGCAGACTGGATGGACCGTACAGGTCTTTATCTGCCGTCATTTACTATGTTACTTATAGATAATTCTAACTAACTGATGTGAAATAAATTTCCCCAGCACTCTGACATTTTGTTTTGAGAAGTGTGACCATCGTAGGTTGGTCACACAACTGTTGTCAGAATACACCGATATTGAGTTTACTGGAATGACATTCTTTTAACAAAATGGTCTGGATTGGAACCGACAAGGAGAATAACTGATCTTTTGAGAAACAGGATGTATAAATTGGTTCCATTGGAACTTTTGGTCCCACTGTGCCCTTCTAAAGCAAAAAGTACCATATGCAAGATATGAACACATTTCTATGTAAATTGTTTGCTGTCACACTGGTGACAGATGAAACATGCTGGATGCATTTTAGTAGATTTTTTTCATTTATTGTTTGGAAGAAAAGTCTTGGCTTTTTAATGTGGTTAGGCAAATTCCAATGGCATGTTAATTCCCTGGACAGGAGGAAGATAGGATTTTTGGCAATTTATCAAATCCTAGATTCTTAAGTACCGGTAGATATATTTTCAGTCTGTGTGCAGACAAGCTAAAAAAAATTTGTTTGTGAAGATGTAAACACTTGGTGAGAACACAGAGTTCTGCAGCTGGGCCAAATGGCAGTACCTTGTAAAGTAAGTGAATGTTTGCCACCATGAAACACCTTTCCTCTATCCTGTTCAATTTGATGGCTCTACTAGGTAGTTTACTGGAATTCAGAGGTTTTAAGGCCTTCACATATGCTGATAATGTCACCATTTATATTCCATTTTTGAAGAATTTATCAAAGATCTTGCCTACCATCAAATCTCGCTATGAATCTGATAGAATCCTTGGCTGCTAAATTCAAACTTAAACTTAACAAAGACAAAAACAAATTCCTAATTCTGACCAATCACCACCACCCTGTGGTTATTCAGAATGTCATGATAGATAATACAACTTGCCCGTTAGCTACTACTATGAAATTCCTGGGTATAACCATTGACCAGTATCTGTCCTTTGATCCTCAGGTGTTAAAGGTGGTTTCTTGTGTCTTCAATACACTGTGGACATTGATGCGATTGTGCCCTTTCTTTTTGAACTCTGGGCCAGATGCACTAAACTTAACGAGCCAGCAACGTGGTTTTTAAACTGGTTCTAGTCAGTTTAGCGCGCAAGTAGTAAACCGGGACATGCACAAAAGGGTTCTCCGAGCCATTTTCCTGTACGGTAGCAGCTAACGAAAACAGAATGCAAATGAGCTAATTACTATTATAATGTGAATGCGATGCACTACCGTTTCCAACCATGGAAAACCTAATGGGAGGTCTGGACCTCTCGTTGGGGCTGCTGTGAGCGGGACCCATGCAGAGGAGGACGCCTATCGCAAAAATCAGAAGAAAAGTGCTTGTCAGGGACATCTTTTCAATGGCCTAACACTTGGACATCCTTCACTCAAAAAAAAAAAAAAGGACGTCCCTGATGGACACTTGGACGTTTTTTTTCTTCAGATTTTGTGATGGGCGTCCTTCTCTTGGACATGTTTTTCTTACGTGTCACTGGTGTCAGCTAAACACGCTGTGATTAGCTGAGAGAGACCTGGAGGGATATTATCGAAAGGGACGTCCAAATAGTTTTGATATGGTCGCCCTCGCACATCCCGATCCCCGATTCTCTCCGGTGGTGTTCTTGGACATGTTTTGCTTACGTGCCCGAAATGACCACCGCCGGAGAGAATCGGGGATCGTGACGTGTGAGGACACCCAAATCAAAACTATTTGGACATCCCTTTCGATTATGCCCCTCTCAGCCAATCACAGCATGTTTAGCTGACACCAGTGACAGCTAAACGCGCTGTGATTGGCTGAGAGAGACCTGGAGGAGCATAATCGAAAGGGACGTCCAAATAGTTTTGATTTGGACATCCTCGCACGTCCCGATCCCTGATTCTCTCTGGCATGGTCATTTCGGGCACGTAAGAAAAACACATCCAAGAGAAGGACGCCCATCACAAAATTTGAAGGGAAAAACATCCAAGTGCTCGACAGGGACGTCCTTTTTTTTTTGAGTGAAGGATGTGCATGAAGTTGTCTTTTGCATGCGCAAAGCAGTCAGCATAATGAATAGCTGCTCTGCGCATGCTCAGCTGGCCGACTGGCTTCCCCTCCTTAGGAAGGAAATCGTGTGCAAATGAGCTAACAGCGAGCAGCTAATTTGAATGAGATTTCCTTCATGCATGCCTGTTTTTTACCGATTCGCTAAGGGATCGGTAAGGAAAGGGCTCTTTCCATGGAGTTAGTGCATCTGGTTGTCTGTCTTTCGTTCTTTCCAAATCTGATTATTGTAAAGTTATTTATTCAGGTTTGAAGTGCTCCTTAGTCAGGAAATTACAATCAGCACAGAATACCGCTGCCCACCTTGTGTGTAGAGCTCTCCTCTCCTGGTTAAATTGCATTGGCTTCCAATAAATTCTCAGATCATCTTTAAGCTTTGCGTACTTGTTTACCAAATTTTGTATGGCCTATTGCCTAGCTACATGCAGAACCTGATAGACCTGCCTTCAAGAAATGCTTTTCCTACGTCTAGGGAATCTCTCATGCTTCACTATCCAAGTTGTAAAAATCTTCACTATACATCTATTCATACTGCAGGTTTTATCTACCAGCTTCTAAGATGTGGAATTCTTTGCTAAATGGATTGAGATATGTTACTGATTATTATTTCATAAGCTGCTGAAGGGATTTCTATTTGATCAATCCCTCACCTGCATTAGTGCTTGTTAGTCCTTGAGCAAGTTAGGTATCTTGTTTTGGTTACTGTACAGAGGCAATGTTTTTCTTTTTTTGGATTGTCCATTTATTATGTATGCTCCATTACTTGCATTGTACTGTAGTAATTGTTTCCTGTTAGCCACATTGAACCTGAACTTGTGTGGGATAATGTGGGGTATAAATGTCTGAAATAACAGAATTAAGTATAAATATCTTTGAGGTGTTGCAAACATACACAATCTCTAGGTTGAAGATAGGAAAAGATAGTCAGTAAGGAGTCAAAAATGAACTTTTCCTTTAAGATCAACTTTTTGAGATTTTGCAGGTTCAGTTTAGGTTTTCATCTCCCCTTTTTCCTTGGAATGAGAAACCACATCCAGATGGAAAATTGATTCAGACACTGTGTGCGTGGGTTAAGAGGGGGAAAGAGACAAACCTGAGTTGGCAGCCTATTCTAATTATTCTGCATACCTAGATGTCTGTGGTGAGAGGTATTGGTGAGGTTCTGCTGCCAGATTAAACTTTTCACCTACCAATAGGGGTCAATATGTCTTACCTGCAGGCTAGTCACTGCCATCCATTCTATGGTAGATACTTCCCTTTGGGGCCATATTGTTCCTGGTGGTTTTTGTATTTAAACTGACTTCTTTGCCACAGCTTGGGCTGCATGTTTAGTGCTGTCCTATATTCTGAATTCTTTACTGAATTCTTTCTGTATCCCCAATTCCAATTCTATGCTGTAGAAACCTCAGCAGTACACTCTGGGTTTCCTGCCTAGCTCCTTTGTTCATGTTCATTTTATTATATATCACATGTGTCAATGATATTGTTAATCTGGTCGTGAGCCCTTGAGCCCAGGCCGAGGCCTAGCATAGGATCTTGGCCAAGGCCTAGGGAAGACCAAACAGGCACTACGCACACACAGGACAATTAGCACCACCAGAAAACGGGAGATAGAGCATTCATGCGGGCCTCACGGCCTATTGGGAACCCACTCGTATAGAGTCCAAACGTGCGGGCCTCACGGCCGAACAGGAACCAAGTCATACCCTGGGAAGGGAGAAAGAACACCGAGGTGTCCCCAAAGGGACTGGAGCACAAGCAACGCACACAGCGCTAGCTAGAGTCACAAGGAAAAGAGCGACAGACAGAAGTTTCTTTAAGAATACACAAGGCTGTGCCACAGGGCAGTCAAGAATAAAGGAAGCTCTGAATCTGAACAAGCTAGGCCGGCGACCTTGATAGCTACCTTAGCATTATCATCAGATAAGGTTTGGCTGTTTAGAATGTTCTTTAGAAACAAGGACAAATTATTTCTTGGATTTAAAGTAAATTTGTTCCCAGATGTTTCAAAGGAAACTCAAAAGAGAAGAAAACAATTTCTTTTGTTAAAATCAGCAGTTCTTCAACTGGGAGCCGTATTTTATTTGCGGTTCCCATGTAAATGTGTGATTCAATATAATTTGACGAAGTATGTATTCACAGAACCCTCACAGCTAACATCCTTCTTAGCCTCTAAGAATACAATAGGAGTCAAATAAGAATTTTTTTTTCTGTTGTTCTAGGTATTATTTGAAGCTGTTTAAAACAATTTTCTTCTAGTTAACCTCCATATATTGTATCTTGGACTCACTTTATGGTGGACTTGAGTAATATATTTCATGGGGTTTTTTTTTCTTCTAAGTTGTTGTATGTACAGGCATACTGAAATATTTACTTTCCTGCTCAAGGTTATATATCTTGATATATTTTGTAAAATGAATAAATAAATAATTAAAAAAAAAAAAAGAATAAAGGAAGCCACTCAAAGGAACACTCTAGGCTGTACCATACAGCACACAAAGGTAAGGGGGAGCCACCTATAAGAATACACAAGGCTGTGCTACACAGCGCACTAGGGAAAAGGGAATCCACACACAAGAATGCAGAAGGCTTGCCCCACAACACACAAGGATAAAGGGAACTGCTTAAAGGGATACACAAGGCTGTGCAACAAAGCACTCAAGGGTAAAGGGAAGAATAAGCAAACAGAGAAAGTTGCCTTAACATACACAGATCAGATAAGGAGCACTGCTCACCGGAATCAGGAGACAGCAAACAAAAGGGGAAAACAGGCTAAGGGAAAAGGCTGCTCCTGAAACACCGAACTGTAGGAAGCAGGGCTTACACGGCAGACAAAGGTAAAGTAAGCAAAGGGAAACTTAAACAAACAAACAAGAGCAAATACAAGGAAAGGGAGGCTGCCAACAGAGGCAGAACCACAGGGAGCAGAGCCTAAGCTTAGCACAAAAAGGAATCACAGAGAGAAAGGAAACTTAATCAAATAAACAAGAACGATACAAGGAACAAGCTTACCACAGACAGCACAATACCAGACAAGCAGGGAACAGACGCAGGTGCAGTATAGTGAGGCAATCAAGCTCATGCTGGGAATACCCAGCATACACACACAGAATCAATAAGCTACAAGGAGAGTAAGCAAAAACTCCAACGTATACAGAAAGTGCCCTAGCACAAACAGAGAGAGAGTAAGCAGGCTTCAAGCAGACAGCAATCAAACGCTAAAGCAAAGGTTGTAGGGAGAGGTAAGGTTAAGTAGATCTTGGCTTCTGACATCTGCAGCTACAGATGTCAGCTCAATCCCTGACAGGCGAATGAGAAGCAAGTTCCAGCCACTCCCCTGCCTGTTAGCACAATGGGTTCCAGCCATTCCTCTGCCTGTTAGCAGAATCATAACAGATATCAAAGTAGTCTACAATAAAGATAAAATATAGGGAAAACAAGATATATATATAAAAATACATATACATAAAAATACATATACTCATACATATATACATACATATTTTTAAATATATACAAAAAATACTTAAATTATTAAACAAATATTAAATATATAACATACAATAAAGGTGTTGTATATTACCAATCAAAAGAAGGATGATATCTAAAAATTAGCAGAAAAAACATCAAAATTAAGTATAATGAAAATAAAACCTAAAAATACAGTGAAATAAAATAAATAAAACACACTTAAAATCAATTAGTAAATAATATATGACATATATGATGTAACCATATAAGTAAAGTATCATAGATAAACTGAACTTGTGATATATAGATATTAAGCTCAAAAAGAATGAAAGCAAGGCTTCTGCTACAATTGTAATCCTATAAAGCAGAAAACGCTCATACATATGTATATACGTATGAGTATATGTATTTTTATGTGTATGTATTTATATATATATATATATTCTAGCATTTTTGCAATACACTTTTTTATATAAAAAAATTTTATATAAAATTTTATATGCAATTTATGTTCATCACACATTTTTAACGTCTTATACCTGTTTAAATTTTGACCTTTAAATTTTACTTTTGTTTGTATGTTTGTTACCATTGTTTGGTTTTATTTCATAGACTCCTGAAGAAGGCGCTTTTAGCGCCGAAACACGGCTGTGTTGAGTCGAGTGTATATTTACATAAAGAGATTGTTCCTAACCTACGTCGCCTACTGATGTTGTTGAAGAGCCTACTCCTCCTACTTCCCCCTTTCCTCAGACTCTACTTTCCGTAGGAATTTGTGTACCTCCACCCTCATGGTGGTTTGGCTTGCTTGTCTTATTTGGTACCATGGCCTTCCAACCGTGGGCAGACGTATTTACCTACAATGATGAACATTTGAATAATCTAATGCATGATGCAGAATTTTTAGAGGAAGAAGATGTACAACCACAAGAGACTTTAGTCGACGTATGGAAAGAGAAATAGAGAACAAAAAAAATATCATTAGAAACGATTTACATTTTGTCAGCATGTTGCAATATTGCAGAGCTAGAAAGATACCCAGGGGTCTTCGTATTATGAAGAAACCAACTATATTTTTAGATAATCAAAAGTTCTTAGACAAATGGTGTTGTATTTTAAATAAATGTTCTTTAGATTTGATGATTTTAATAGCAGAAACAGCAAAAGATAAAAGTACAATTATAAAAGACAAATGTGATAACATATTAAGCACATTGAAAAAGGAAGATAAGAATTTTGATATGACCAATACAGATATAGAATATAAATTACATAGTTTCAAATCAGAATTAAAAGATATAAAGAAGAGGAAATTCATAAGGGATGAAAGTGATTATAAAAAAGGTTCAATTTATCCTTTTTCAAAAGCTAAACCATATTTTGTTTCTAAAAGGAATAATTCTATCAATCAAGGTACTCAATGTGTACCTCGCATTAGTGTGCAGAATCCTGTAGAACAAAGCAGAAAACGCATCAGGAGTGATTCGGGGGATTTTTTTTACATCACCCCTTAATAGTCCTATCGAGTCACCTATTCCACAGGGTTTGCCTAATCAGGGTATTCTGAGATCACCACCAGCCCAGAATGTCCTCTCAGACATCTTTTTTAGAGAAGATTTGGCCCAAGGACACCAGGGAGATTCCTCTACGGTTTCAAAATCAGATGTACAGGGCGACTCATCCGACACAAGAACCTTTCCATATACAGACAACATTCGGAACGAGGGATAGGATTTGGTTGCCCATACTTACAGCGAACAGGGCACACACACGACAAGAGAGCTGGAGGTAGATATTCCAGTTTTTAATTTATCTAATTATCCTTTAAATAACACAGAAAAATCAGTTTTGCAAAAAGGTCTCACCTTTGTACCAACTGCACCTTTTAATGCATTTCAAACAAGAGTAGACCTGTTTAAATTTTCTACCAACACCCATTCTGTTAGAATATCAATGAAATGCTTTGATGTCCCCATGCATACCCCCACCCTCCCACTCTGTCAGACTGCCAAAGTAATGCTTTGATGTTTCTCTTATATATACTATCTGCTACCACATTTGCTTATTTCCGATCTGACGAAGAAGGGCAACCTTCGAAAGCTAATCAAGAAATGTATTAAGTTATATCCAATAAAAAAGGTATCATCTTATTTTCTTTTCCATGTTTTATTTTGTTTGATTTCTATTGATAACCTAGAAAACTTCAGATTATCCAATGTTTTTCTAATCAACCCACAAATACAGACCAATCTGTCGTCAAACGACCCTCTGCTTGGGTTCCATCAGGACCCATTGATCCATTAATACATGCATTCAATTCATGTATTGAACAGGACCTTCAAAAAATTGAGCAATGGAAGAGACCCCGTTTTTATAACCTCACTAAAGAAGAAAAATCTGCAATTAAAGGCCTGGCTAATAATACTGCAATAGTGATTAAACCTGCTGACAAAGGGGGTGGAATTGTGATTTTGGATCAATCAGACTATGTTGCTGAAATAGAAAACCAAATCAATGACAGAAATTATTATGCACCCTTACCATCAGATCCCACACCGGATTTGGAGAAGGAAATTGAATTGGTCGTTGATTTCGCTACAAAAGCAGGATATATCAACCTCCAAAGAATCTCATTTTCTTAAGATCTCAGATCCCACAATTCCAACTATTTACATATTACCAAAGATACATAAGTCATTGACTCAACCACCTGGTAGACCCATTATTTCAGGCAATGGCTCTGTTCTAGAACCTTTATTAGTATTTGTTGATTTCTTCTTAAGACCATATGTTCCACAGACACCCTCATATGTACGAGATTCTACGCATATGATAAATTTACTACAAGAATTTGACAGTGATCTTAATAACATTCTTATGGTTACTCTTGATATTGAAGCACTGTATACAAATATTTCTCAATTCGAAGCCTTGCAGATCATTGAAGAGACTCTAAAGAATCGCACAACCTACAAACGAATACCTAATACATTTATCCTGACATGCACAAGTATCGCATTAACCAAAAATTTGTTTTTGTTTTCAAAATAATTTTTATCAACAAATTAGAGGCACAGCCATGGGATCTCCCAGGGCTCCGGACATAGCTAACCTCTATGTAGCACATTTTGAAAAACAATTTTTGGAGGAACACCCCTATAAACAGAACATTATTTTGTATAAACAATACATAGATGACATTTTCCTGGTATGGAAAGGGGACGCACGAGAATTGAACCTTTTCTTTGAGTGGATAAATACACAGGATCCACATCTCCATTTTAAAATGCAATACGACCAAAAAGAAATTAGCTTTTTAGATTTATTAATTAGGAAAGATAATTATTTTATTACTTCTCTTTTTAGAAAATCTACCGATCGTAATGCCTTTTTACATTTTAACAGTTATCATCACCACACATTGATGAAGAATCTACCACTATGTCAATTTTTAAGACTCAGACGGACTTGCACAGATTTTGATGACTTCACAGTTCAATCCAGAAAGATGGCACAGAGGGGCATAATTGAAAGGTCATCCAAGTATGAATTAGGATGCCCTTGCGAAGTCATCCAAAATCAGGTAGGTATAATCAAAAACTAATATGGACTTCCTTAGACATTCGATTATCGCAGTTCAAAATGGCCAAATAATGGTCGGACAAAGGGTAGTAAAAAGAGCGCCTTTAGACATTCGATTATCGCAGTTGAAAACGACCAAATCTGGCTCGCAAAAACTATAGTAAAAAGGATGTAACTAGTTGTTCCGCAAGTACGGTGCATACAGTTCCGGACATCCAGGTAAGGGAAATATGAGAAGCGTCAAATTGAGGAATCAAGGTCGTGTTCCTCACAGAACTGCCGAAGGATCATGCAGGCCCACCGTATGTTCCTCATATTTCCTGTATCTGGATGTCCGGAACTGTATGCACCGTACTTGCGGAACAACTAGTTACATCCTTTTTACTATAGTTTTTGCGAGCCAGATTTGGTCGTTTTCAACTGCGATAATCGAATGTCTAAAGGCCACTGAGGGTGCTTGTGGTGCTGCTCATTACCCTGCTACAAAGGGCATCCCAGAGAGGGCGTGGCCGCCCTCAAAAGAGTTTGTAAAGACTTTGGGGGGTTGGTTGTTTGTTTGGGGGAACGTTGCATACAGTCTTGTTAAATATACATTTTCTATATTTCATATAACAGGGTGTGTGTGTCTCTACCTTGTGCACTACATATCAAATGCTGGTACAGAAGCCCACCTATTCATTCCAAACTGCATGACTGTATGAGCGGGGGGGGGGGGGGGGGGGGGGGGGGGGCGGGGGGAGGCTGGGTGAGCATTTCTGTTGAGGAACAGAAATGGCCATCCAGCCTCTCTCCCCCCTCACCATAGAGGGCCACAGCACAGAGTGGTGTAAATAATAGATTTGTTGTCTAGCACTATTGATCTGCCAAGTAGAAACTTGCAGATAACCCTAGGTAGCGCATAGACAATGTTTGCTCTCTGATCACCACATACCCTTACCCACAATCACACCACATTGGTGGGGGCCACCAAGGAGCTACAAACAGCTGGGTCATCTTTTCACATTCAATGCATCAGCAATGGTATATAGTGCTGAGGAGAAAAGGGAAAACAATGGAAAAAACATTAGATGGATGGTTACTTCAGCACAATTGCAATATAATACAACAGGTGTTACAGGAGGGCACAGGCTAGCGGGACATAAAGAAATATGTTTTTAATTGTTTGGCTCACATATTTTTCAGTAGTAGCTCCAGGTGAGTTACATTCAGGTATTCTGGATATTTCTCAGTCCCAGGAGGGCTCTAAGTTTGTACCTGAGGCAATGGAGAGTTAAGTGACTTGCCCAACATCACAAGCAGCAGCAGTGGGATTTGAACTGGCAACCTTTTGATTACAAGACTGGTGCTCTAACCACTAGGCCACTGCAGCCACCAGGCTATAGCCACCTGCAGGTAATTTGGGTTTGGACCTGTAACCACAAACCCTCTCCCTCACCATGACTTAAGGGCTCAGTAGGCAGTACCTGTGGCCACCATGAAACTAGTTTGCAGCCTACATGTTAGAAATGTTGTTGTTCCATAACTATGGAGGATTGTAGGACTGTGTTCAATAATGTGGTAAACACATTCATTGCATATATTAATCACCCTCCCCCTCCTATCAAATTTGAGAATGGGTGGGCACTTCATAAATGGGGACTGGGGTTCACCACATAAAGAACGATGGAACCTACCGGGAAGCGGTACAGCACCTCCAACTGCTGGAGCACAGCATTGAGGACCTACGGCAAAACCACACAGTACAGCCCTGATGGTCTCCAACCATCACTGCTCCAACCACTGCATAGCAACCAGCAACCTGGTGAAAATAGAGGTAAGAGTTGAATGCAGAGTACATACAGTGAATGGACAGTCCTTGATTATGAGCAGAAAGAGAAGAGGTGGCTGAGAAGTATCAGCTTACCTTGAACTTGTGTTTCAAGATTGTGTACATGATTGCTGTAAATTCTATCTCCTGGACCAGTAGCTCAATTTCTGCATCAGTGAAATGAACCTTACCGGTGGGTGTTTGCTTTGGTGCCATTGTACCAATCTCTTCGCTCCCACAGACTGGCTGCTGGGAGCGGCTCAAGGGATATGGAAGACTGCAAACGGAAGTGGTGGCGGCTGAGGGCAACCAAAAATAACAACCCCCCCAAACTCAACAGGTGCACAAAAGCATACAGTGGGAAAAACAAAGGTTACTATAAGTGATGCTAAAACACTTTGAAATACCACCCCATAATGTGAAGAAAAACCGCCAAGGTGCAAGCACAGAGAAGGTAAAATTATGTATAATCATACCTGATAATTTTCTTTCCATTAATCATAGCTGATCAATCCATAGACTGGTGGGTTGTGTCCATCTACCAGCAGGTGGAGATAGAGAGCAAACTTTTGCCTCCCTATATGTGGTCATGTGCTGCCGGAAACTCCTCAGTATGTCGATATCAAAGCTCCATCCGCAGGACTCAGCACTTAGAGAATTACACCCACGAAGGGACACTCTGCCCAGCTCACCACCGCCGAAACGGGGGAGGGGAATTAACCCAGCTCATCCCCACACAAGTGGGGGAGGGGAATCCGTCCAGCTCATCCCCGCGGAGCGGGGGAGGGACACCACACCCGCCGATGCGGGGGGATCTGGCTTATCCTGCAACCGCAACCGCGGGAGGAGCTGACTGACCCTAACACCGCCGAAGCGGGAGGGGTACAAAGCTGCCCTACAGCCGCACGAAGCGGGAGGGAGTGCCGGCAGAATTTTAAGTCTCAATCCAGCCCCGTAAAACGGAGGGGAGAGGAATGCAGCAGCTCACTGTAACACAAACTCGTCTTAACTCTTGAAGAATCCAAGTGAAAAAACTTGAACACGAAGTCTTTCTGAAGTAACTGAAGACTAAACTTGAACCTGAAATGCAACCAGAATAAAAACAGTACAGATATCTGGGAGGGGCTATGGATTGATCAGCTATGATTAATGGAAAGAAAATTATCAGGTATGATTATACATAATTTTACCTTCCATATCATCAAGCTGATCAATCCATAGACTGGTGGGATGTACCGAAGCAGTACTGACCCAGGGCGGGACATTGAAATCCCTGACCTCAACACTGAAGCTCCAAACCGGGCCTCCGCCCGTGCAGCCACAGTCAAACGGTAATGCTTGGAGAATGTATGAGCCGAAGCCCAAGTTGCCGCCTTGCATATCTCTTCCAAGGAGACGGATCCGGCCTCTGCCATCGAGGCCGCCTGAGCTCTCGTGGAGTGAGCCTTCAGCTGGATAGGCGGCACCTTCCCCGCGGCCACATAAGCCGCTGCAATGGCTTCCTTGACCCATCTTGCCACTGTAGGCTTAGCAGCCTGCAGACCCTTACGAGGACCTGCAAACAGGACAAACAGATGATCCGATTTCCGGAAATCATTGGTCACTTCCAAGTATCTGATGATGACTCGTCTCACATCCAGATATTTAAGAGCAGAGTACTCCTCTGGGTAGTCCTCCCTACGAAAGGAAGGGAGACAGAGCTGCTGATTCACATGGAAGCGAGAAACAATCTTGGGCAGGAAGGAAGGCACTGTGCGAATAGTCACTCCTGCCTCAGTGAACTGCAGAAAAGGCTCTCGACAGGAGAGCGCCTGGAGCTCGGAAACTCTTCTGGCTGAAGTGATAGCCACCAAAAAGACTGCTTTCAACGTCAGGTCTTTCAGAGATGCCCTCGACAAGGGTTCAAAAGGCGGCTTCTGCAATGCTCTTAGTACCAGGTTGAGATTCCACGCAGGCACCACTGAGTGCAGAGGAGGGCGCAGGTGATTAACTCCCTTGAGAAAGCGCACCACATCTGGCTGCGAAGCCAGGGAAGCACCCTTCAGGCGGCCCCTGAAGCAAGCCAGAGCCGCTACCTGGACTTTAAGGGAACTGAGCGACAGGCCTTTCTCCAGACCTTCTTGCAGGAACGCCAACACTGAAGAAATTGGAGCAGTGAAGGGAGAAAGTGAGCCTGCTTCACACCACGCTGCAAAGATACGCCAAACCCTGGCGTAAGCAGTAGAAGTAGAGCGCTTCCTCGCTCTCAGCATAGTGGCGATGACCTTGTCTGAGAAGCCCTTCTTCCTCAGACGCTGCCGCTCAATAGCCAGGCCGTAAGACCAAAGGGGGAGGGATCCTCCATCACCACGGGACCCTGATGTAACAGGCCCTGCTCCACTGGCAGCCGCAGAGGATCGTCGACTGAGAGCCTGATCAAGTCCGCATACCAGGGACGCCTGGGCCAATCCGGACCCACCAGGATTACCCTGCCGGGATGCTTTGCCACCCGGTCTAGCACCCTGCCCAACATGGGCCAGGGCGGGAACACATAGAGAAGCTCTTGTGTCGGCCACTGTTGGAGAAGAGCATCTACTCCCAGGGATCGAGGGTCCCGTCCTCTGCTGAAAAAGCGCGGCACTTGGCAATTGGCCGATGACGCCATCAGATCTAGGCTCGGCTGGCCCCAGCGCTTCGTGATGTCCAAGAACGCCTGAGCAGATAGCTGCCACTCTCCGGGCTCCAAGGTATGGCGACTGAGAAAGTCCGCCTTGACATTCATGACTCCGGCAATGTGGGCCGCTGAAAGCTGCTCCAGGTTCGCTTCCGCCCACTGGCAAAGATTCATAGCCTCCTTGGCTAGAGGGGCGCTCTTGGTACCTCCCTGGCGGTTGACATAGGCCACAGCCGTGGCATTGTCCGACAGGACCCGTACAGGCTTCAACACCAGTACCGGGATGAACTCCAAAAGCGCCAACCGAATGGCTCTGAGTTCCAGGAGGTTGATAGACCACTTTGCCTCTGCAGGAGACCAGAGCCCCTGCGCTGTCCTTCCCAAGCAGTGGGCTCCCCAGCCCGACAACGAGGCGTCCGTCGTGACGACAATCCACTCTGGGGTCACCAGAGGCATTCCCGCAGACAACTTGTCTGTCTGCATCCACCAGCTCAGCGCCTTGCGCACTGCTGGGTCCAAGGGAAGGCGCACAGCATAATCCTCCGACATCGGAGTCCAGCGCTGCAGCAAAGAGTGTTGAAGTGGTCTCATATGAGCCCTGGCCCAGGGCACAACTTCCATCGTGGCCGTCATAGAGCCCAACAGCTGCACATAGTCCCAAGCCCGAAGGGGAGAGGCTACTAGGAACTGGTCCACCTGAGCCTGAAGTTTGACAATCCGATTGTCTGGCAGGAACACTCTGCCCACTTGGGTGTCGAATCGAACTCCCAGGTACTCCAGGGACTGAGTCGGGCGCAGCTGGCTCTTCTCCCAGTTGATGATCCATCCCAGGGAGCTCAAAAGAGCAACTACCCGGTCCACAGCTCTGCCGCACTCTGCATAAGAGGGGGCTCGGATCAACCAGTCGTCCAGATAAGGATGGACTTGTACCCCTTCCTTTCGTAGGAAGGCCGCGATGACCACCATTACTTTGGAAAAGGTCCGCGGAGCAGTAGCCAACCCGAAAGGGAGGGCTCTGAACTGGAAGTGTCGTCCCAGGACTGCAAAACGCAGAAAGCGTTGATGAGGAGGCCAGATGGGAATATGCAGGTACGCTTCCTTGATGTCCAAGGATGCCAGGAACTCTCCTGCCTTCACTGCCGCTATAACAGAGCGGAGAGTCTCCATGCGAAAGTGCCGCACTTTCAAGGCCCGATTGACCCCTTTGAGGTCGAGGATAGGCCGGACAGAACCTCCTTTCTTTGGTACCACAAAGTAAATGGAGTATCGTCCCTTGCCAAGCTGACTTTCTGGCACCGGAACGACCGCGCCCAGGCGGATCAGATTGTCCAAGGTCTGCTGCACTGCCACAGCTTTGACCGGAGACTTGCAGGGAGAGAGTACAAACCCGTCTTTTAAGGGTCGGCAGAACTCTAGTTTGTAGCCGTCTCTGATGACTTCCAGCACCCACGCGTCTGAAGTTATTGTGGTCCACTCGCCCAGAAACGAGGACAGCCGTCCTCCAATCTGCACTGGGGCGTGGACCAAGACCCCGTCATTGGGTACGAGACCCTGGGGGAGGACCGGAGGGAGCACCTCCGGGACGGCGGTCTCTGCGAAAGGAATGCTGCTTGGGGGAGAAATTCCTCTTGAAGGAAGAGGGGGCAGAGGAACCCGACTTGCCCGGGTGGTACCGACGGGCTTCCTGCAACCGTCCTCTGGAGGTACCGGGACGAGTACTAGCCCGAGCCCTGACCTCTGGTAATTTCTTGCCCTTAGACGTGCCGAGATCGGTCACGATTTTGTCCAGCTCGACCCCAAAGAGCAGCTTGCCTTTAAAAGGCAACCTAGCCAGGCGGGATTTAGAGGCGTGGCCAGCAGACCAATGTTTCAGCCAAAGCCACCGCCGCGCAGAGATTGTCTGAGCCATGCCTTTCGCTGAGGCCCTCAAGACATCATACAGCAAGTCTGCCAAATAGGCTAAGCCCGATTCCAGGGCCGGCCAATCAGCCCTCAAGGAAGGATCCGAGGGGAAAGCCCGCTGCACCATAGTCAGGCACGCCCTGGCCACATAGGAGCCGCAAACTGAGGCCTGCAAACTTAAAGCAGCCGCCTCAAAGGACGACCTTAAGGCCGCCTCCAATCTTCTGTCTTGGGCGTCCTTTAGGGCCGTGCCACCTTCCACCGGCAACGCCGTTTTCTTAGTCACCGCAGTGATTAAAGAATCCACGGTAGGCCACAGATAGGCCTCACGTTCACTCACAGCCAAAGGATAGAGGCGGGACATAGCCCTAGCCACTTTAAGGCTCGCTTCTGGGACATCCCATTGCGCCTAAATTAAGGTGTGCATGGCATCATGCACGTGGAAGGTTCTAGGCGGGCGCTTCGTCCCCAGCATAATGGCAGAGCCAACAGGGGCTGAGGGAGAGACGTCCTCCGGAGAGGAAATCTTCAAAGTGTCCATGGCCTGTAACAACAGGTTGGGCAAATCCTCTGGGCTAAAAAGCCGCGCTGCAGAGGGGTCATCCGCTCCATCCGAGCGGGGATCCGTCTCCTCCAAGGAATCCGCAAAGGACCGTTGGGAGACCTCAGACACGCTGCCCTCATCTACATCGGAGGAGACAAATTCCTCCAAGGCCTGGGAATCAACCCGAGGGCGTTTACCTCTGGGAACCTCAACCTCTTTACCAGACGAGGGAGCAGGGGCAGAGTTGTGCATGAGGAAGGCCTGATGCAGCAGCAAAACAAACTCGGGGAAGAAACCCCCCAGACTGTGCACTTCCGCAGCCTGGGCAACAGCCCTAGACGCACCCTCAACCGGCGCTCGCAATAGCGGGGGAGAGACATGCTGCGCATCCAAAATGGCGTCCGGCGCGAAACTCCGCGAAGGAGCCGCGCGGGAAAAACGGCTCTTAACTTTAGCCGCTTCTGTGCCGTCGCCCAAATTAAGGGCGTTCATGGCATTAATGTCTCCAACCTCAAGGGCGGCCCAAGAAGAAGCCGTCCGAGCCGCGTGGCCGGCCAAGATGGCGGAGGCGAGGAGCGGGGGATGGGCGTTTATGGCGGGAAAAACCGCCACGCCGGAGGAAGGACCGGGACATTCATCGGTCACGAAACTGTCACCCAACAAGGGCGAATCAGGCTTTAAGACCCCCGCATCCCCTCTAGAAGCGCTCAAGCGACTTGGGGAGCGACCCTTTGCGCCCTCGCCCTCCGACGCCATATGCCACGAGGAGAAGAATCGGGGAACCCCCTGCCCGCTATAAAAAGGTAAAAATTACCTGCTGTCCGCTCCGAGTTGTAACAACCTGGTGTCCCAGTGAGTAGCTGCAATAGACGCTTAAATAAACGTCGAAATAAACGCCTTTAAGAACGTTCAAAATTTTTTTTTTTTTTAACGGAGCCAGCGGGAAAGGGACCTGGCACCACCAGGTTTGCACTTGCTCAAAAGAGCCCTCAACCCCAGGCACTCAACAAAACCTAAAAATTAGGCTTGGAGGCCTAGCCAGAGCTGCTGCTGTGTGTGACCACCACCTGCTGAGATAGAGAACATACTGGGGAGTTTCCGGCAGCACATGACCACATATAGGGAGGCAAAAGTTTGCTCTCTATCTCCACCTGCTGGTAGATGGACACAACCCACCAGTCTATGGATTGATCAGCTTGATGATATGGAATGCCGTTTTAAAGGGCCATCAATAAAGGGAATGCAGCTGGGGACGCCCATAGTTCTCCACCCATAATCGAAATCAGGCCGCCCAAATCGCTAGAGCAGCTGGGGACGTTTAGGGATTTTGTGTATAATCGAAATTAGTCCGCCCATCTCAGGCCCGCCTATCCTGTTCCTACATGGGCGTCCCTGGTGAGTATTTAGGAGCCCCTCTCCGTATTTTCGAATCGCATTGGTACAATGGCACCACGTCAGCCCCTGACCCGGAAGGGTAATTTCAGTGATGGTGAAGTGGAGCTACTGGTGCAGGAGATGGAGCAAAGACACACCAATCTCTTCGCTCCCACAGTCCAGCGCCTGGCTGCAACTACAAAGCAGCGTGAATGGGAGGTGGTAAGGGACCACCTGAATGCAGTCTTCCATTGCGGGAGAGACGTCGAAGACTGCAAGCACAAGTGGCGCAAGCTGAGGCGGGATGTGAGGAGGAAGGCTGGTGGCAACCCCCAGTAGATGACACCGCGAACCTCACCCCAGTGGAGTGCATGATTCACGGCCTCTTACCCCAGGAGGGCATCTACGGGATCAGCTCCCTTGACACCTCTGCACAGCCTGAGGGCTCAGGTAGGTTGAGCATTATGAAGCTGGGTTATCTGTTGTGCTGCACTACCTGTTACACAAGTGGGGGGCAGGAGGAGGGAGGTGGGGAGTGGGGGCTAGGAGGAGGGAGGTGGGGAGTGGGGGCCAGGAGGAGGGAGGTGGGGGGAGGAGTTTCAGCAATGTGTGTCTCTGACTGTCTTCACCTTTATGATGCTGTGTTTACCTCCTAACCACTACTCACTTGCTCAGTACCCTTACTCACTATCCCCACCTTAGTCATTCCCTTACCTCTTACTTGTCCTGTCTGTCTCTCTTAATTAGATTGTAAGTTCTATTTGATTAGTGGTAGTAGTACTGTGTGTAGGTTACTACTGTTTCACAGCTTTGGGGCCCTTCCCCACTCCCTCTTCTTTTCCCATCACCAAACTGTGCATATCTCCTTCCCACACCTCTGTGCTCTACTCACTGTGGGCCACATGCATGAAACTTAAGGAGCCAGTAACCTGGTTCATAAAGCACTTCTAGGCAGTCTACCAAGTCCTGAGTACAACAAGACATGCTCAAATGTCCTTCACTTTAACAAATATACAACAAACAGCTTGTCCACAATTTGTGAGCGGTGTCCTTCTCTTTGCTCTCCGTCCACCACCTCTACCCAGCTGCCTGTGGGGCTCTCTATCACATCGGTGCCAATCCCATTCCTCCTCACCATCTCGTTGCTGGGTCATCAAGTGTGGGCCAATGCTGAAAGACAAAAGTGGGTTATTTTCACGAACAAACTTCCTCCCTTTGTACTATACAGGTGATGACTCTGATGAGGCTGGCCCTAGTGGCCTGCAGTCCCAGCAAAGCAGTACAGCAGCAGTACAGGCTCAACCTCCATCACCTGAAGCAGCAGCAGTAGAGACTCTACCTCCACCACCTGCAGCAGCAGCACCAGTAGAGGCTGTACCTCCACCACCTGTAGCCCAGTGGCGTAGCCAGACTGCCAATTTTGGGTGGGCCTGAACCCAAAGTGGGTGGGCACAAAATTTTCTCTCTACCCCCCTCCCCCAGCAAAATTTAGTCACACTTTTCAGTGAGCTTTCAGAGGCCAGAACCTCCTGCCTCAGGTCAGTATAATGCTGTTACGATATCCTCTCCTGACCTAAGGAAGGAAGTATTGGTCTCTGAAACTTTATTAACACAGGTACCATATTACTTTATCCTAAATTAAAAATAAAATTATTTTCTTTACCTTTGTTGTATGGCCATTTACTTTTTCTCATTGTGTTGCTCCCAGTCTCTAGATTCTGCTTTCCTTCATCTTTCTCTTGCCAGGGTTTTCCTGTCCGTTCATCACCTATGGCTTTTCATCTTTTCCTCACCCTTGTTCTCCACATGCCCCTTCCTCTTATTCTCCAGTCTTTCCCTACTCTGTCCTCTCCCTCTTTCCATCCAGCAGCTCCCCTCTTTCTCTCCCCATCCTTCCAGTGTCTCCCCTCTTTCTTTTGCATCCAGCGTCTCCTTTTTCTCCCTACCCTTCCATCCAGTGTCTTCCCTCTTTCTCTCCTTATCCTTCCACTCATCTACCCTCTCTCCTGATCCTTCCATCTAGTGTCTCTATCTCCCCTCTCCTTCTATCCAGTGTCTATCGCTCTACCCTTTTCTGTTCAGTCTCCTCCCTCTCTCCACATCCTTCGTTTCTCCCCTTTCTCTCTGCATCCTATCATCCATCTCCCCTCTTTCTCTCCCTATCCTCCCATGTCCAGCAGCTCTCTTCCCTCTAGTCCCTTCTTCCTCTTCCTTCCTTGTCCAGCAGCTCTCCAGCCCCTTCCTCCTCTCCCTCCCACGTCCAGTAGCTCTCTCCCTTCCCGCCAGTCCCTCCCATGTCCCAGCAGCTCTCTCCCTTCCCTCCAGTCCCTTCTTCCTCTCCCTCCCATGTCCAGTAGCTCTCTCCCATCCAATCCCCTCCTCCTCTCCATCCCATGTCCAGCAGCTCTCTCCCTTCCCTCTAGTCCCTTATTCCTCTCCCTCCCATGTCCAGCGGCTCTCTCCCTTCCCTCCAGTCCCTTCTTCCTCTCCCTCCCATGTCCCAGCAGCTCTCTCCCTTCCCTCTAGTCCCTTCTTCCTCTCCCTCCCATGTTCAGTAGCTCTCTCCCATCCAATCCCCTCCTACTCTCCATCCCATGTCCAGCAGCTCTCTCCCTTCCCTCCAGTCCCTTATTCCTCTCCCTCCCAGTAGCTCTCTCCCTTCCAATCCCCTCCTCCTCTCCCTCCCATGTCCCAGTAGCTCTCTCCCTTCCTCCTCTCCCTCCCATGTCCCAGCAGCTCAGCCATTTTCCCTCCAGCCTGCCCATCCACAACCTTCCCGCTGCCCTTTTGTCCCGCAGAGGCAGCGTTTCCTTCCTGCCCTGTCTTTTCCCCAAGCTCCGCTGCATCGCCCCATGTGGAATCCTTCTTCTTTTCGGCCGTCACGCTGCGCTGCCGTTCACACAGGCAGCTTCGCTCCTCCCCCACCGCGTTCATCCGGCCCTAACAGGAAGTGCATCAGAGAGGGCCAGAATGGACGCGGGGGAGGAGCGAAGCTGCCTGTGTGAACGGCAGCGCAGCGTGACGGCCGAAAAGAAGAAGGATTCCACTTGCAGGGACAATGCAGCGGAGCTTGGGGAAAAGACAGGGTAGGAAGGAAACGCTGAACGCTGCCTCCGCGGGACAAAAGGGCAGCGACAGCGTGCGAAGGATGGGCGGGCCTGGAGGGAAAATGGGTGGGCCTGGGCCCGTCCAGGCCCACCCGTGGCTACGCCCCTGCTGTAGCCTTTGCTGATGAAGAGGATGCAGAAAGGGGGCCACCTCCTCGCCAGAGGCCATCCAGCCAGAGGAGGCAACTACTTCGCATGGCCACTCAATTGCTGCGGCACAATGTGTACAAGGAGGAGTACCGGTGCCAGAAATTACAGCTGCAGCGGGAAGCACTCCAGGCGCAGCAGGAAGCCCACCAGCAACTGCTCCAGGCGCAGCGGCAAACCCACCAGGAGGTGCTCCAGGCGCAGCGGGAAGCCCACCAGGAGGTGCTCCAGGCCCAACATGCTATGCTCCAGCAACTCCAACAGCTGGAGCACAGCATCGAGGGCCTGCGCCCTGACCTCACAGCACCTACTCCAGCTGTGATGCAGCACCAAGAACTGGCGTCCACTTCCTCCAGTGGCCAGCAACCACCGGCTAAGAGGAGGACCTTGAGATCATCCGCCTCCCCAGCCACTGGTGCAGCACCCACCACACCAGCTCCCCTTCTGGGTGCTGTAGCAAGGTTACAGCCCACAAGGTGGCCGGACTTCCACAGGGCAGCCGAGGCAGCAGGCTGCTGTGTGGAGACAGAGGAGGACCGTGGGAGCAGAGGAGTCTGAACACACTTCCCCTGCAGCATCAGCTGCAAAGGGACACAGTGGGAGGGGTAGGAGGGGAACGGGGGAGGGGAACGGGGAAAGTGATGGGACATGCTGGAGGGTGAGGGTTGGTGGGAGGGGGGTGGGGGTGGTGTTATGTAAATACTTATGTGATTGATAGAAATAAATGTCAACTTACTCTCACAGAAAACTTGTCTCGATGAGTCTTTGTCTGGCTCTGACCCCCAGCTGGTGAGCAGTGTGTGGGCGGGAGGTGGAGGGGGCTCCTGATCCTGCTCATATGGGGCCTGCTCCTCTGGTGGCTGCGGCTCCTCTGGGAGGGCCTGTCCTCTGCGCAGGGCCAAATTGTGTAACATGTAGCAGGCCACGAAGATCTTGGCCACCTTTTGGGGGCTGTACAGGAGCTCCCCTCCAGAACGGTCCAGACAGCGGAAATGGTTCTTCAGTAGGCCAAAGGTCCGCTCAATGATCCCACGGTGCTCCGATGTCTAGTGTTGTATGTGTCTTCTGACCCTGGTTGTGGGTGCACCACGGGGGTCATGAGCAAAGTCCTCTGTGGGTAGCCTCGGTCACCTTTGGGGAGAAGCAGAATGAGAAAGATGAGTGTGGATTGTTTGGAGCAGGTACCTTGTGGTGGTGGTGGGGGGGTGAGAATAGTGGATTGTGGAGTGAGCTGGAGGAAGACAGTGCTGAGGGTTGCCCAGTGGAGGAGGTATAGTTTGGGTAGATCCATGCTGCACTTACCTAGTAGCCATCCACCGGTGATCTCCCCTTGCTCAAACCTCCGGAAGATGCCCGAGTGCTGCAGTAAATAGGCATCATGGGTGGAACCAGGGTAGCTGGCACACACATCTATGATCTCCCCCTGGGCGTCACACACCACTTGCATGTTCATCGAGTGAAATGCTTTGCGGTTTCTGTAAGTGGCCTCTCGTGCCCGGGGGGGGAGGGGGGTCTCAATGCAACATGTGTGCAGTCAATCACACCTATGACTGAGGGGAAGTGAGCTACAGTGTAGAAGGCAGCCATGTTGTTCTGCAGGGCCTGGGGGGTGCTGGGGAAATTGATGTAGTGAGTAGTGTGGGTAAAGAAAGCATCCAGGAACTGGGTGAGACAGTTTGAAATAGAAGCCTGGGTTAGACCTGTGTTAACAGCTAGTACAGACTGGAAACTCCCAGTGCCCAGAACAGAGAGAGATGCAGTGAGGTGCACAGGGATGGGGTTATTCCTACGGGCATAGGCGGTCGGTGGCCCAACTGTTTGGGGAGGCTAAAGGAGGTGGGGTTAGGGGGGGCCAGGGGGGGGGGGGGGGGTGCTTACATCCATAATTGTCTGACAACACACAGAAAAAAAAATAAGTAAAAATAAAACAATCACAATTAATACCTTTTATTAAATTTAGATATTAGATATGCATCATACGTCAAAAAATAAAGTGGTTGCTCAAAGCATATACTAACCATAATCGCTCAACTGCAAAACACTATGCACAACTTTGTGCAAAAACACACTCAGAACCTTACTGTACCATAAATATTACACTGGGCAGACCTAATACACCAATATACCACCATACGGAAAATGCAGACTGTCAACAATATGAAACAAGGGATCATAATATCACAATTCTCATGTAGAGCCACAAAACACCCTTTTAGGGTGGATAGTGTTCACAATGAGCTCCTTTTATTAACGACCATATGTAGATCCTTCAAGAGGTAGTGTGTCATGATTTAGGCTCTACACCCTTTCTGATGTTTTGGTGCCACCTCAGTAAGGCCAACACACAATCTCTCCACTGCAAAACACTATACACAAACTTGTGCAAAAACACACTCATAACCTTACCAAACCATAACAGCACTAATTCCAAGGCCAGGACGAGCTACAACCTTATGCGTGGAAAGGCAGCACTATAATTACACCGGGCTCTAAAACACCAGTATAACAGCTAATTGTCCATTTCTTCAAACCAGACGTTGTCAGTGTAAAAAACGTCTGGTTTGAAGAATCGGACAATTAGCAGTTTCTGGTAATAAATCTGGAATGCTTGAATATTTTCATCTGTCTAGATTTTGAAGGATCATTCTGACCCCTGAGGCAGGCGTTAGTGCGCCGAAACGTGTCAGGTCATTTTCACATTAAAGGATGACATTTATCTCTATCCTGAAGGCCCAGTGTTGCTTCTTTTGTATGCTGTTTTACCCTCTCTTTTGTGACCTTGCATATAGGCAATATCACATCTGCATGAGGTTCTGAGGAAAATCTGCCCTTGAGCTGTATAGTTGTATTCATGGTTTACATGTGTGTGATGTCTGCATAGAGCTATGAAGAATGTATGTACTGTAATTCATGCACAGAGCTCCTTAGCTGTTTGTGCTGTATTCATATCATCATAGGGCTATGCCCAGGGCTTAAAACATAATTATAAAAACCTATACTTGCAGCCATCCAACAAAATTATATAACAGCTAGTAAAAAAGGCCCGTTTCTGTTAGAAATGAAACGGGCGCTAGCAAGGTTTTCCTTGGAGAGTATGTTTCAGAAAGAGCGTGTGTGAGAGATGGAGCGTGTGTGTCAGAGAGAGAATGTGAGAGAGAGAGACAGAGTGTATGTGTTTGTGCGAGAGAGAGAGTGTGTGTGTGAGAGACAGTGTTTGTGTTTCTGTGTGACACTGTGTGAGAGAGAGGGACAAAGACAGTGAGTGTGTGAGTGAGAGTGTATGTGACAGACAGAGAATGAGTGACTGCGTGTGTGGTGTGAGGAACCCCCTCACCCCCTCCCTCTCCCCTGCCCCCTTGCAGCCAGGCATGTGCAGTGACCCTCCTCTCCCCGTGTTCCCCCTCCAGCCACCCATGTCCAGCATCCCCCTGCAGCCACCCATGCCCATCAACCCTCCTCTCCCCCTGCTGCGTCCTTCCTGTCTCCCCTGCTCCCCCTGCAGCCACCCATGTGGTCTCAGGCCCCCCCCCCCCAGCATCTCTCCTGTCCCCCTGCAGGCACGCATGTGCAGCGTCCCTCCTCTCTCCCCTGTCCCCCCTGCAGCCAGCCATGTCCAGCGACCCTTCTGTCCCCCTGCCCCCCCTGCAGCTACCCATGTCCAGCGACCCTCCGCTCCTGTGCAGCCACCCATGTCTGAGAACGCTCCTCTCCTTTTTCCCTGTTCCCCCCCACCTGTGGCCAGCCATGTCCATCGACCCACCTGTCCCCCCTGATGACCACCAACCCTTCTGTCCCCCTGCCCGCCCTTCAGTGTCCATCCTGTATCCCCTGTCCCCCTTGCAGGCACCCACCCATGTGGTGTGTGGAGCCCCATTCCCATCTCCCTGTTCCCTGCCCCCCCTGCAGCCACCCATGTGCAGCGACCCTCCCCTCCCCCTGCTTCCTTCCAGCCACCCATGTCCAGCGAGACCCCCCCTTCCCCCCCTAGCTGGCGCAGCACCCAAAGAAAGGCCCTTGTCCCCCCCCTTCGTGCATCAACCGTGGCACATCACCAAGCCCCTCCCACCTCATCAACCCCCTCGCCACCCGCAACCGCTAATACAAACTGTGTCCGGTGGCTGCTGCTTCTGTTATTCAGCAGCAGCAGCCCGTACATAAAGAAAACAAACAAAAAAAATCCTCCTAAAACGCACCTCCGTTGAGAAGTATCTCACATTGGCTGAAGTCTCAGCATGCGCTCCTCCTCTCCCCTCTGACGTCTTGGCATTTCTCCGGGGTCTTCCGGCAGGGGCACTGACATTGATGGGAGAGGAGGAGCGGCTGCAGAGACGTCAGCCAATGTGAGATGGTTCTCCACGGAGGTGCGTTTTAGGAGGCTGCTTTTTTTGTTTGTTTGTTTTCTTTATGTACGGGCTGCTGCTGCTGTAATAGAAGCAGCAGCAGCCGCCGGACAGAGTTTGTATTAGCGGTCGCGGGTGGCGAGGCAGTCGATGTGTGGGGGGGAGAGGGGCTTGGTGAAGTGGCGGGGGAGGGGTTGGGTGATGCGGCGAGAAGGGAAGGGGGTAGGGGCTTTCTGATGCCCCGTTGCAAGGGTTGTTGTTGCGATGCGGCGGAAGGGGGCACTTAGAGGTGCACTGTCGAGGCTGTTTGTGTGTGTTTGTGTGTGCGTTTGTGCTTGTGTGTGTTTGTGTGTGCTTGTGTTTGTGTGTGTCTGTATGTTTGTGTGTGTGTGTTTGTGTGTGTGTTTGTTTGTGCTTGTGTGTGTGTTTGTGTGTGTGCGTGCTTGTGTGTGTGTATGTTTGTGTGTTTGTGTTTGTATGTGTGTGTGTGTATGTTTGTGTGTGTGTGTTTGTGTGTGTGTGTGTGTGTGCTTGTGTGTGTGTGTGTGTGTGCTTGTGTGTGTGTATGTGTGTGTGCTTGTGTGTGTGTATGCTTGTGTGTTTGTTTGTGTGTGTGTATGTTTGTGTGTTTGCTTTTGTGTGTTTGTGTGTTTGTGTGTTTGTGTGTTTGTGTGTGTGTGTTTGTTTGTATGTATGTGTGTGTTTGTATGTGTGTATGTGTTTGTTTGTGTGTGTGTATGTGTGTATGTGTGGGTGTGTGTGTTTGTATGTGTGTGTGTTTGTTTGTGCTTGTGTGTGTGTTTGTGTGTGTGTGTGTGCGTGCTTGTGTGTGTGTATGTTTGTGTTTGTATGTGTGTGTGTGTATGTTTGTGTGTGTGTGTTTGTGTGTGTGTGTGTGTGTGCTTGTGTGTGTGTATGTGTGTGCTTGTGTGTGTGTGTGTATGTTTGTGTGTGTGTATGTTTGTGTGTTTGCGTTAGTGTGTTTGTGTGTGTGTGTGTGTTTGTTTGTATGTATGTGTGTGTTTGTATGTGTGTATGTGTTTGTTTGTTTGTGTGTGTGTATGTGTGGATGTGTGTATGTGTTTATGTGTATGTTTGTGTGTGTGTTTGCATTTGTGTGTGTGTGTGTGTTTGTGTGTGTGCGTGCTTGTGTGTGTGTATGTTTGTGTTTGTATGTGTGTGTGTGTATGTTTGTGTTTGTATGTGTGTGTGTGTATGTTTGTGTGTGTGTGTTTGTGTGTGTGTGTGTGTGCTTGTGTGTGTATGTGTGTGTGCTTGTGTGTGTGTATGTTTGTGTGTGTGTATGTTTGTGTGTTTGCGTTTGTGTGTTTGTGTGTGTGTGTGTGTTTGTTTGTATGTATGTGTGTGTTTGTATGTGTTTGTTTGTGTGTGTGTGTGTGTGTATGTGTGGATGTGTGTATGTGTGGGTGTGTGTGTTTGTATGTGTGTGTGTTTGTGTGTATGTGTTTGTGTGTATGTGTTTATGTGTATGTTTGTGTGTGTGTTTGCATTTGTGTGTGTGTGTGTGTTTGTGTGTATGTGCATGTTTGTGTGTTTGCGTTTGTGTGTTTGTGTGTGTATGTGTTTGTGTGTGTTTGCGTTTGTGTGTGTGCTTGCGTTTGTGTGTGTTTGCGTTTGTGTGTTTGTGTGTGTATGTGTTTGTATTTGTTTGTGTGTATGTGTTTGTGTGTGTGTATATGTGTGTTTGCGTTTGTGTGTGTGTTTGCGTTTGTGTGTGTGTGTGTGTTTGTGTGTGTTTGCGTTTGTGTGTTTGTATGTGTGTGTGTTTGTATTTGTTTGTGTGTATGTGTTTGTGTGTGTGTATATGTGTGTTTGCGTTTGTGTGTGTTTGCGTTTGTGTGTTTGTGTGTGTTTGCGTTTGTGTGTGCTTGCGTTTGTGTGTGTGTGTTTGTGTTTGTGTGTGTTTGTGTGTTTGTATGTGTGTGTTTGCGTTTGTGTGTGTTTGTGTGTGTGTTTGTATGTGTGTGTGTTTGTGTGTATGTGTTTATGTGTATGTTTGTGTGTGTGTTTGCATTTGTGTGTGTGTGTGTTTGTGTGTATGTGCATGTTTGTGTGTTTGCGTTTGTGTGTTTGTGTGTGTATGTGTTTGTGTGTGTTTGCGTTTGTGTGTGTGCTTGCGTTTGTGTGTGTTTGCGTTTGTGTGTTTGTATGTGTGTGTGTTTGTATTTGTTTGTGTGTATGTGTTTGTGTGTGTGTATATGTGTGTTTGCGTTTGTGTGTGTGTTTGCGTTTGTGTGTGTGTGTGTGTTTGTGTGTGTTTGCGTTTGTGTGTTTGTATGTGTGTGTGTTTGTATTTGTTTGTGTGTATGTGTTTGTGTGTGTGTATATGTGTGTTTGCGTTTGTGTGTGTTTGCGTTTGTGTGTTTGTGTGTGTTTGCGTTTGTGTGTGCTTGCGTTTGTGTGTGTGTGTTTGTGTGTGTTTGTGTGTTTGTATGTGTGTGTTTGCGTTTGTGTGTGTTTGTGTGTGTGTTTGTATGTGTGTGTGTGTATGTGTTTGTGTGTGTGTGTATGTTTGCATTTGTGTGTGTGTGTGTGTGTTTGTGTGTATGTGCATGTTTGTGTGTTTGCGTTTGTGTGTTTGTGTGTGTTTGCGTTTGTGTGTGCTTGCGTTTGTGTGTGTGTGTTTGTGTGTTTGTATGTGTGTGTGTGTGTATGTGTTTGTGTGTGTGCTTGTGTGTGTGTATGTTTGTGTGTGTTTGTGTGCATGTTTGTGTGTTTGCATTTGTGTGTTTGTATGTGTGTGTTTGCGTTTGTGTGTTTGTTTGTGTGTGTGTTTTTATGTGTGTGTGTTTGTATGTATGTGTGTGTTTGTATGTGTTTGTGCTTGTGTGTGTGTGTATGTTTGTGTGTGTGTGTGTATGTTTGTGTGTATGTGCATGTTTGTGTGTTTGTGTTTGTGTGTGTGTGTTTGTGTCCCTTTGTTGCTCTCATACAATCCTTCGGAATCTCCACTTCTTATCTTTATGCTGATGACATTTTGCTGCACTTTCATATCACCTCTTCCTCCTCTTCCCTTACTCCTTTACAGATCTGTCTTGACTCAGTTGCTAGCTGGCTAAGTGATCATCAATTAGTGCTAAATACAGACAAAACAGTTGGTTCTCTGGTTCAGCTCTCTCTCTACCTTTTGTTATTTAGGTATTATTCTCGATTCCTCACTTTCTTTTTTGCCACAGACCTCCCACTTGATTAAAACTAGTTTTCTGCCAGCTACATGCAATTCATCAACTCTTTGATACTTCACAATTCCATGCACTAATTCTCTCTTTTTTACCACCCATCAATTATTGTAATGTTGTTTATGCTGGCCTAACTCGTCACACACTAAAGACAATCACAGCCATCAGATTACTCTGTTGAGTCCGTCGCTATGATCACACTTCACCTCTGCTGAAACAATATCACTGGCTCCACATTGAGCAAAAGGATCACTTATAACATTGTCACCCTCACTTTAAAGGTCTTTAGACTTGGTATCCCCGACTATCTCTTATCTCTCTTAACACTACTACTACTACTACTACTACTACTATTTAGCATTTCTATAGCGCTACAAGGCATACGCAGCGCTGCACAAACATAGAAGAAAGACAGTCCCTGCTCAAAGAGCTTACAATCTAATAGACAAAAAAAAAAAAAAATAAAGTAAGCAAATCAAATCAATTAATATGAACGGGAAGGAAGAGAGGAGGGTAGGTGGAGGCGAGTGGTTACAAGTGGTTACGAGTCAAAAGCAATGTTAAAGAGGTGGGCTTTCAGTCTAGATTTAAAGGTGGCCAAGGATGGGGCAAGACGTAGGGGCTCAGGAAGTTTATTCCAGGCGTAGGGTGCAGCGAGACAGAAGGCGCGAAGTCTGGAGTTGGCAGTAGTGGAGAAGGGAACAGATAAGAAGGATTTATCCATGGAGCGGAGTGCACGAGAAGGGGTGTAGGGAAGGACGAGTGTGGAGAGATACTGGGGAGCAGCAGAGTGAGTACATTTATAGGTTAGTAGAAGAAGTTTGAACAGGATGCAAAAACAGATAGGGAGCCAGTGAAGGGTCTTGAGGAGAGGGGTAGTATGAGTAAAGCGACCCTGGCGGAAGATGAGACGGGCAGCAGAGTTTTGAACCGACTGGAGAGGGGAGAGGTGACTAAGTGGGAGGCCAGCAAGAAGCAGATTGCAGTAGTCTAAACGAGAGGTGACAAGTGTGTGGATGAGGGTTTTGGTAGAGTGCTCGGAAAGAAGGGGCGGATTTTACGGATGTTGTAAAGAAAGAAACGACAGGTCTTGGCAATCTGCTGGATATGAGCAGAGAAGGAGAGAGAAGAGTCAAAGATGACCCCAAGGTTTCGAGCTGAGGAGACAGGGAGAATGAGAGAGCCATCAACAGAAATAGAAAACGGGGGGAGCGGGGAGGTGGGTTTGGGGGGGGAAATGAGAAGCTCGGTTTTGGTCATATTTAATTTCAGATGGCGTTGAGACATTCAGACAGCAATGTCAGACAAGCACGCTGAAACTTTGGTTTGGATGCAAGGTGAGATATCAGGGGTAGAAAGGTAGATTTGGGAGTCATCAGCATAGAGATGGTAGAAAAGGCCATGGGATGAGATTAATGAACCAAGGGAAGAAGTGTAGATAGAAAAGAGGAGGGGATCAAGAACAGAACCCTGAGGTACGCCGACAGGCAGAGGGATAGAAGTAGAAGAGGATCCACCAGAGTGAACACTAAAGGTGCGGAGGGAGAGGTAGGAAGAGAACCAGGAAAGGACAGAGCCCTGGAATCCAAGTGAGGACAGGGTATCGAGAAGTATGCTGTGATCGACAGTGTCAAAAGCAGCGGAAAGATCAAGAAGAATGAGGATGGAATATTGACCTCTGGATTTAGCCAGTAATAGGTCACTGGAGACTTTAGTAAGCGCAGTTTCGGTTGAGTGGAGAGGGCGAAAACCAGATTGTAGTGGGTCAAGAATAGCATGTGAGGAGAGAAACTCAAGGCAGCGGCGGTGAACAGCACGCTCAAGTAATTTGGAGAGAAAAGGAAGGAGGGAGATGGGTCGGTAATTAGAGGGACAAGTAGGGTCGAGTGAAGGCTTCTTAAGGAGAGGTGTGACCACAGCATGTTTAAAGGCAGCAGGGACAGTCACAGTGGAAAGTGAGAGGTTGAGAATGTGACAGATAAAAGGAATAAGAGCAGGAGAGATGGCATTAAGAAGGTGGGTGAGAATGGGATCAGAGGAACAGGTGGTACATTTTGAGGAAGAAAGGAGAAGTGTAGTTTCCTCAATAGTAACTTCAGGAAAGGAGGAAAGGGAATGAGGGGAAGGAGAGAGAGGGGAACGGACTAGTGGAGGGAGAGGTGGTGAGGTAGAGAAAGCAAGGTTTATCTTTTGAACCTTGTTGTGAAAGAATTCAGCAAGGGTCTGAGGAGATAATGAAGGCGGAGTTGGGGGGGGGGGGGAACCTTGAGGAGAGAGTTCAATGTGGTGAAGAGAAGTCGAGGATTAGAGCCAAGAGAGTTGGTCAGTTGGATACAATAATCCTGTTTGGCACGTAAAAGAGCAGATTGGAAGGAGGTCAGCATGAACTTAAAGTGTAAGAAATCAGCAAGGGCCCGAGATTTCCGCCAGAGGCGTTCGGCGGAGCGGGTACAGGAACGTAGGTAGCGGATATTAGAAGTCAGCCAAGGTTGGGGTTTTGTACGCCTTACAGGGCGGGTCATCAAAGGTGCAAGAGTGTCTAAGGCAGAGGATAGAGTATTGTTGTAAGAAGAAACAGCCTCGTTGACAGACGTGGATGGTGCCACAGTAGAGAGGAGGTTTGAAACATGGGAGGATAGAGATGAAGGGTCAATATCGTGAAGATTCCTAGATAAATTAGATGAGATAGGACGGGACTGGGAGGGAGGAGATTTAAGTGTGAAAGTTATAAGATGGTGATCAGAGGAAGGAAGATCAGAGGCAAGGAAACTAGAGGGTGAACAGTTGGAGGAGAAGATGAGATCAAGACAGTGACCATTTTGATGAGTGGGGGAGGTGGAGCATAGTTGGAGATTAAAGGAGGACGTTAAAGCGAGTAACTTGGAAATATATGAGTTGGAAGGATCATTAGCAGGAATATTAAAGTCACCAAGGATGAAAGAGGGGGAGGAAGGATCATGGAAGAAGGCAAGCCAGGCATCAAAGTCACTGAGAAAGGATGAAAGGGACTTATCAGGGGGACGATAAATGACCGCTATTCGAAGAGGCAGAGGAGAGAAAAGGCGGATAGAGTGGTCTTCAAAGGAGGAAAAACAGTGAGATTGAGGTGGAAGAAGGGGTTGAATTCTGGAGGAGGGAGAGAGAAGTAGTCCAACACCGCCCCCACGGCCAGCAGGGCGAGGAGTATGTGAAAATAGATAACCGCCATGGCACAGGGCTGCGACTGAAGCAGAGTCATCAGGGCAGAGCCAGGTTTCTGTTATGGCGAGCAGATGGAGGTGACACGAGATAAAGAGGTCCTGGATATAGGCGAGTTTGTTACAGATAGAGCGGGCATTCCATAGGGCGCAAGAGAAGGGCAGAGAAGAGGAGGGGAGTAGAGAAATAGAGATGAGGTTAGAGAGGTCGCGGTGAGATCTGTAGAGTTGGGATAATAGTTGGTGAGGGGGGCCAGGATTGGGATTGATGTCACCGGCTGAGAGTAAGAGAAGGAGTAAAAGAGAGCGGAGGAGAGTAGGAAAGGTGTGGCCACGAAGGCGTCGAAGGCGAGAGGTATTTAGGTGGAATGGGGAAGGCAAAATGGACGGAAGAAAGAGGCGGAGATTAAAAGCCAAGAGGGAGGAAGAGGGTAGGAGAGAAGGTGAGGTGATGAAGTCGATGGATGGGCAGTGAGTTCCTGTAGCGGAGAGAGGTAGGGGGTGAGGGAAAAGATTAGGAAGGGACAGGGCTAGGAAGAGAATGTGAATAGGGGCTATAAATGACTGAGGTACTTTACCAACTGGGAAGAAGATTAGATGTTGGAGTGTTGGAGTGCTTGCTCCAGTCCGCCTGATACAGCTTCTTCCTGCCTGCTCCAGTCTGCCTGATCCTGCGTCTTCCTGCCTGCTCCAGTCCGCCTGATGCAGTTTCCTCCTGCCTGCTCCAGTCCGCCTGATGCAGCTTCCCCCTGCCTGCTCCAGTCCGCCTGGTTCAGCTTCTTCCTGCCTGCTCCAACCCGCCTGATCCAGCTTCTTCCTGCCTCCAGTCTGCCTGATCCTGCGTTTTCCTGCCTGCTCCAGTCCGCCTGATGCAGCTTCCTCCTGCCTGCTCCAGTCCGCCTGATGCAGCTTCCCCCTGCCTGCTCCAGTCCGCCTGCTCCAGCTTCCTGACTGCCTACTCCAGTTCGCCTGATCCAGCTTCTTCCTGTCTGCTCCAGTCCGCCTGATCCAGCTTCCTGCTTGCTCGTTCCAGTTCACCTGATCCAGCTGTTCCAGTCCGCCCGATCCTGCTCTCCCTGCTTGCTCCAGTCCATCTGCCTGATCCAGCTGTTCCAGTCCGCCCGATCCTGCTCTCCCTACTTGCTCCAGTCCATCTGCCTCAACCTGTTCCAGTCTACTTGATCCAGCGTGTTACAGCCTGCCTGCTCCAACTACTCCCTTACTCCAGGCCCTCTCCTCCAGCCAGCTTACTCCAGTCTGCCTGATACAACCTGTTCCAGTCCGTCTGCTTCAGCTTGTCCCAGCCTGTTCCAGTCTGTCTGCATCAGCTTGTCCTAGTCCGCCAGCTCCTGCTTCAAACCACTCCAGCCTGCCACTCAACCTGACCACTAGCCAATCATTGACTCACCATCAATCACCTGACTACTAGCCAATCATTGACTTACCACCAATCACCTGACTGTCTACCACCCACCCTGAAACCCGCCTGCCTCCCAGCCCATCCTCCTACCAGCTCATCACTCTCCTGCCCGACTGCTTACCATCACCTGCCTGTCTCCCAGCCCACCTACCTTCCCTTTGAACACCTCAGTCACTACCCATGGCCCCCATTCACATCCTATTCCTTGCCCTGTCCCTCCCTAATCTTTTCCCCCTCTCATCGCTGTCTTCCACACGATCTCACTACCCATCCCTGTCCTCTTCCGCCCTCCCCTACCTACCCCTATCCCCCACCACCTCTCCATCCCTACTGTCTTCCTCCTCCTTCCTAGCTCTCAACCTTCAACACCTCCTTCCTGCCATGAACCCTTCCCCTTTCCTCCTAAGTGCATCCCGTCTTCGTCGCCTTCGTCGCCCTTCCTCACCCACCCTTCTGCGCACTCTCTTGCTCCTTCTCCTGCTATCCACGGGTGACATCAATCCCAACCCAGGTCCCCACACCTGTCCTCGTCCTCATCTCATCTATGCAAACGATCCCGCGATATCTCCAATCTCATCCCTATTCCCCTCCTCCCCTCCTCCTCCCTCCCCTTCTCATGTGCCCTGTGGAACGCCCACTCAATCTGCAACAAACTTCCCTTCACCCACGATCTCTTCATCTCCCATTCCCTTCATCTGCTCGCCCTAACTGAAACCTGGCTCACCCCGGACAACTCTGCCTCAATCGCAGCCCTATGCCACGGAGGATATCTTTTCTCCCATTCGCCCCGCCCAGTCGGCCGCGGTGGCGGCGTCGGACTACTACTTTCGCCCGCCTGCAGCTTCCAACCTCTCCACCTACCTCAGTCTCACAGCTTCTCATCCTTTGAAGTTCACTCCATCCGTCTATTCCACCCACTGCCACTCAGAGTTGCAGTCATTTACCGCCCCCCTGATAAATCCCTCCCATCCTTCCTTACCGACTTCGATGCCTGGCTCTCCGTCTTTCTTGAGCCCTCATCCCCATCCCTCATTCTCGGTGACTTCAACATCCACACTGATAACCCTTCCGATTCATATGTTGCTCAGTTCCTCACTCTTACCTCCTCCTTCAACCTCCAACTGAGCCCCACCACCCCTACTCACAAATCTGGCCACTGTCTTGATCTCGTCCTCTCTTCTACTTGCTCACCCTCCACTTTCTGCGTCTCATCTCTTCCTCTCTCCGACCACCACCTTATCACATTCACACTTCAGCACCCTCCCCCTCACTCTCGCCCAACACTAACTACTACGTCCAGAAATCTCCAGGCTGTTGACCCCTCCACCTTATCCTCTACTATCTCTGATCTCCTCCCTTCCATCTTGTCCTCCACATCCGTTGACAAAGCTGTCTCCACTTACAATGCCACTCTTTCCTCTGCTCTAGACACCCTTGCACCGTCCACCTCCCGGCCCATAAGACGTACCAATCCCCAGCCCTGGCTGACCCCGTGCACCCGATACCTTCGCTCCTGCGCCCGTTCGGCTGAACGCCTCTGGAGGAAATCTCGCACCCTTACTGACTTCATTCACTTCAAATTCATGCTATCCTCCTTCCAATCCTCCCTATTCCTCGCTAAGCAGGACTATTATATCCAATTGACCAATTCCCTTAGCTCTAACCCTCGTCGTCTATTCGTCACCCTCAACTCCCTCCTCAAAGTGCCCTCTGCTCCCACCCCCCCTTCACTCTCTCCTCAATCTCTGGCCCACTACTTCCGGGACAAGGTCCAGAAGATCAACCTCGAATTCACCACTACTCCCTCTCCTCCTCTTCAGCCTACATCTCACTCTCTCATCCAACCTACCCAGGCCTCCTTCTCCTCCTTTCCTGCTATCACCGAAGAGGAAATCGCCCATCTCCTCTCCTCCTCGAAAGCCACCACTTGTTCCTCTGACCCCATCCCCACTAACCTACTCAACACCATCACTTCTACCATCACCCCCACCATCTGTCATATACTTAACCTCTCTCTCTCCACTGCATCTGTCCCGGACACCTTCAAGCATGCTGTGGTCACTCCACTCCTCAAAAAACCATCACTTGACCCTACCTGTCCCTCCAACTACCGACCCATTTCCCTCCTACCCTTCCTCTCCAAGATACTTGAACGCGCCGTTCACAGCCGCTGTATTGATTTTCTCTCCTCTCATGCCATCCTCGACCCACTCCAATCCGGCTTTCGCCCCCTACACTCAACAGAAACGGCACTATCTAAAGTCTGTAATGACCTATTCCTCGCCAAATCCAAAGGTCACTACTCCATCCTCATCCTCCTCGACCTCTCCGCCGCTTTTGACACTGTCAATCACAACCTACTTCTTGACACACTGTCCTCCCTTGGGTTCCAGGGCTCTGTCCTCTCCTGGTTCTCCTCTTATCTCTCCCATCGTACCTTCAGAGTACACTCTCATGGTTCGTCCTCCTCCCCTATCCCGCTCTCTGTTGGAGTTCCTCAGGGATCTGTCCTTGGGCCCCTTCTTTTTTCAATCTACACCTCTTCCTTAGGCTCCCTGATTTCTTCTCATGGTTTCCACTATCATCTTTATGCCGACGACACCCAGCTTTATCTCTCCACACCAGAAATCACTGCGGATACCCAGGCCAAAGTCTCGGCCTGCTTATCCGACATTGCTGCCTGGATGTCCAACCGCCACCTGAAACTGAATATGTCTAAGACTGAACTTATTGTCTTCCCACCCAAACCCACTTCCCCTCTCCCTTCACTCTCTATCTCAGTTGAGAACACCCTCATCGTCCCCGTCTCATCTGCCCGCAACCTCGGTGTCATCTTCGACTCCTCCCTCTCCTTTTCTGCGCACATCCATCAGATAGCCAAGACCTGTCGCTTCTTCCTCTATAACATCAGCAAAATTCGCCCTTTCCTCTCCGAGCACACCACCCGAACTATCATCCACTCTCTCATTACCTCTCGCCTTGACTACTGCAACCTACTCCTGACCGGCCTCCCACGTAGCCATCTACTCCCCCTTCAGTCCATCCAGAACTCTGCCGCACGTCTTATCTTCCGCCTTAACCGATATACTCATATCACCCCTCTCCTCAAGTCACTTTACTGGCTCCCAATCAGATACCGCATACAGTTCAAGCTTCTCTTACTCACCTACAAATGCACTCGATCTACGGCCCCTCCGTACCTCTCTACCCTCATCTCCCCTTACGTCCCTACCCGTAACCTCCGCTCTCAAGACAAATCCCTCCTTTCAGTACCCTTCTCCACCACCTCCAACTCCAGGCTCCATCCCTTCTATCTCGCCTCACCCCATGTCTGGAACACACTCCCTGAGCCCATACGCCGTGCGCCCTCCCTACCCATCTTCAAATCAATGCTCAAAGCCCACCTCTTCAATGTCGCCTTCGGCTCCTAATCACTAAACCACTTCTCAGGAAACTTATCTACCCCAACTTGACATTTCGTCCATTAGATTGTAAGCTCTTCCGAGCAGGGACCGTCCTTAATTGTTAATTTGTACAGCGCTGCGTAACCCTAGTAGCGCTCTAGAAATGTTAAGTAGTAGTAGTATGTAAAGAGAAAAATGCCCCACCTAGAGCGGAGGCCCTGAGTGGATCGGAGTGGACCTGGGTCTCACCCCGGAGAAGGCTGTAAGGATATGCAGATGAGCTGCAAGTCCTCCACAGCACCTGAAAGGCAGCCGGTGGTAGAGCTGGGCACCTCTCAGCTGAGGAAAGGCTTACCAGGGGTTAGGCTGAAGCCAGCATTCCTCCCCCTGAGGGTCGCCTACTTTCCTATACATTAATGGAGTTCTTTTCTTGTTTCCTATTTTTGTTAGCCTGTACACCGCTCTGTTCTGCCTGTCAGCTAGAGCAGTATAGAAAATTATTGCACAAAATAAATAAAATATAAACAGTTGTCTGAAAGTAATGTGACTCACACAAAGGGCATCATTATTAACCTTTAGCCTCCTGAAAACTCCTTAATAACTTTAGCACAATGAAGGAGTTTGGGAGGAAGGGGTATCTGGCACCACTGGGTGTCATTTCAGCTCCAGTCAAGCTCTCAGAAAAGTAAAAGGAGCTAAATTCCTACAGATGGAACCCCTGACTCAAGTAACATCCAGCTGGTATCTGGGTCAGAAGCTGGCTGAGAAGCACCAAAGATTTGCTGCATGGTCCATAAACCATCCTCTTGGAGACAGAGAAAAACACTGAACATGACACACTTTAGGGGCGAATTACAAAGACAAGTTTCTTTTTTCAGTCTCCATCCGCTGTTTGACAGACATATCCATTCATCTGGACTAGTCTGGTATGGATAATAAGGAAAACATTTTGTTTAAAGTCCAGAAACCATTCCGGTTCCACACAGGCGACTGATAAATAAATTGTGTGCCCTCTGTATGAGACCTAGAGTAACTGATTGGGTTAAAAATTGGTTGAATGGTAGGAAACAGAGGGTAGTGGTAAATGGAGCTTGCTCTGAAGAAAAGGATACCGTCAGTGGAGTACCGCAGGGATCGGTCCTAGGGCCGGCTCTTTTTGAGCGATATTGCGGAAGGGCTGTCTGGTAAGGTTTGTCTCTTTGCAGATGATACTAAACTCTGCAACAGGGTGGACACCCTGGAGGGTGTGAATGACATGAGGAAGGACCTAGCGAAGCTAGAGGAATGGACCGGTATTTGGCAACTAATCCCAAAAAATGCAGGGTCATGCACTTGGGTCACAAAAATCCGAGGGAACGGTACAGTATAGGGGTGAAGTGCTTCAGTGTGCGAAGGAAGAGTGACCTTAAAGCTTTCAAACAGGTAGAAAAAGCGACAGCCAAAACCAGAAGGATGCTTGGGTGCATAAAGAGAGGCGTGACCAGCAGGAAAAAGGAGGTGATAGTGCCGTTGTATAACTCTCTGGTGGGCCCCATTTGGAGTACTGCGTGCAGTTCTGGAGACCGCACCTACAGAAAGATATAAACAGGATGGAGTTGGTCCAGAGGGCAGTTACGAAATTAGTAAGCGGTCTTGAATGCAAAAATTATAGGGACAGGCTTATGAACCTCAACATGTATACGCTGGAAGAGAGTAGGGAGAGAGGAGACATGATAGAAACATTTAAACATCTCAAGGGCATTTATGTACAGGAAGAGAGCCTTTTCCAAATGAAGGAGAGCTCTGGAATGAGGGAATAGGCTTAGGAGTAACCTAAGGAAGTATTATTTCAAAGAAAGGGTGGTGGAGGCGTGAAATGGCCTCCCGGTGGTGGAGTCAAGAACTGTTCCAGAATTTTAAAAGGCATGGGATAAGCAAGTGGGATCACTTAGGAACAGATAGAATTGGGGGTTACAGAGGATGGGCAGACTGGATGGGTCATATGGCCTTTATCTGCCATCATGTTTCTATTCTGTGTGACATACATGTAATAATAGGGGAAACTGTGGGACTTTTGTGAAGAATCCTTACCTGCTAATTTTCATTCCTTGAGTCCTACATGACTAGTTTGCACTGTTGAGGCTGTTATGTCTATTGACCCTATATGATATTTGTTTTACAGTAATTGATGTTTTATATTTTAATATGAGCCTCTTTATTGGCTTTGCATATTGGCCAAGTTTCCCATCAGAGCCCCCTCATTTTAGGGACAGGCTAGAGACAGAGAGATACAGCTTACAGAAACTGGCTGTATAGTTATCATTCGCAGCCTGATTATAAAGCTGGAACTACATTTTAACTACAGAAAAACCATAATCAACAAACTCTGTAGCTTGGAACACCTTACAACTTCAGCAGATGTGAATTACAAGGAGAGAGATTATTTTTAGCCAAATAACATTTCAAGAATGGCAATATGCTTGAATCAGTATTTGAGGCTGGATATCCTAGTGACATAAGTAATGCCACACTGGGAAAAGACCAAGGGTCCATCGAGCCCAGCATCCTGTCCACGACAGCGGACAATCCAGGCCAAGGGCACCTGGCAAGCTTCCCAAACATACAAACATTCTATACATGTTATTCCTGTAATTGTGGATTTTTCCCAAGTCCATTTAGTAGCGGTTTATGGACTTGTCCTTTAGGAAACCGTCTAACCCCCTTTTAAACTCTGCCAAGCTAACCGCCTTCACCACGTTCTCCGGTAACAAATTCCAGAGTTTAATTATGCATTGGGTGAAGAAAAAGTTTCTCCGATTTGTTTTAAATTTACTACACTGTAGTTTCATCGCATGCCCCCCAGTCCTAGAATTTTTGGAAAGCGTGAACAGACGCTTCACATCCACCTGTTCTACTCATTATTTTATATACCTCTATCATGTCTCCCCTCAGCCATCTCTTCTCCAAGCTGAAAAGCCCTAGCCTCCTTAGTCTTTCTTCATAGGGAAGTTGTCCCATCCCCGCTATCATTTTAGTCGCCCTTCGCTGTACCTTTTCTAATTCCACTATATCTTTCTTGAGATGCGGCGACCAGAACTGAACACAATACTCAAGGTGCGGTCGCACCATGGAGCGATATAACGGCATTATAACATCCTCACATATGAGGATGTGTTAACACCCAACACTAAATATTTTACAACAGTGTGTGTGTGTGTGTATCAGACAATGTGGAATTCCAAGAGCACATATATGTTTATATCTGACATAAGCCATACTAATGTCAATAACATTGCAGATTCCAGCAGGATGTGTTGGCATCACACATGTTATCTCTTGTCCCTAATATAACTCAAAGTGGCATACCTGGGTATGGTAATATTCGTCAACAAAATTCTGTATGTCTGTGTTTTACTCACTCTCTTCTTTCCAATACTATTGAGGAATCTTCCACTTTTACTTCTGGATTTGTGTATACAAGGCTTCCACCAAAACTTGCATCCTGAAGAGTATTAAAAAGTGTGTCACAACTGTTCCAGTATAGGGTCTTTAATTATATCCTAATTATCTGTACAATTCCTTAAAAAGTCCATAAGATAGAAACCTGACAAAGCATAAATCATCCTACTTTTGTGTAGACCAGGGTTTCACAACCCAGTTAGTCTGGTTTTCAAGATATCCACAATGAATATATATGAGATATATTTGCAAACAATGGAGAGACAGTGCATACAAATATTTCTCATGCATATTTACTGAGGATATCTTGAAAAACAGACTGGCTTGAGGTGCCCTGTGAACTGGGTTGAGAAACCCTGGTCTACAATGTGCTTTGATTAAAAAGACAAAAACAACCCACCCCCCCAAAACACAATACTCTTTATAGCTATCTCTAGAAATGCAGAAATTTATGCCACACACATTTATGTCAATTCATTCTCAACATAAACCACAGGTTTATACAATGATCATGGAAATCAGTTATACCTATTTTTTTTTGTTACATTTGTACCCCGCGCTTTCCCACTCATGGCAGGTTCAATGTGGCTTACATGGGGCAATGGAGGGTTAAGTGACTTGCCCAGAGTCACAAGGAGCTGCCTGTGCCTGAAGTGGGAATCTAACTCAGTTCATCAGTTCCCCAGGACCAAAGTCCACCACCCTAACCACTAGGCCACTCCTATTTACTTGCTAAGGGCTAGATTTATTAGAAAGTACTACAGGTCTGGCTACGCCACTGCTATGGGACACACGTCATCTCCTCGAAGCTCGAACGAGGCAGGGCGGCAAATCAATTCCCGATCCTAGCAGGGAGGATGGTGGATGGGCAGTGCACAGTCTATGCACAGCACTGGGTTCCCGCTGGCACCTAGCAATGTCTGGAGCCGATTGGCGCTTCCTGGTGGTGGCCGGCACCAGAGCAGCAGCTCACATCGATGACGAGCGGAGCAGCCAGGGCTTCTTCGAAGACAACGACTTTGTCTTCATGGTGCAGATGCTGGAGCAGACGGTGGATGGAAGATGGAGCAGAGAGAGGGGAAGAGAGGGAGGCGGGCAGACTCTGGATGGAAGGGAGAGAAAGGACATATGGTGGATAGAAGGGGGGAGAGAGAGGATATATCCTGGATGGAAGGGAGAAAGAGGGAGAGCAGACCCTGGATGGATGGATGGATGGATGGATGGATGGATGGATGGGAGAGAAAGGGCCCATGGTAGATGGAAGGGGCAGAGAGAGAAAGGGCGCATTCTGGTTGGAAGGTATAGGAAGGGCAGATGGAAGGGGCAGAAACAGAGAGAGGACAGATCCTGGAGGGAAGGGAGAGGGTGGGATGGCAGACCATGGATGGATGAGAGAGAGACAGGGCAGATAGTGGATGGATTGGGCAGAGAGAGAAAGGGTAGACCCTGGATGGAAGATAGAGAAATGGCAGAGGATGGAATGGCAGAGACAAAGAGGGCAGATCCAGGATGGAAGCAAGAGAGAAGGCATACAATGGTTGGAAGGGGGGGAGGACATACAGGAGCATACGGTAGATGGAATGGGCAGAGATAGAGAGAACAGACAGTGGATGGAAGGAAAAGAGGCGGCAGATAGTGGTTGGAAGGGGCAGACACTGGATGGAAGGGAAAGAGGGCAGATGCTGGATGGAGGAGCAGAAAGAGAGAAGTCAGTCACTGGATTGCAGGGGCAGGGAGGGAGAGAGAGAAGGCAGACACTGGATGGAAGGGGCAGATGGTGGATGGAAGGGGGAGAGTGAAGAGAAGATGAGGAAAGCAGAAACCAGTGACAGCAAAGGTAAATAAAAGATTTTTTATTTTTTTCTGCTCTAAGTTAAAGTACTATTGTAGCAGTGTTAATACATGTTTATAAATAGAAAATGGAAATAAGGTAATTTTTTATTGGACTAATTTTAATACATTTTGACTAACGTTCAGAGACCAAAAACCCCTTCCTCAGGTCAGGACAGGATACTGTAATAGCAATATACTGTATTGACCTGAGGAAGGAGGTTTTGGCCTCTGAATGCTAAATGTATTAGTCCAATAAAATGGTATTGTCTTGTTTTCCGTATTTGTTTTATTTCTATTTGTTAATTTGTAAAGTGGGGATTGGTATTTGCTAGTTTTTTCAAATTTACATCTGCTATCTTTATATTTTGCACAGTACTAGGGGACATACATCACTATCACTGTTTCTGTGGTGTTGCATTGTATGCAGACTCTGCCTTCTTGTGGTTCAGTTTAATTTTTGTCTAAATATTTATATTGTTTATATTTTAAATTTGCTATACTGCTAATGCTCACTAGCAGGTCTTTGCGTTCACAATGATTAAAACCAGTTTGTGGTTACTTATTCTATAGTGGATTAGGGTGTATCTGTGTCTGTGAAAAAGACATGGTTTTCTGTTGGCATTGACTATACAGGATCGATGATCTGTACTATTCTTGCTGGTTTAGTTTTACAATAGATGTTTGATATTCTGCTGCTCACTGCAATGTTTAAGATGCTGCCTTTTCCTAGGTACACTCTTGTGTGACTCGTAGAAGTTACTGCTTAAGATATAGTAGAATTGCAATGTAGGTCCTGAATGACATTTGTTGTGTTTTGTATTTTCAGTATGTATAATACTGGATTTTGGAGGGGGTGTTAAAAAATGATTGGCCCCGGGTGTCAAATACCCCAGGTACGCCACTGGGAATATGTGACGGGGCGAAATGAGGATTCGCAAGGGACATGGTGTGGGTGGGGCAGGGGGCGTGGTGTGGGCGGGCAGGGGCGGGACAGGGGGCGTGACATGTGTCCTCTTTTTCAGAGGACAAAATATGGTAACCCTAACTCTGTGTATGTAAAAGGATTGTCTTTGAGATCAGCACGTCCAACATGGCTTACATAGTGCAGGAGCTGGCTAGCCTGAGGCGGGGAATGGGGAAAGGTGTGGTGAGCCCTGGGCTATACCCCATCGGGGTGTGAGATGCATGAGATGTGTATAATTATACTACAGCAAGAGGCCCTCACTGGATGCCCACCGGAAGGGTGGAAGGCCAGATTTTAGGACTCAGGCTGTAAAAATACCAGCTAGGTTTGAAGATCTATGACTGGCTGAGCAAGGACTTGCTTTTCCTGCAAGTTAATATGTGTTCTACCCTAAGATCTATCCACTGGAATAGTGGTGGGTCAATTTACATACCTTAAACAGCTTAAACTGTTAAAAGGCACTGACTAGGCCTCATTAGAATTTGGTGTGACATTCAAAAGCAGTGCAAAAGCCAAGATCAAGGAATTGATGGCTAAAATCCTAACCCAGATCACAAAATAATATGAAATTAATATATCCAAATTTAGATATCTTCATAAAAAAGTTGTTTGTTCATGTTTTGATGTTTGGATGTCCGTATCTAGGGAGATGTTCATGTTTTGATGTTTGGATGTCCGTATCTAAGGAAGTGTTTACAAAAAGGGGAAGTTGCACAACAAGTTGCAATACTAAAACGGAAGAGCACCTGGCCGGAGGGCATGACTCATGGATGAAGCAATATTAGAGCTCTCCATAGACTTGTATAGTGACCAAATTGTATAAAAGCAGGGTGCATGCAAGCCCTAGAGAGAACTTTTCTTCAACGCCTCGAAAGCAGCAGAGCTCCGGTCAGCTGAATCCAGAATTTGTCTGATGAATGTACCTGATTAAAATCTGATATGCAAATAAACTCTTCATTCTAAATGATGGTTTGTGGGCTTCACTTAATGATGAAAGGCTGTAAGTACAAATGCTTTTGTTGCATCCAGCAGCTATCTTTCACTGCATTGTATAACTTGTAATCTGATTCCAGTTTGTCATAAGGCTGGTACCTTTTCCTTAGATCTAGCGTCTCTCTCAGTGGCAAATTCTCTTAGAACTTCACAACCCTCTGATTACCCCAGTACTAGTGCTATTTAGAGATGGAGTCAGATTGAGGTCACTCTAGCCTTCTTGGGGGGCTTGGAACCCCTAAATTCTAAACATTGGTGACCCCGGATTGCTGATCTAACACAATAGCCCCCCAATACTGTCCTTCTTTCCCTAATTTTTGAACGCAGTGGGGATGAATATTTGCGTTCAAACTTTCGTTTCTGTCTTTCAATATTCTGTTCTGTTCTTTCTCACCCTCTTTTCTTTCTTCTATCCTGTCCATCTTTTTTGATTTGCGTGATGTGCGCAAGAGTGTGCTTGCTGTGTGATTGGTGCATAACAACGAATCCAGGCGACTGCGATTTGGGGTTTGCCGTAAGTTTATTTCAATGTTCAACATCTTTGGATTGGTCTTTATGCTAGCAATCTCGCTTAACAATCCTTAGAAATTGCGCATTTTCTGTTTCCTATCCCACCCTGCGTCCTCTCTTATTCCCTCCTTTTCAACTCAGGGTTTATTCCTGTCTTTTTCCCTTCTGTTAAGCTTCTTTTATGCCCCCCCCTTGTTTCTTGTACCTCTTTGTCCTCCCTTCAATGCACCTGTCTTACAGGCATGCCTTGCCCCATCCCCGTTGTCTTTAGGTCCTTTATGTGTATTTCCTCTACTCTAGGAGAATATGCACGTTTTCAGAATGTTCTCCCCTAAACCCCTTCTAGTTTCTCTGTTCTTATAATCACTCTTCAAGACTGACAGCCCCCACCTTTCCACATCTGCTTTCACTTGCCTATTTTGTGTAGTTACCGTTATGTATCTTATGAATGTCTACTAACCCTATTCTTCTGCTTTAATTTCACTGGACTGGCATATACCCTGGTGAAAAGTGCCCATTTGAGGGGTACTGGGAACTGGTATTCAGTCCGCTCCTTTTCTAACCCCTTCCTCTGGTACTCCTCTGTTTTTCTGCCTTCTTCCTCTGTTCTCTTATCGCTTTCTCCTTCTGCCCTGAGCTGGCACATTTGTTTTTCTGTTCTTGTTCTTTTGTGAGTCTGTCTAACGATTGTTCTTTTTAGACTATTCGGTGTATGTTGAAGTTGATCCCTGTTATGTTTCCCTCCATCCCTACCTGTAGATCTAGTGTTCCTACTTTTGTCTGCGCTCCTATTCACTGCTCTAGCTTGCAGACCCTGTCTCTGCACTCGGTCATAATAACGACAACTGTCAGCCTTAAGCTTCCGTTGCTACCACTTTGCTGAAAAGATTTGTCACTTCTTCCCCGTACCCCCCCCCCCCCATCCTCTCACAGCCTCGACTGTCAGAGTGCTAAATTCACAAATATTTTTGGTTAATGTGGTTTTCAGAACTACGTTTCAACACTTAATGGCTTGCCTTCATTTTTTTCCTCTTCCTCTCTCTCCTTCTGCCTCTCACGGACAATGCCCACTTGAGGGGTATTGGGCACTATTGTTCTGTCCGTTTCTTTTTCTCACCCCTACCTTAAATACTCTTCTATTTTTCTGCCTACTTACTCTGTTCCCTGCACGTCTTATTGTCCTGCGCTGGACTAACACACCTGCTTCTTTGCCTTTTTGTGATTCTCTGATAACTTTCCTTTTATCTCCTCTGTTCCTTTTTGAATGCTCGCTGTATGAAAAAAAAAAAAGAAAAAATATATGAGTGCCATCTCTCTCTCTCCTTTTTGCCCGGACCCCTGTATACTGCACTTCCCTGGAACTTTATATGTCTCCCTACAAATCATTCTGTTCTCTCAGTCCTCTGTCATTCTAACAGCCCACAGCTCGTACTGCTTTGACTTTTATGCGCTGTCCTTTATTTCATTTCATTTCCCCAAAAACAATAGACCGTCTGATATTTTAATGCTTTCTCATTTTGTTTCCGAGGCAAGTTTTAAGCCCCGAGACAGGATTTTCTTTATTTCTATGCTGCCACTAACAGCTTGATAGACCTTATCGTGTTCCACAATGTGGTTGCAAAGTTTTTGAAATGTATTTTCCCTTTAAACATAAATCACAGTACTTTCCCTTAAGAAATCGGCTTTCCCCTTCTCTCCTCTGGCTTAGTTTCCGGTGTCCCTTTAATTTATTTTTGGTATAATGGATAACTGATGGCACATGAACTTTATAGTTTCTTTGCATGGCCCCCCATACCTCACTATTTTAATATCTTACTTTAACACTTCATGATTTCAGTTTTTGAATTATAATGCTATGAGTCTATTTTTGGATGGGTCACATTCATTTTGCCCTGTACAGATACTTGTCTTAATAGTTCACAATCATGTCACATTTACTTTGGTATGATTTATACGCTTTTATTCCCTGCTGAACGATTAACCAGTAGCATTTCAGGAAGGCCGTTGCATATGTTTTTGTCCCTTTTAACTGCTTTTAACCTTGTTTCCTGCTTTTGCTATTTTTATATATGCATCATGTTCTTCATTCTTTGCAAAAATATTTGTGCTCGAATTCTCTTAAGTTTTACTTTCATTATGGCAGTGCTGGTTCGCTGCTCATCTATAATCTTTATCTTTTTAGAACACTAACCTACATCTCGTTTTGTTGTAATAAAATCATTCTATCTCTCATTTTTCTCCTTTCATATAAAGGATGTCAGCCATAAAAGAAAATGTTATGCTGCTTGTTTAATGTTCCTTCAGTGAATGTAAAGTATTTCTCAGACTTTTTTTTTCTGCCTTGCTCGTTTTGGATAATTAATTTCATACTGCTTGCCTGTCAGCTGTTCCGCTCTGTTGCTTTACAGTTTCCCTTTCATAGTTTGTCGTGTGGCAAGTTTTTTTTTCTTTCCCTACTGTATAGTGAATGTTCCTTACCTGAAGAGCTTACATGTGCCTATTTGGCTTTAAAATATTTCTTTCTTTTGTCTTTCTTTTGTCTAACATATCTAGATATTATTCACTACTTTTGTATGGAACCTTGTCTTTAAATCAATTATTTTTAAGTCCCGTCTTTCTGTTTTTTTCCCTTTTCCCTTTCAATTTAAAAGTGCGTAGCTGCTCAACTTCTTCTTTTTTTTCTGTATGTGCCGCGCTGTTTGGACAGTGACCACTTCCTTCCTCTTCTCTGCATTCTCTCCCTCTTGGATCTGCTAATCTTTAGCTTTGGCTAATTAGCTTCTGTTATAACGTCTTGCTCTGTATTTCTTTGCTATATCATTTTGTTAGTTATTTCTTTTACTATACATATTCCTTGTGACAGGTCTGTTGCCAGTTTCTAGGTATTGTCAGCCCGTGTCTCTATTTTGTAGGTACATGCCTTGAGAGCTTGCTGTCTGTTCGTGCGCCGTAAATGTTTAGTGCCTTTACTTTTGACAGACTGCCACCATCTTCCGTGTTGATAATATTTTTGCTTTTCTAACACACCCTCCCATTATGGGTGTACCTAGGGGCATGATCGTTGGTGTCACTCCATCCTTTGGGCCCACCCCTGATGCGTCTCTCTCTATCCTGTCTTTCACTGTGTTTTTTTTTAATTTAAACATTTCTATTGTGAAAGAAATTTATTGGATAATCAGTTGGATATTACTATAAGCAATTGATTGTTAGCATTCTAACCAGAGACTATTATAAGGATATTTACATTTGATACTTTGCAATGTAATATTGGGAACTGTAATTGTGTGAGTCCGTTTTTGGATTAGGACAAACATATGTAGCATCTGTTTAGCTGTAACGTGACAACCCGTTATATAGTTTCCATATTCATACCCTCGTTTGTATGTTATTTTGGACTCCGCCATTTAGCTTACGGCATTGTTTAAAACAGCATGATTTATATCCACTTGTTTCCTGTGGAACTGCCTGCCCCGTACTTTTAAGGATGCAAGTTAGATCGTAGACTACTGATTAGTTCAGCCGTAAACAGTTTGGGTTTTTTTTTATATATATTACTTAAGGCTGTGAGACTGTGTTCGCGTTCTATTAATAACTCACTTATCTGTTGATAATTTAGTCGACGGCTCTTTAACTTCCCTCTCCCCCGAACAGCAGTGTTTGAATGCTTTCAATTTCATCTGTGTGATCACAGCGCTGCAGCATTGCTTGTCTAGAATGGGTTTTGTTTCTACAGTGTAATATTATGCGAACTCCATAATAATGATTTACATTTTGTTTTTTTGGGTTTCTTTAATTACAAACAAAGTCAATTTTGTTGTACAGTTTTTTTCCTCCTCTGATATGACAAACCAACGAAGTTGTTTGTTCATTGGTTTGCTCTGCTTGCCCATCAAACTCATTTTTTTTTTTTCCTTTCTCCTTCTGCAAGTCCCTCCTACTTCCCTATTTTACGTGTGTCACTTTAGTTCCTGACTTTAATGCATGTTTAAGCAGCATAACAGTGGGAATGATTTTACTTCGTATCGTATTGTCCAGGTTTTGCAGGCTTCCTTACTGTCGGCTGTTTTGTTTTAATGTCTTTTGAGTTCCCTTCTTATTAATTATTTAGTAGAAAATCTATTGTCTAGTGACTCTTTTATGGTTCCATCCCCCAAGAGCTTACCTGTGTTCAGTCATAAATCTTTTTTTTCAATTTTCTTTTAACCAGATTTATTTTATTTTTACTATTTTTTGCAGTTTATTTCAGGGGCTCTTCCCTTTTATTCAACTCTTTATTTCTATCTTTCTTAAATACCTGTGTCACGCTATAATCATTGGGTTCGATACCGATGCCTGGGGCTTACATCCATCGTAGGTGATCCTTCTGTGGATGACGGTATCTCTATTAGTAGGAGCAGACTTCCATTCCATTTTCGGAGTGGCCTGCGGTTTCGGCATTATTGCCCACCTATGAGTTACTTGTACAGATGACCGCGGGGTTAATAAAGAGACGTCTAGCGACTTTCGTTGCGATTGTGTACCGGTTGACTCGGGCAATTCTAAATTACTACGTGTATTGTTGTTTGTTGAATAGAGCGGAATCTTCACTTGAATTGAGCAGAATCTTCATTCTAAAATTTTAGTTGTATATTAAAAATATCCTGTGGAGGTTAGTTAAATTGAGCGGAATCTTCATTTCAATAGAGCAGAATCTTCCTAACCAGCGAAAATCCATAGGGTATCTGTTCTCCGAGTTCAGGGAACTAGTTTCGCAGCTTCCTGAACACTTTCAGGGGTAGTAGTCTCCCCTCTTTTGAGGGTTCTACCATTGGAGTGAATCATGGCCAATGCAGTTGAATCTTGGCAGCTAGTAGAGCAGAACCCTAGTTGTAGAAGCCTACCCTGGGGAACAGTTTTCTCGATTTTAAAGTAGGATACATAATAGCTGACACCATTCACTTTTTGTACTTTTTTCTTAAACTCTCCTTTTATCTTTGTGACTGTTAATTTAATCTGCGGTAAAAGCATTGAGCTTCCCGCCAATTGGTAATTTTTATTTTGGGTCCCTTTGTTGGAATACATTAATAGATGCGTGTGTATGAATATGTTATGTCTCTGTATGTTCTACTATCAGGATAATCATTGCATGTTTTGGTAAACTGTTAGCACATTATCATTTCTACGTCTCCTTGCTGTCTCTGAAGTTGCCTTTTGAACCACTGACCTTGTACCGGGTTCTAGATCTGGTCAATATATATATTACTAATTTAGGTCATTTTTTTTTCTATAGCAAATTACAGGTCTGAAGCTTATTTGTAGACCACTTGCTCACTAGGTCCCGTCATTATACATATTGGGTGATGTTGTTCACTACCTCTGGTTAAGACCCTAGGATTAATTTTGTTACTCATTTTCATTAACCGCCAATTGCCTTTGGTACAGTCCAGATCTTACATTTAACTATGAAAACTACCAACATGAAGTGCCTAGCCCTTCTGTTGTGGGTGCTCACCATGCCTATGGTAATACTGGTGATCTGACATCTATTCAGAACCCTGATAAGGACTTTCCGTCCGAAACAAAACCTTTCTATTTTGCGGTATGCCACCGAGATTTCGGACGGGCGTAGTGATCCCGCCAACTGTCCTCTTTCTCTATTAATTTTCTGCCATGGAGATTACATTGCACGAATCGTGAGTATATTTTCATTTATTGCATGTGTTACTATGAAGTTTGCCATTGTATATTCGAATTTTTTTTTTTTTGGAGATAATAGTAACAGATTGTAGTGATATAGGTGTTTTATAAGACTAGATTTGCCAATACAATTTGACACAACCCAGATATCGGTGTTCTACCATACCAGAGTTCTGGTACCCAATTCATTATGCTGCCTCTTGAGAGAGTGATAAATCACTTCCCAGGAGATCACATAAATCTTATAAAGTTTTGCCAAATATGGCATTCCTGGAATAAGTTTCAGCCTGGACTTTCGTGGCCCCGTAAGGGCACCTTTAATACCAAAACTCTGCAAAGGTTATTAGACTTTATTTACACATACACACCCGATTCCACCCGTCATCTCCACTATCAGATTCTCAGTAGATGGGTATCGACTATCACTGATCACGTGATCCCAGACACTGTCGATCTGACATCGTTATTGATACCTGGTGAGGCCAATCTTAATCCGCGGCCTAGTAGACGGCCCCCTGCAAGAGCCGATTCACCCATTCCACATAAATTCAATGGTCCTAGTGCTAACAATCCGTGCCGGGACTATCGCTCTCAGCCTACTCCCAGCCACCGAACTGAAGTACAGTGCAACCGTTGTTTCCGGCACCTTCCTCATTGTCAATACCGTCAATCTCCTTCAGACTCCCCATCGCTACGTGTCTCCCGGATGCAGATACGACAGCCACAGAGAGACCGCAGGCGACCGAGTGACCTCCCCACGCTAGATAACCCGAACCACCCAGACTTTAGAAATGATTACCCTGATGATTGTGGCCACTGGTCTCAACCTCAAAGAGGCCCCCCACGGGGCCCACCGGACAATAATAGGCGCCGCAAGGATGGCCGTTCTCGGCCTAGTCCCGATCGCCATGCCCATGTCCAGTGTTATCGCTGCCAACAATTCGGTCATTATGCGGCTGAATGTCCTCAGCCACTGCCACACAGAATTATTAAGCAGATCCGCCAAAATCCTCCGGAACGCTGGTCGTTCCCTTTGGGGAACCCGGATCAACATCGTCCGCAGTGACCACAGACCTAGGGATCAATATTACCCACCCCATAATGACTAGGCGTAATCCGAACACGATTTGATTTTGTTGCTCTCAGTTACTCAAAACTACTCAGCTCCTCATTTAGTATCCAGTAACCATTTCTCTGTATATGTGTTGGTTTGATGTTTCTGTTTCTATTACAGGTAACATGTCTTTATTTTATATTTCTCTAGGTTTAATAACAAGTGTATATTTATGGTACCATACAAATGACCTAACTGAGTCAGCAAGTTATTTATTTGCTTTTATGCATACCTTCCCTGGGGAGTCCTTATCAACTGCAGGGATGAGCGATCCCCAGAGGATATTTATTTTATGTTTTTTTATATATACCTGAACTGACTTATTTATGCCATTTTACTTTATACGGGATCCCTTTTAAATAAAAGCTGTGTATTGCTCATTGTTAAAATGTTTTCTGCTTTAACTGTTACGCTGTTTAAATTGATGTGACAATCACTTCTTTAGTTTTTTCATGAATATAAAGCCTTCATTTTTGAAATCTCTCTATGGTATGTGTGATATCTGCAAGCTTTTCATTATTTCCTTGTCTAAGAAAAAAGAAATATTTAATAACCATTATCCATTCTATGGAATAAATGCGAAAAGTATTCCCTTGAACTGGCCATTCGGGGGAGCATTTTGCGCTGATCATAGATTTGGTAGTATTCTTGAACAGAGAATTGGTGAAGCTTTCAGACATAAATAAGGATAATTATGCACTCCACTTTCTGATTCCTTTCTATTTAAAACAGGTTATCACAATAACCCCTGGAATGCCAACTATTGCTCTTTTTATCTCTCTGTCTTTCACTGTGAGTGATTGTGTGAAAAACTGGTATAAACTATTTGTGTGCAGCGGTCCTGGTGTATTTAACTAACACCTTGCTTCAACTAACTCTTGCCACGTGGTGGTTTTGTCTTGAAGCGATATGCTTCTCCCTACTTCTTTGACTGATTGAAAAGGGTTACTTAAACTCTATGTGAAGGTCAATCAAGTGGCTGCACTTTTTAATGTTTTTTTTTCCTTCCATTTCTCTTTTTCGAGTAACCTTTTTCTTGCATTGCCATCTGAATATGCCTCGCTGCAATTCAGATGTATCATATTTTGTTTTATTTTATTTTTTTTTTTTATTAAGCCTATTTTTATCTTACACCCTTCAGGGTGCTTTTTTTAATTTTTTTTTAATTTTTTTTTAATTTTTTTAATTTTTTTAATTTTTTCATTTTCGATGCTTTGTTTCTTACCAAACCTCCTTCCTGGCCCCCATTTATACCCACGACCCGCCTCCTAGCTTTATGATTTCATTCAATAAATTTACCACATAAATAGCACTACTGGTCTGTTTAAGTTTTGCCTTTCCCCAGATGGATACATGAATTCCGTTGACATCCCTCACCGAGGAGACGACTTCCAGCAAAGAAGAGCTACCCGATAATATATCTGATCTGAAGGCTATGTTACAGCAAAGAATAGCTAGATTAAAAGGCTAATGCACAGACCCCAACATTACCTGGTGTGAGAAACGAGACATTATTGAGCGTGAGTTTCAACAGATGCATAAATTGGTCCATGAGCAAAAGAGACAGGCTCTCCAGTTTTTGGAGTTGCAAGAAGCTTTGGCCTCTACCCTTCTTTCTGAATCATCTAGCTCGTAAGTCCTGCTGGCTTCCTGCAGCTGAGGGCCCAACCCTTGGTGAATGTTAGTCATCGCAGGTGAAGATTCCATATCTATTGGCGATAGATGGCAACACATTGCCCTCCATACATCAATAACTTGAACATTTACCATCATCTCTAAATTTTTATTGTTAGTTTTTGTACTTTTTTTTGTTCCATATACTTAACCATTGTTATTTGATCATGTGTTCGTAAAAATTACCAATCTGTCTCGCACATTATGCAAGCCAGAAGTGGGGATATATTATGCAGATCCCAATTCCTAGTATTAAGAGGGTTGCAGTTGAAGCTCTGACCCCTACCAATCAGGAGATATAATTTCATATATACTATTGCTATTTATGTAAATTGGCTTTTCATTATTGAACCCTTATGGTTTCGCCTTTGCACTTAATTAGCACTGTTTTCTCCATGTTTACATTGTCTTTCATGTCTATTCAGTTCACACTGATTATGCCCACCAAGATATAGCAATGTATCATTCAGGCATACAGTTATTTTGCTTATTCCTTTGCCAGTCTCTGACTCTTGATGGACTTGATGGTATATGCCTAGAATAAAGACATGGAAAGATCCAAGTTTGTACACCACAAGTACGTCTTCAAGATCTATCCAGGCCCAAATGATGTTAGATCCCCCAAGGTTGTGGCAATAATCTTTACACCTTGCAAACTGCTGGATCACAAGTTTTGGGTCCATGTGAAAGATATACGTGTTTACTCAGCCGCAGAACCAGATGTTACCAGCCTAACCATCTCAAGACCAGCCACTCCCTTCAGCAGGCCAGCCTGAAAATCCAGCCCTGTTAGATCTTCCAGATCTCCGTCCAGATTCTTCAGCGCTTCGATGAAAGAGACTTTAGAACTGATACTTAATTTGAGAATTGCTGTTGCTGTTTATGGACATTATAGATTCATATTTTGTTTTATTTTCAGTTTAGCAGTAATCCTGTCTATATAATGAAAAGGTTTTATTTTTATTTTCCTATTATTTCCTTTATTGTTCTAAATGTTTTTCTAAGAGTTTCCCCGTTATTTCTGTTTATGTAATTTAAATTGAAGTTGATATTGCTCAGATACAAGGGTAACATCAAACCCTAATACTGGCTCTGATATCATAATGTAGGTGTAAACCCTGTTAGTATCAACCTGTTAGGCAATTGTTTAACTTTGGTGTAGGCTTACTTAAGCTTACTTAAGCTGCATGTCTTTCTGTAGGTTTGACTAAGCTCCAAGTGGGGTAACGGATATGTAAAATGCTTCCCATACTTCCAGGTCATTATGCATATGTCAAGCTCCATGCATGACCTTTGTTAATATAAATTTTTCTAGGATTCCTTTTTGCTGTATGAGGCAACCTCATACTTGCTATCCACTTATTAGTGCTCATGATTGGATGCCAATGATGAGTAATAGTAAGGTCCGGGAATTCCGACCTGTTTAAGGATTCTGAATACCTACAACCTTAAACAGCCTGCAATCAGAGTACTAACCATATATTTGTTGAGCCACCATAACAATGCTTAATCAATACCACTATTCCTTCCGAGGACCACTGAGGTACATACATTAGATTATCTCCCCATGCACTATGCAACAGATACAATAGAAGCCATAGAAAGACCTGAAAGTGTTTACCTTAAATTGCTATTACCCACATACCTATACTTCATGAGATTTTGTAGATGAACTAATGGATTTGTCCCAATCATAAAACCTCTCTCACTACAGGTTTGAGTAAGCCTCAAGAGGGGTAACATCAAGATTAAGGCCCAAGGGACTGGGTAATATAAAGGGAATTCCATATGCCCAAATAATATATCACCTGAGAATGAAGTTTCCTATCTTGCACCATACCTTCTAACAATTAGTAAGACCAAAACTCCCCCTCTCGTTTGATAGCTTGCCACCTTCTGGAATGGATGATGACGAGCTTGACGAGCTTTGTGTCACCCCTCTTCAGAGGGGGTGACAAGTGGGGAATGTATAATTATACTACAGCAAGAGGCCCTCACTGGATGCCCACCGGAAGGGTGGAAGGCCAGATTTTAGGACTCAGGCTGTAAAAATACCAGCTAGGTTTGAAGATCTATGACTGGCTGAGCAAGGACTTGCTTTTCCTGCAAGTTAATATGTGTTCTACCCTAAGATCTATCCACTGGAATAGTGGTGGGTCAATTTACATACCTTAAACAGCTTAAACTGTTAAAAGGCACTGACTAGGCCTCATTAGAATTTGGTGTGACATTCAAAAGCAGTGCAAAAGCCAAGATCAAGGAATTGATGGCTAAAATCCTAACCCAGATCACAAAATAATATGAAATTAATATATCCAAATTTAGATATCTTCATAAAAAAGTTGTTTGTTCATGTTTTGATGTTTGGATGTCCGTATCTAGGGAGATGTTCATGTTTTGATGTTTGGATGTCCGTATCTAAGGAAGTGTTTACAAAAAGGGGAAGTTGCACAACAAGTTGCAATACTAAAACGGAAGAGCACCTGGCCGGAGGGCATGACTCATGGATGAAGCAATATTAGAGCTCTCCATAGACTTGTATAGTGACCAAATTGTATAAAAGCAGGGTGCATGCAAGCCCTAGAGAGAACTTTTCTTCAACGCCTCGAAAGCAGCAGAGCTCCGGTCAGCTGAATCCAGAATTTGTCTGATGAATGTACCTGATTAAAATCTGATATGCAAATAAACTCTTCATTCTAAATGATGGTTTGTGGGCTTCACTTAATGATGAAAGGCTGTAAGTACAAATGCTTTTGTTGCATCCAGCAGCTATCTTTCACTGCATTGTATAACTTGTAATCTGATTCCAGTTTGTCATAAGGCTGGTACCTTTTCCTTAGATCTAGCGTCTCTCTCAGTGGCAAATTCTCTTAGAACTTCACAACCCTCTGATTACCCCAGTACTAGTGCTATTTAGAGATGGAGTCAGATTGAGGTCACTCTAGCCTTCTTGGGGGGCTTGGAACCCCTAAATTCTAAACAGATGACATGACAGGGAACCTTGGATGCTGGTCTGACACAGAGTACATAGGCAGACCACACTCATTGCTCAGCAGCATGTTTGCATTATGATTTGCGACTATGGTTGGCTGACCATTTTGGGTTTTTATTTTTTTTTTACATTGGTACAGATGATGTCATTGAGGTGGACATGAGGACAGAGTATCGTTTGTGTGCAGTATTGTAGGGATGTGGGAATGTTTTTGCTTTCTAGTACATAGATTCTATTAATGAATGTGCATGTGCACATATTTTATTTTTATTTATATTTGTACCCCGCGCTTTCCCACTCATGGCAGGCTCAATGCGGCTTACATGGGGCAATGGAGGGTTAAGTGACTTGCCCAGAGTCACAAGGAGCTGCCTGTGCCTGAAGTGGGAATCGAACTCAGTTCCTCAGTTCCCCAGGACCAAAGTCCAACACCCTAACCACTAGGCCACTCCTCCACATATCACTGATTACCCTTGAATGCAGACTACAGTTTGTGCTTAAATTGCTGAGGGAGCTCTTATATGTGTAACTACAGGAAGGGACCCAGATAGCCCAGGAGGGGAGGTGAGCAAACACTTACCTCTCCAACCTGCCCCTTATCTCACCCCAGGCTTAGATGGAGAGAGTCCTGGTGGGCAGGTGATGGTGGTGGCGAAACAGAATTCTTCTGTGCTTTACGCACAGGTGCACTAGGCACAGAGTATCCTGCTCTGTAAAATTTGTTTCTCAGTGAATAACCGTTGGAAAGCATGCATCGCCTTATATGGATGCCCATGAGTGATGGGCGTCCTTACATGCACAGCTCCATATATGGACGACCATCCCATATATGGACAGGTCAGTACATGCACGTCTTGACATCTATAATGGCTCCACACATGGATGGCCGTGACGCTTGACGTTCATTGACTGTCGTTGCGCGCGGGGCCTACGTGCAGAGTTTTCCTTATATGGATCATTATAATGTGTGCAAACTTCATATATACACAATAAAATATGTATGTTCCTTATATTTCCCATAGCTGCATGTTCTGCAGTACAGTGCATGTAGTTGAGAACATCCAGGTACGGAGAAAACATAAGGAACATTGTGAGAAGTATAAATACAGTAACAAGGACGCGTTTCTCACATAACTGCCGTATTTTTCCTATACTTTGGGCATCCTGATTTGTGCGTTTTCAACCGCAATAATGGAATGTCTAAGGGCGCCTATATTATTTTCCGATTATACCTGCCTATTTTGGTCGACTTCGTGAGGGCGCCCAAATTCAGATTTGGACGACCTTTTGATTATGCCCCTCCACGCCAACCTCAGATGTTATACACAGGTCGATTAGAACAGCATGCAGGTCCCTGGAATAGTCCAGTGGTGGGTACAGTGCACTATAGACAGGTGGACCAAGGCCCTACCAAGTCCCTTAAAATTTCCACTCCAGCCCATCCATATCTATTCAGTCATGATCAGGGCACAGACCATAGAAGTTCGCCCTGCATCAGTTTTACTCTCCAAATACCAGCGTTGCCACCCAATCTCCGCTAAGATTCCGTAGAGCCATTCCTTCTAAACAGGATTCCTTTGTGTTTATCCCACGCACGTTTGAATTACATTACTGTTTTCATCTCCACCACCTCCCATGGGACGGTATTCCAAATGTTGTGACTATCCGTATTTAACTTTGAAAGATTATCGACTATGGTAGAGCAATGAGGTACTTAGATTTTAACTAGTTGTTTGGTTTTATTTGGTCCTAGTCCATTGGTTCCCCTGAGGACGATTAGGGCGAAACATGTATACATGTCGGGAACTGCCGAGATGATGCCATAATAACATCAAGGACTATGAATACCTCAGAGAATTTAAGAAACATATAGAAAAGAAATCACAAGTTTGGGGCATACCCAGCAAAAGCGGAGCCATCGGTGCAAGTATTAAGATAAGTACCCCGCTGCATGATATAACTGAGATAACCAATGATAAATGAAGAACATTCAAATAAGAATTGGATATTAACAAAAACACCATGGAAGGCGGTAGGGTGCGATGATGTTCTAAAGGGGAAACCCTTATACTTGGATGACTAGCCGATGCAATAGGGTATACCCTAATACTGAGCATAATCAGCAAAAAAAGTTAAAAAATTAGTTTTGCACACTGTCACAATTTTTAGGTTTTGATTTTATGAATGACTGAATACAGGTTTGGGGGTTTAGTACAGGTTACTTAATTCAATTTTAACTGCCAGACCCTCGACCATTCTTCTAACATTTGGAGATCCCTTCTCATCGTTTCCACTCCCCTCCAGGGTATCCATTCTATTGGCTATCTTCGTGTCATCCGCAAAAAGGCAAACCTTTCCTTCCAACCCTTCAGCAATATCTCTCATAAATATATTAATATATTAAATATATTAATATATTAAATATATTAAACATCAGGCCCATCAAAGTGTAATAATAAATAGCAAAAATAAATTGTCAAGAAATTAAGGCATACATGTATCTGTAGGAGCAAAACAAGCACTATGCACAGCCCTGTATGCACCTATATGGCAAAATATATGGACTCATAAATACATGGCATTATCCAGCATTAATGACCTGATTACAATGTGCAAACTCAGACATTCCATCTTTAAAGCTTGTTGCTTCATGAAGCTGTGACCCTGAATAAGAACAGACGCTGCTGACAAGGCTTTCAATGTTCCAGGACAACAAGGTTGTCATGACTAGGACACCCAAGGACTCTTGGAGATGCTGTGGCTGGCAAAGCTGTACAATGTTTATGACACCCTGGCTCTTAGTCATCTTGCCCCTGAATGCGGTGCCAGAGAGAAAATCAGGTCACCCCTAAAGTCACATCAATGTGGGATATCAATTTTGTATACACAGGGTCATAAAATGTGTCAGAAGTACAGCTACAGCTTGTGATTTCTCTATAAAAAGGGGCTCTGCTGTGTCAACATCCCACCCTGAGGAGTAGCCCTGCGTGGAACCACACTGATCATCTGAGAGGGACACAAGGACATCTGAGGGACTGCATCATGTTCTGTTATATTAGTGCTCTGTATATTTCAGTGTCTAGTTAGAGATTTATGTACATTTACTCAAAATTATTTCTGTAATGAGATTTGTTTTTGTCTTCATTCCTATCTTTCTTATATTATATTTGCTGCTATCCTATATAATAATTCTTACCTCCAACGTTTTATCTTGCTGCCTGTGTCCGTGGCTTTCTTCAGAGTTGGTCTGCTAGGCTCCATAGATCAGGTTGATGTCACACGCAGCACTGACCAACCGCACGACAGCAGCATGATGCCCCACCCCTGCCGCCCTCGCCACCACGCTCCTCCCCCAAGGTCGCCGCTGCTCCCCCCCTCCACCCCCGAGGTCGCCACCGCTCCCCCTCTCCACCCCCCACGAGGTCGCCACAGCCACTACTCCCCCCCCTCCACCCCCCCCCCCCCAAGGTCGCCGCCCAGGCCCAGCCATTTTCCCTCCAGGCCCACCCACCCAACACAGACCTGCCAAGTCTCCAGCGAAACACGCGGCACCAGCTCCCATTTCCGGCCACTGCTGCTTCTCCTGTTGAGCAACAGCGGCCGCTACGAAAACAAAAACAGCTGTTTTTGAAAAGAAAGCGCGGCACCGCAGGCAGCCATCAGACATTGGCTGTCGGCTCTGCAGCCGCTCCTCTCGCCTCTCACGTCACTGCCCCTGGAGGAGAACCCCAGAGGAGTGCAGCGACGTGAGAGGCGAGAGGAGCGGCTGCAGAGCCGACAGCCAATACCTGATGGCTGCCTGCGGTGCCGTGCTTTCTTTTTAAAAACAGCTCTTTTTGTTTTCATAGCGGCCGCTGCTGCTCAACAGGAGAAGCAGCAGTGGCCGGAAATGGGAGCTGGCGCTGCGTGTTCCGCGGAGACTTGGCAGGTCTGTGTTGGGTGGGCGGGCGGGCCTGGAGGGAAAGAAGGGGATAGAGAGAGAGACACGGGATGGAAGAATCGGGAGAGGGGGTTAGACGGATGGAAGGATGGGGAGAGAAAGGGGGAGGGATGAATGGATGCAGAGAGAAAGGTGAGAGACTGGAAGGATGTGGAGAGAGAAGGGACAATGAACAGAAAAGAGTAGAGAGATAGAGAGACACTGGATAGAAGGAGGGGGAGAGAGACATTAGATGGAAGGATCAGGAGAGAGGGTAGATGAGTGGAAGGATGGGGAGAGAAAGAGGAAAGACGCTGGATGGAAGGAAGGGTACGGGAAAAAAAGGAGACACTGGATGGAAGGATGCAGAAAGAAACAGGGGAGACATTGTGGGGGGGGTCCTGAGACCAGAGAGGGGGAGGGGGTCCTGAGGGGGGAGGGGTCCTGAGACCAGAGAAGGGGGGGAAGGGGGGGTCCTGAGACCAGAGGGGGGGAAGGTCCTGAGACCAGAGGGGAGGGGGTCCAGAGACCTGGGAGGGGGAGGGGTCCTGAGACCAGAGGGGGAGGGGGGAGATATCTCTGTCACACACACACTCTCTCTCTCTCACACAGTCAGTATCTTTCTCTCTCTCACACACTCTCTGTCTCACACTGTATCACCTTATTATTATTATTAACATTTGTATAGCGCTACCAGACGCACGCAGCGCTGAACATCCAACGTACAGAGAGACAGTCCCTGCTCAAAAGAGCTTACAATCGAAAAATAAGACAGACAGACAAGACAATTAAGGACAAGGGAAGTACGTTCACTCTCTACGTGTCACACAGTCACTCTCAAACAGTCTCACGATCTCATACACTCTCACGGTCTCACAGAGAGTCTGTGTATCGCACACATACTCTCACACTATCTGTCTCACACACACTCTCTCTCTCTGTCACATACACACACTCACACATTCACTCTCTCTCTCTCAGTCACTCTCACATACACTCTCTCAAACATACACACTCCGAGGAAAACCTTGCTAGCGCCCGTTTCATTTGTGTCAGAAACAGGCCTTTTTTACTAGTTGTAAATAAAATAGCAGCTCTATTTATATAATACTTGGGCATGGAATTAGTTCCTTCTATTATTTTGGTGCAGTGGGCTAGAATTTGCACCTGACATTTCACTCACTAATGTTATTCTTGTCTGGGACCATTTCAGAATTTATACTGTCAGGTACCCCAATAACACCCCAAAAGAGAGTGTTAGCTGTATTACACCTACATATCTACTAACAGTAAAAAGCTAAGAGATTTATGATGAGAGAGAGCAATGATGTATACCTGCAATTGCTTCATCTTTAGAGAAGGTGATTCTGGACATTCTGGATATTTGTCACGGGTCTCCTGTCGATGTCGTTGCTGTACAATGTATTCAAAAGTGCTCAGCCTCTTCCACACTTGAAGGAAAGGAAATGTATAGTACTTTAGAGGTATAAAAACACATTTATGATATTCAAAACACTTTTTCATATAGCATCAGATTAACTTTATATATCCAGTGACATTTTTAAAATCATTGTGCATACTTACAAAGCTGCCAACCTTTTCGAACTATGGTGAAAACTGACACAAAATGGCACCTATCAACTACAGTATCAGACCCAGAGATCTACCTTTAGCCTACCCCAGCCCCCCAGAGTCACCACCTGAAAGACCCAGAAAGAGACTGCTCAAACAGCACAGATACCTCTCTCCCCCATGCACACCTGAGACCCACATCTTCTGCCAATGACCATTTTTCTGCCAGGACCAGAGAGCACCCTTCCCTGCCAGCCTCAGTCCTAGATATCTGCTAGATCTCTCATGCCAACACATATCCTATTAATGTATACGCTATACATGATCAAACCATTCACAAAGCCCCATCTTTAACTATGCCAGAGTTAAACTTTCTGCCCACAACTCCTCTCAAGAAATACCCCTGCTCATCAAGAGGAAAAATATGATGTGTACAATTTCACCTGCATTTAGTCTATGCAATATTAAAACAAGCCTTATATATATAGATATATAGATATATATATATACTAGTAAAAAAGGCCCGTTTCTGACACAAATGAAACGGGCGCTAGCAAGGTTTTCCTCGGAGTGTGTATGTTTGGGAGAGTGTATGTGAGAGTGACTGTTTGAGAGTCAGAGTGAAAGTGTGAGTCCAATCCATGCTCCTCTGTCACCTGGCCCCTCCATTCATCCCTATCCAGCAATTCCCCTCTTCCTGAGTCCTGCCCTTCCAATCCATGCCCATCCATGCTCCTTTGTCACCTGCCCCCTCCATTCATCCCTATCCAGCAATTCCCATCTCTCCCTGAGGCCTGCCCTGCAATCCATATCCATCCATGCCCATCTGTCCCCTCCATTCATCCCTATGCAGCAATTCCCCTCTCCCTGAGTCCTGCCCTTCCAATCCATGCCCATCCATGCTCCTTTGTCACCTGGCCCCTCCATTCATCCCTATCCAGCAATTTCCCTCTCTCCTTGAGGCCTGCCCTCCCAATCCATGGCCATCCATGCCCATCTGTCCCCTGCCCCCTCCATTCATCCTTTTCCAGCAATTCCCTTCTCTCCCTGAGCCCTGCCCTCCCAATCCATGGCCATCCATGTTTCTCTGTCACCTGCCCCCTCCATTCATCCCTATCCAGCATTTCCCTTCTCTGCCTGAGGCCTGCCCTGCAATCCATATCCATCCATGCCCATCTGTCCCCTCCATTCATCCCTATCCAGCAATTCCCCTCTCCCTGAGTCCTGCCCTTCCAATCCATGCCCATCCATGCTCCTCTGTCACCTGGCCCCTCCATTTTTCCCTATCCAGCATTTCCCCTCTCTGCCTGAGGCCTGCCCTGCAATCCATATCCATCCATGCCCATCTGTCCCCTCCATTCATCCCTATCCAGCAATTCCCCTCTCCCTGAGTCCTGCCCTTCCAATCCATGCCCATCCATGCTCATCTGTCACCTGGCCCCTCCATTTTCCCTATCCAGCAATTGCCCTCTCTCCCTGAGGCCTGCCCTGCAATCCATATCCATCCATGCTCATCTGTCCCCTCTATTCATCCCTATCCAGCAATTTCCCTCTCTCCCTGAGTCCTGCCCTCCCAATCCATGCCCATCCATGCTCCTCTGTCCCCTGCCCCCTCCATTCATCCATTTCCAGTAATTCCCCTCTCTCCCTGAGACCTGCCCTCCCAATCCATGCCCATCCATGCTCCTCTGTCCCCTGCCGCCTCCATTCATCCTTTTCCAGCAAGTCCCCTCTCTCCCTTCCATGACCCCCCCTCGCATCCATGCTCCTCTCTCTCCCATGTGGCAGCCTGGGCCGGCCTCTTCTCCCCCCCCCCCTTCGCATCGATGCTGTGGTTTCTCCCCTGCCCTCCCGCTCCCATTGTTGTAGTTTACTGGCCACCCTCTTCTCTCCCCCAACATGCGTTTTTTTTTTTTTTTCTTGTTTTTAAATTTACCTCCGTGGCGGTTCCGGCAGCGAAGCGTCAGGGAAGGAGGCGGTGCTCCCGACGTCTAGGTTTCCCTTCGCTGTGTTCCGCCTTCTTTTGACGTCATCCTTGACGTCAGAAGAAGCCGGAACACAGCGAAGGGAAGGCTAGACGTCGAGAGCGCCGCCTCCTTCCCTGACGCTTCGCTGCCGAGCGATGCGATTGGTTGTGTCATAGCTCCGCCCTCGACGTCATCACGTTTGACGCGTGGGCGGGGCAGACACAATGCGATCTCACCCCCTTCACTTTGCTAAGAGAGGCTTCAATAGAACGTTGGAGGTGCGTTTTATATAGAGAGATATAGATATAGATATATATATATAGATATATAGATAGATAGATAGATAGATAGATAGATAGATAGATAGATATAGATATGAATATAGATCTCTCTCTCTCTCTCTCTCTCTATATATATATATATATATATATATACAGTGCACTCCATTTAAGTGCACGTCGGATAAGCGACTGCATGCCGTACTTCGGTTTAGCGCACCACTGATGTGCAAGATTCGTTTATATGTATGGTTTAAGACCGTTCCTCTGCATGAAAGACTACGCATATGCGCGCGCATGGAAAATGGAAGCCGATTGGCACTTAATAACCAACAAGTTTTCAAATTTACCGTCCCTTTAGCTGCCACAGGCAGAATAAGCGAAAGAATGTTGTCATCATTGTCGTCGTGGCGGAACTGTAACACTTTAACACTGGCTGAACGAATAGAAGTTCTTTAAAAAATTAGAAAATAAAGTCAAGCATCTATTACTAAAGAATATACTGTCAATCCCAGTCAAATTTCACGTGTCTTGAAGCAGAAAGACCAGCTTCTGGAAGACTGGCAAAACAATACAAATCCACAACGGAAACGGGCGGGAAAAGCTGAGGAGGTAGAAGATGCTCTTCTTCGGTGGTTTTCTCGAGTCAGGAGCAGACAGTTTCCTGTCAGTGGTCCACTGCTTATGGAGAAAGCTAATCAGCTAGCTGAAAGTCTTGGACTAACTGAATTCAAAGCCACTGTTGGATGGTTGGAAAGATGGAAGGAGAGGAACAGCATAAAATTCAAGAAACTGCATGGTGAGAAACAAGACGCTGATGACATTGGTGCTAAAAATTGGGTTGTTTCAGTTCTTCCTACCAACTTGAACGAGTTTGCACCTCGTGACATTTTCAATGCTGACGAAAATGGTCTCTACTGGTGAGCGATTCCTGATGGAACACTTGCATTCAAACATGCCAAAACTACTGGAGGTAAAACGTCGAAGGACTGACTGATGATCGCCTTTGCTGCAATATGGATGGGAGTGAGAAGTTGGAACCCCTCGTCACTGGAAAGAGCAAACAGCCCCGTTGCTTCAAGAAAGTTAAGCGACTTCCTGTGTCATATAAGGCTAACGCAAATTCATGGATGACTGGGGAAATTTGGAAGCAGTGGCTAAAGACACTAGAATGCGAGCACAAAAACGTCAGATTTTATTGCTTTGTGATAATTGTGCTGCACACAGGGATGATGTCAGGCTGTCTAACATCAAGGTGGTCTTCCTGCCACCAAACACTACCTAGCAATAAAGTTTATGACCTTCAATCCCTGATGTTGGAGGCAGACAGATGTTGTTGCAATCACGGAGACATGGCTCAATGGTTCCCATGAATGGGATGCAAACATACCAGGCTATAATCTATTTAGGAAGGATAGAGATGGTCGTAAAGGTGGAGGAGTAGCTCTGTATGTGAGAAATGATATCACAGCGACTGAAATGACAGGGACCTGGGGAAAGGAAGAAGCGATATGGATCACCTTAAAAAGAGAGGGTAGAACCTCTGTCCACGTGGGTGTTGTCTACAGACCCCCGACAGAAATGGAGGAACTAGATTAAGATCTGATCGCAGACATTTAAAAGTTGGGAAAGAAGAGTGAGGTTCTGTTGATGGGAGATTTCAATCTGCCGGATGTAGACTGGAAGGTTCCATCTGCGGAATCGGAAAGAAGTAGAGAGATAGTGGATGCTTTTCAAAGTGCTCTGCTCAGACAAATGGTGACGGAACCCACGAGGGAGGGAGCAACGCTGGATCTGGTGCTCACAAATGGGGATAGTGTGTCAAATGTCCGAGTGGCTGCCCACCTGGGCAGCAGTGACCATCAAACGGTTTGGTCTGATATGACGGCTGAAGTGGAGGGCGGCCACTCAAAACTCAAAGTCCTGGATATCAAGCGCGCTTACTTTAGTAAAATGGGGGAATACCTGAGGAAGGAACTGATGGGTTGGGAGGACGAACGAGGGACACAAACCTTTATGTAAGGAGAATAAATAAAAGCAAGAGAAAAAGGAAACCGATATGGTTCTCCAAGCAAGTGGCCGAGAAAATAAAGGCCAAAGAGTTGGTGTTCCTCAAATACAGAAAAACTCAAGAAAAGGAACACGGAGAGGAATACTGGATGAAACTGAAAGAAGCCAAGAGAGAGATACGTTTGGCGAAAGCGCAAGCGGAAGAAAAATGGCTAGAAAGATAAGGAGGAGTGACAAAAATTTCTTCAGGTATATTAGTGAAAGAATAAAGACTAAAAATGGAATTGTGAGACTGAAAGATGCTACGAACCGCTATGTAGATAATGATGAAGAAAAAGCAAATTTGCTAAATAGATACTTTTGTTCTGTTTTCACAGAAGAAAATCCTGGAGAAGGACCACGATTGACTGGCAAAAGTACAAATGAGAATGGAATGGAAACAGCACCGTTCGCGGAAGAGAGTGTGTATGAACAATTTGAAAAGCTAAAGGCGGACAAAGCCATGGGACCGGACGGGATCCACCCCAGAATATTGAGGGAGCTCAGAGAGGTTCTGGCGGGTCCTCTTAAAGATTTGTTTAATAAATCCTTGGAGACGGGAGAGGTTCTGTGGGATTGGAGAACGGCGGAGGTGGTCTCTCTTCACAAAAGTGGTGATAGGGAAGAAGCTGGAAACTACAGGCCGGTAAGCCTCACTTCGGTTATTGAAACAGTAATGGAAGCCATGCTGAAGGAAAGGATAGTGAATTTCCTGGAAGCCAATAAGTTGCAGGATCCAAGACAACATGGTTTTACCAAAGGTAAATCATGCCAAACGAAGCTCATTGAATTCTTTGACTGGGTGACTGGAGAATTGAATCAGGGACATGCAACAGACGTAATCTACTTAGATTTCAGCAAAGCTTTTGACATGGTTCCCCACAGGAGGCTCTTGAATAAACTTGACAGGCTGAAGATAGGACCCAACGTGGTGAACTGGATTAGGACTGGTTGACGGACAGACGCCAGAGGGTGGTGGTTAATGGAATTCGCTCGGATGAGGGAAAGGTGAGTAGTGGAGTGCCTCAGGGATCGGTGCTGGGGCCGATTCTGTTCAATATATTTGTGAGTGACATTGCTGAAGGGTTAGAAGGTAAAGTTTGCCTTTTTGCGGATGATACTAAGATTTGCAACAGAGTGGACACCAGGGAGGGAGTGGAAAACATGAAAAAGGATCTGGGAAGCTAGAAGAATGGTCTAAAGTTTGGCAATTAAAATTCAATGCGAAGAAATGCAAAGTGATGCACTTAGGGAGTAGAAATCCACTGGAGACATATGTGTTAGGCGGTGAGAGTCTGATATGTGCAGACAGGGAGAGGGATCTTGGGGTGATAGTATCTGCGGATCTGAAGGCGACAAAACAGTGTGACAAGGCGGTGGCCGTAGCTAGAAGGTTGCTAGGCTGTATATAGAGAGGTGTGACCAGCAGAAGAAAAGAGGTTTTAATGCCCCTGTATAAGTCATTGGTGAGGCCTCACCTGGAGTATTGTGTTCAGTTTTGGAGGCCGTATCTTGCCAAGGATGTAAAAATAATTGAGGCGGTGCAAAGAAAAGCTATGAGAATGGTATGGGATTTGCGTTACAAGACATATGAGGAGAGACTTGCTGACCTGAACATGTATACCCTGGAGGAAAGGAGAAACAGGGGTGATATGATACAGACGTTCAAATATTTGAAAGGTATTAATCCGCAAACGAACCTTTTCCGGAGATGGGAAGGCGTTAGAACGAGAGGACATTAAACGAGATTGAAGGGGGGCAGACTCAAGAAAAATGTCAGGAAGTATTTTTTCACGGAGAGAGTGGTGGATACTTGGAATCTCCCCCCCCCCCCCCCCCCCCCTGCAGAAGGTGGTGGAGATGAAAACTGTAACGGAATTCAACCATGCGTGGGATAAACATAAAGGAATCCTGTTCAGAAGGAATGGATCCTCAGAAGCTTAGCCGAGATTGGGTGGCAGAGCCGGTGAAGGGAGGCGGGGCTGGTGGTTGGGAGGCAGGGCTAGTGCTGGGCAAGACTTCTACGGTCTGTGCCCTGAAAATGGAAGCTACAAATCAAGGTCAGGTATACACAAAAAGTAGCACATATGAGTTTATCTTGTTGGGCAGACTGGATGGACTGTGCAGGTCTTTTTCTGCCATCATCTACTATGTTATGTTACTATCAGGCTTATTTTCAAAAGGGATCACCGGCGATCTTCCGACACAAATCGGGAGATGGCCGGCGATCTCTCAAAAGCGGCCAAATCGGTATAATCAAAACTCCCTTTTTTTACACCATCGCCGTTTTCCCGTCGCCGAGCCGGTGAAAGTTCAAGGGGGCATGTCAGCGTCATAGCGAAGGCGGGACATGGGCGTGGCTGGCTTCAGTGCATAATGGAAAAAACAAAAGCGGCGTTGAGTATTTCACCGGTTTTACTTGGTCCATTTATTTTCACGACCAAGCCTCAAAAAGGTGCCCCAATTGACCAGATGACCACCAGAGGGAATGGGGGATGACCTTCCCATACTCCCCCAGTGGTCACCAACCCCCTCCCATACTAAAAAAACAAAAATAAAAACCTTTTTTGCCAGCCTGTATGCCAGCCTCAAATGTCATACCCAGCTCCCTGACAGCAGTATGCACGTCCCTGGAACAGTTTTTGTTGGTTGCAGTGGACTTCAGGCAGGCAGACCCAGGCCCACCCCCCACCCCCTTCCTGTTACACTTGTGCTGGTAAGTGTTGAGCCCTCCAACCCCCCCCCAAAACCCACTCTACCCACATGTAGGTGCCCCCCTCCACCCATAAGGGCTATTGTAATGGTGTAGAGTTGTGGGGAGTCGGTTTTGGGGGGCTTAGCACCCAAGGTAAGGGAGCTATGCACCTGGGAGCTATTTGTATATATATTTTTTTAATTTTTAGAAGTGCCCCCTAGGGTGCCCGGTTGGTGTCCTGGCATGTCAGGGGGACCAGTGCACTACAAATGCTGGCTCCTCCCACAACCAAATGCCTTGGATTTAGCCGGGGTTGAGATGGCCGCTTTTAGTTTCCATTATCGCTGAAAAACAAAAGCGGCCATCTCAAACCCGGCGAACTCTGCCATATGGCTGGTCCAAACTGTATTATAGAAAGAAAAGATGACGGCCATCTTTTTCGATAACACGGTTCCGGCCAGCTGTATGCGGCGCCGCCAAAATAGATCGCCGGCAATCTATTTCGCTGGCGCCATTCGATTATGCCCCTCTATGTTACCTCTCTGATCCATCCTATGGATCAGGGCATAAAGCGAATGCTACATACCTGTAGAAGGTATTCTCCGAGGACAGCAGGCTGATTGTTCTCACTGATGGGTGACGTCCACGGCAGCCCCTCCAATCGGAACACTTTCTAGCAAAGTCCTTTGCTAGTCCTCGCTCGCCGATGCGCACCGCGCATGCGCGGCCGTGTTCCCGCCCGAACCGGCTCGTGCCGGCCAGTCTCATATGTAGCAAGACAAAGAGAAGGGAAGACACAACTCCAAAGGGGAGGCGGGCGGGTTTGTGAGAACAATCAGCCTGCTGTCCTCGGAGAATACCTTCTACAGGTATGTAGCATTCGCTTTCTCCGAGGACAAGCAGGCTGCTTGTTCTCACTGATGGGGTATCCCTAGCCCCCAGGCTCACTCAAAACAACAACCATGGTCAATTGGGCCTCGCAATGGCGAGGACATAACTGAGATTGACCTAAAAAATTTACCAACTAACTGAGAGTGCAGCCTGGAACAGAACAAACATGGGCCTAGGCGGGTGGAGTTGGATTCTAAACCCCGAACAGATTCTGAAGCACTGACTGCCCGAACCGACTGTCGCGTCGGGTATCCTGCTGCAGGCAGTAATGAGATGTGAATGTGTGGACAGATGACCACGTCGCAGCTTTGCAAATCTCTTCAATAGTGGCTGACTTCAAGTGGGCTACCGACGCTGCCATGGCTCTAACATTATGAGCCGTGACATAACCCTCAAGAGCCAGCCCAGCCTGGGCGTAAGTGAAGGAAATGCAATCTGCTAGCCAATTGGATATGGTGCGTTTTCCCACAGCCACTCCCCTCCTGTTGGGATCAAAAGAAACAAAAAATTGGGCGGACTGTCTGTTGGGCTGTGTCCGCTCCAGATAGAAGGCCAATGCTCTCTTGCAGTCCAATGTGTGCAGCTGACGTTCAGCAGGGCAGGAATGAGGACGGGGAAAGAATGTTGGCAAGACAACTGACTGGTTCAGATGGAACTCCGACACAACCTTTGGCAAGAACTTAGGGTGAGTGCGGAGGACTACTCTGTTATGATGAAATTTGGTGTAAGGGGCCTGGGCTACCAGGGCCTGAAGCTCACTGACTCTACGAGCTGAAGTAACTGCCACCAAGAAAATGACCTTCCAGGTCAAGTACTTCAGATGGCAGGAATTCAGTGGCTCAAAAGGAGGTTTCATCAGCTGGGTGAGAACGACATTGAGATCCCATGACACTGTAGGAGGCTTGACAGGGGGCTTTGACAAAAGCAAACCTCTCATGAAGCGAACAACTAAAGGCTGTCCTGAGATCGGCTTACCTTCCACACGGTAATGGTATGCACTGATTGCACTAAGGTGAACCCTTACAGAGTTGGTCTTGAGACCAGACTCAGACAAGTGCAGAAGGTATTCAAGCAGGGTCTGTGTAGGACAAGAGCGAGGATCTAGGGCCTTGCTGTCACACCAGACGGCAAACCTCCTCCATAGAAAGAAGTAACTCCTCTTAGTGGAATCTTTCCTGGAAGCAAGCAAGATGCGGGAGACACCCTCTGACAGACCCAAAGAGGCAAAGTCTACGCTCTCAACATCCAGGCCGTGAGAGCCAGGGACCGGAGGTTGGGATGCAGAAGCGCCCCTTCGTCCTGTGTGATGAGGGTCGGAAAACACTCCAATCTCCATGGTTCTTCGGAGGACAACTCCAGAAGAAGAGGGAACCAGATCTGACGCGGCCAAAAAGGAGCAATCAGAATCATGGTGCCTCGGTCTTGCTTGAGTTTCAACAAAGTCTTCCCCAGCAGAGGAATGGGAGGATAAGCATACAGCAGACCCTCCCCCCAGTCCAGGAGGAAGGCATCCGATGCCAGTCTGCCGTGGGCCTGAAGCCTGGAACAGAACTGAGGGACTTTGTGGTTGGCTCGAGACGCGAAGAGATCTACCAAGGGGGTGCCCCACACCTGGAAGATCTGTCGCGCTACACGGGAACTGAGCGACCACTCGTGAGGTTGCATAATCCTGCTCAACCTGTCGGCCAGACTGTTGTTTACGCCTGCCAGATATGTGGCTTGGAGCACCATGCCGCGACGGCGAGCCCAGAGCCACATGCTGACGGCTTCCTGACACAGGGGGCGAGATCCGGTGCCCCCCTGCTTGTTGATGTAATACATGGCAATCTGGTTGTCCGTCTGAATTTGAATAATTTGGTGGGACAGCCGATCTCTGAAAGCCTTCAGAGCGTTCCAGACCGCTCGTAACTCCAGGAGATTGATCTGTAGATCGCGTTCCTGGAGGGACCAGCTTCCTTGGGTGTGAAGCCCATCGACATGAGCTCCCCACCCCAGGAGAGATGCATCCGTTGTCAGCACTTTTTGTGGCTGAGGAATTTGGAAAGGACGTCCCAGAGTCAAATTGGACAAAATCGTCCACCAATACAGGGACTTGAGAAAACTCGTGGACAGGTGGATCACGTCTTCTAGATCCCCAGCAGCCTGAAACCACTGGGAAGCTAGGGTCCATTGGGCAGATCTCATGTGAAGGCGGGCCATGGTAGTCACATGAACTGTGGAGGCCATGTGGCCCAGCAATCTCAACATCTGCCGAGCTGTGATCTGCTGGGACGTCCGCACCCGCGAGACGAGGGACAACAAGTTGTTGGGTCTCGCCTCTGGGAGATAGGCACGAGCCATCCGAGAATCCAGCAGAGCTCCTATGAATTCGAGTTTCTGCACTGGTGGGACTTTGGATAATTTATCACAAACCCCAGTAGCTCCAGGAGGCGAATAGTCATCTGCATGGACTGCAGGGCTCCTGCCTCGGATATGTACTTCACCAGCCAATCGTCGAGATATGGGAACACGTGTAACCCCAGTCTGCGAAGTGCCGCTGCTACTACAGCCAAGCACTTCGTGAACACTCTGGGCGCAGAGGCGAGTAGCACACAGTACTGGAAGTGACGTGTGCCCAGCTGAAATCGCAGATACTGTCTGTGAGCTGGCAGTATCGGGATGTGCGTGTAGGCGTCCTTCAAGTCCAGAGAGCATAGCCAATCGTTCTCCTGAATCATGGGGAGAAGGGTGCCCAGGGAAAGCATCCTGAACTTTTCTTTGACCAGATATTTGTTCAGGGTCCTTAAGTCTAGGATGGGACGCATCTCCCCTGTTTTCTTTTCCACAAGGAAGTACCTGGAATAGAATCCCAGCCCTTCTTGCCCGGATGGCACAGGCTCGACCGCATTGGCGCTGAGAAGGGCGGAGAGTTCCTCTGCAAGTACCTGCTTGTGTTGGAAGCTGTAAGACTGAGCTCCCGGTGGACAATTTGGAGTTTGAGGCCAAATTGAGGGTGTATCCTTGCCGGACTATTTGGAGAACCCACTGATCGGAGGTTATGAGAGGCCACCTTTGGTGAAAAGCTTTCAACCTCCCTCCGACTGGCAGGTCGCCCGGCACTGACACTTGGATGTCGGCTATGCTCTGCTGGAGCCAGTCAAAAGCTCGTCCCTTGCTTTTGCTGGGGAGCCGAGGGGCCTTGCTGAGTCGCACGCTGCTGACGAGAGCGAGCGCACTGGGGCTTAGCCTGGGCCGCAGGCTGTCGAGAAGGAGGATTGTACCTACGCTTGCCAGAAGAGTAGGGAACAGTCTTCCTTCCCCAAAAAAATCTTCTACCTGTAGAGGTAGAGGCTGAAGGCTGCCGACGGGAGAACTTGTCGAAAGCGGTGTCCCGCTGGTGGAGCTGCTCTACCACCTGCTCGACTTTCTCTCCAAAAATATTATCCGCTCGGCAAGGCGAGTCCGCAATCCGCTGCTGGATTCTATTCTCCAGGTCGGAGGCATGCAGCCATGAGAGTCTGCGCATCACCACACCTTGAGCAGCGGCCCTGGACGCAACATCAAAGGTGTCATACACCCCTCTGGCCAGGAATTTTCTGCACGCCTTCAGCTGCCTGACCACCTCCTGAAATGGCTTGGCTTGCTCAGGGGGGAGCTTATCCACCAAGCCCGCCAACTGCCGCACATTGTTCCGCATGTGTATGCTCATGTAGAGCTGGTAGGACTGAATTTTGGCCACGAGCATAGAAGAATGGTAGGCCTTCCTCCCAAAGGAGTCCAAGGTTCTAGAGTCCTTGCCCGGGGGCACCGAAGCATGCTCCCTAGAACTCTTGGCCTTCTTTAGGGCCAAATCCACAACTCCAGAGTCGTGAGGCAACTGAGTGCGCATCAGCTCTGGGTCCCCATGGATCCGGTACTGGGACTCGATCTTCTTGGGAATGTGGGGATTAGTTAGAGGCTTGGTCCAGTTCGCCAGCAATGTCTTTTTTAGGACATGATGCATGGGTACTGTGGACGCTTCCTTAGGTGGAGAAGGATAGTCCAGGAGCTCAAACATTTGAGCCCTGGGCTTGTCCTCCACAACCACCGGGAAGGGGATGGCCGTAGACATCTCCCGGACAAAGGAAGAGAAAGACAGACTCTCGGGAGGAGAAAGCTGCCTTTCAGGAGAGGGAGTGGGATCAGAAGGAAGACCCTCAGACTCCTCGTCAGAGAAATATCTGATGTCCTCTTCCTCTTCCCACGAGGCCTCACCATAGGTGTCAGACACAAGTTCACGGACCTGTGTCTGCAGCCGTGCCCGGCTCGACTCCGTGGAACCACGGCCACGGTGGGAGCGTCAAGAGGTAGATTCCCTCGCCCACACCAGCGAAGCTCCCTCCGCCGACGTAGTCGGGGAGCCTTCCTGGGAGGCTACCGCAGTCGGTACCGCAAGCAGCACCGATGTCGGAGACCTCACCCCGGGCAATGGGCCAGCCGGCGCCTCGCTCGACGGTACCGGAGGCGCAAGTACCCCCGGTACCGGAGGGGTAGGGCGCAACAGCTCTCCCAGGATCTCTGGGAGAACGGCCCGGAGACTCTCGTGCAGAGCGGCTGTGGAAAAAGACATGGAAGCCGATGCAGGTGTCGATGTCAGAATCTGTTCCGGGCTGTCCAAAGGGGAGCGCACCGACACCTCTTGGACAGAGGGCGAGCGGTCCTCTCGGTGCCGATGCCTACTGGGTGCCGACTCCCTCGGCGACCCAGAGCTCTCGGTGCCGACACGGGAAGGGGACCGGTGTCGATGCTTCTTCGATTTTTTGGAACGAAGCATGTCACCAGAGCTTCCCAGCACCGACGAGGAGGACGTAGAATCCAGCCGTCGCTTCCTCGGGGCCGAGGCCGAAGGAGGTCGGTCTCGGGGGGGCTGTACCGCAGGAGCCCTCAGGGTAGGGGGAGACCCACCCGAAGGCTCACCGCCACCAGCAGGGGAATGGACAGCCCTCACCTGCACTCCAGACGAAGCACCACCGTCCGACGACATCAGCAGACGAGGAGGTCTCGGTACCACCGACGCCGACGCAGCCCTCCGATGTCTCGGCCCCGATGCAGAGGGCCGATGCCTCGATGCAATCGGGGGCGAGGATGAAGTTCCGGGCGCCGACGACGTCGAAGCAGTCGATACTCCCGGTGCCGATGCCGACGAAGAGCCCGAGAACAAAACGTTCCACTGGGCCAATCTCGCTGAGTCCGCTTTTGCAAAAGAGAACACAGACTACAGGCCTGCGGGCGGTGCCCAGCCCCCAGACACTGAAGACACGACGCGTGCCTGTCAGTGAGCGAGATTACCCGGGCGCACTGGGTGCACTTCTTGATGCCGCTGGAAGACTTCGATGTCATGGGCGGAAAAATCGCGCCGGCGAGATCAAAACTCGAAATGGCGAAAATGGCACCACAAAAAGAGGGAGAAGAAAAACTTCGAACCGAGGCCTAAATAGGGCCTACCCCGACGACGAAAGAAAACTTACCGGGGCAAAACTAGAAATACAGGAAGGCGAACAGACCAAAAAGGTCTCCTTCCGACACCTTTTTTTTTTTTTGTAAGCGAAGTCCAAAAACGACGCGCGAGGTCAACTTTCGGGGCGTGAACGGCGAAACACGACCGTACCGAGCGCGGACAAAAGAAGACTGGCCGGCACGAGCCGGTTCGGGCGGGAAGACGGCCGCGCATGCGCGGTGCGCATCGGCGCGCGAGGACTAGCAAAGGACTTTGCTAGAAAGTGTTCCGATTGGAGGGGCTGCCGTGGACGTCACCCATCAGTGAGAACAAGCAGCCTGCTTGTCCTCGGAGAATAGACAATTTCAAACAACATTATCGGGCTCTTGTGCTACGTCGTCTGATGAGCGCTGTGGATGACCAGACTGGGAAGGATAAACGTGCTGTTGAACTAGCTCATAATCTATCACTGTTGGATTCCCTACTAATGCAGAAAGAAGCCTGTAATCATGTTACACAAGCAAACATTGTGAACTGCTACAAGCGGGCAAGCTTTGTTAAGGATGTGGAGAGGGACGAAACAGATGCAGCTGTTGCAAACGTGTCAGATGAACAGGTTATTGACATCCCAGACGGTGTTACTGAAGAGGAGTTCCATCGCTAAGTAGCTGTTGATCTACAAACAGCTGAAGACAGCACTAATGTCGAGATATGCGCCTACACGCAGGCAACAATGGCTGATGATGGAACAGATGATGAAATGTGCAACGAGGCACATGCTGACGAAATTCAACAACCTCCTGCTGTCATTTTTGCAAGAGCGCTGGAGAGTCCCAACACCGTGTGGGCGGGCCTATCTGGAGGCCACTGGGTGTCAGTGCTATGACAGTTTTTAGTCTATGGAACTCACAGACCCAATAGTGTACAGAGGACTATAACTGATTACAGTAAGCCTAACGTAAGTTAACAGAGACTGTATACTGTACGTATAATAAACAATACTGTACACATGTTTATCAGATGTCAAGCTTCTTTGGGTCACAACGGTTAAGTGCACGCTCTGGTTAACTGCATGCATTTCTTTGGTCCCAGACCCTTGCACTTAAGCGGATTGCACCTGTATATATATATATATATATATATATAATAGTTTGTAAGTGAGTGAATTTGAAAAGGCAGGGAGTTCCAAATTAAGTGAAGAGTCAAACATTTTCTGCAATTTAATCTGTCTTACTGGTGGAAAGATTAACATCTGATTAGGAGTCCTATAAATAGGATCATTATGAAGAAATGTAATCCAATCACATAAGGCACAGCATCGCCATTCATGATTTTAAAAATAATGGTGCAAAGCTTAATTGTACTTTGGCCTCTACCGGGAGCCAATGCAACTGCAATAAAAATGGGAAGAATCAAATTTGTATGCTGTATATCAGCCGTGCCACTGTATTCTGTATAAGTTGCACCTCTTGAACGAAAATTTTTGAAAATCTGACATAGATGACTAGAGAGCTAAAAAACAGGGAAGCCAAGGTTCAAATCTCATTGAGGTTTATTGTGATCACTTTAACCCTTCACTGCTTCAGGTATAAACTCCAGGAACAGAGAAATACCTACTAAATGTAACTTTCCTTGAGATACCATATGAGCAAAATCAAAATGTACTTCCCTTCCCCTTACAGTTTCAAGGCACACATTTAGGGCTGTAGTTTTGTTCAACACATGGATAAATCTCAAAAAATGTCACATTATGGACTGTAGAATTCGATACATCACAATTTTTAGGAACCGATTTTGAATAACTTTAAAGTCAGTTTATAACAGAGTTATTTGGATATAAAAGAAAGTGTAGTTGCTTATCTGTAGCAGGTGTTCTCCTTAGTACTCAGGATAATGCACACACACTCGAGTAGTGGTCTCCACGGGCTGTTTCTCTGGACGTGCTCCTCTAGCTTGATTGTTTAAGAATTCAGCCAATCACATCCATAGGTCGTCTTCCCGCTTTGCTCACATCAGCAGCCTGTTGGTTCTGTAAATAGCTCTTAAGGTGAAGGTAGCAAGCATGAAGCTGAAGTGGATCCTGCAGAGTTATGCTAGCCCTTGCTCTCAGTAAAATACAGGCCAATGGCTCATAATATGAGCTAGGCTTCCTAAAATCAGAATCATCTCTGATACAAAAGAGAGCTAGTTTGTAAAAATCAGAGATCACCTTTGACACAGTTACATTTCACTGTGGCAAGTGCTGAAATGAGGTAATTGAGAGCTGGCAAGGGCGGGGGCAATCTACTCTATAAACAATCCTAAGACTGGCACCTGCAAGACGTCATAAGCAAGAGTTGCTATGGTTATGTAGAGATAGTGCTGGGTCAGCTGCACCCCGGGTGAGAACATCCAAAGGGGGGGCTAGAGGAAGGTTTGGGAACATGTGAGGTCATTCTGATCAACTGATAAGAGCTAGGAGCCCTGTTGAGACAGCTGGGGTCCATTAAAATGAATAGGGCCAAAATTGTATATAAGCAGCAGTTTGAGGAGTATTAGAGCAGACGAGAGGAGAAGACCAGAGAAGGAAGACTCCATTAGGCTAGAGAGAGAGGACGTACCATGATATGCGGTTCCATTATGTGAATGCTTAACCTACCTGTATTACCATTGGTAAGATTGTAATAAACTATCTTATTATATCTACTACATATTAGGTTCCTTTCTAATTACAAGGGTCCATACTGCCTGACAGTGTAAGCCTGTGTTACGTCTGTGGCCATGACCACCCTCAGACTTACTGGGAGTCAGTGGCTGTGCTGGCTTCTGCTTGTCTCTGTGTCTGTCTCTGTCTTAGTTTCTCTCTGGCTCTGTGTGCTGATTGCCCTACTGAACCTCACCTGTGTGGGCTATGCCTTTTCCAAGATGGCTGCCGCCGACTCCTCTATGCCAGTATCCAAAATGGCTCCCGCTGGGCTGACTTCTCTGTGTGTCAAGCCTCTGTTTGGATGCAAGGTGATTGCTGCAGCTGTGCCTCTGGTGTGGAAGGGCTTTATTAATCACTTAGAGACTACAGCCCTGGCCTTTGCATTTCATCTAAGGGCCCTGGTGTATAGAGTGCTCTGTACACTGTTTCAGTGTTTGCTTTGTGTGAGTTTCTATGTTGGACTAGATAGCTTAGGCACCGTGTGGCTTGTTAGCCTGTGTATAGCTTTGCTAGTTCTCTGTGTTTGTTCCTAGGGTTAGACTAGCCAGCTTAGGCACCGTGTGGCTTGTTAGCCTGTGTATAGCTTTGCTAGTGCTCTGTGTTTGTTTCCAGTGCATGACTTGTTAGCTTGGGCACAGCTTTGTTGTTAGCTGGTGTATAGCTTTCAAGTCTCCTGAGTGTGCTCTGTGTATGTTTCTTGTGTATGACTGGTTTGCCTGGGTATAGCGTTTCTATTAGCCTAGGTACAGTTTACTAGTCATTGTGTTTAAACCTGCCGACTGCCAGAACCCGGACAGTCCCTGCCTGTCGGCCTTGCCTGCGCCTAGGTGCCAGGGGGCACTCCTGGATCTTCATTCCTGCTGTTCCTGCTTGCAAGTTCCAGTTCCGGGTTTTCCTGTAAGTCCTACCGGCTGCCAGAACCTGAGGGCTCAACCCTCGGGGAAAGGTGGTCAAGCGTAGGTGAAGCCTAGGTCCAGTGTGTTCCAGTCCAGCGGGTTTCACTCCTGTATGTTCCAGTCCTGTGGGGCCCTCCAATGTGTTCCAGTCCAGCGGGCTCCACTCCAGTGCGCACCCGTCCGGTGCGTTCCAGTTCCGTGTATTCCGGTGTAGAACTCCAGTCCGGGGTTCCGGTCCAGTTTTGTCTCGTCTCTACCTTGGAGGTGATCTTGCCTGCCACTGCCGCTCCACGGTAGTGGCCCATGGGCTCACAAACCCAGTGCTCCCGGGGAAGAAGCCTGACAGTATGCCAAGGTCCTCGAGCACGCGACAGAATGCAAAGGCCATGAGCCCGGCAAGAACCCCCACCCAGCCGACCCAGCTGGGGTCCAGCTCCGTCATTGTGCTTGATCCTTCTATGACTCTTCGTCAGTATCGTGGGAAACTGTTGTCTCATCCTGTTTTGAAGAAGACCCCTGAAGCGGCAGCTGAGAGAAAACGTGTCCGGTGGCTTGGAATCACTGAAAGCCCAGTTTCAGATATGGACCCTTTCATCACGCTCTCAGAGTATCGCCGCAGCCTTGTCCTGAATCCAGCTTTGTGGGATACTCCGGAAGCTGTCGCTGAGAGAAGACGTCTTGGGAATTCCACGCTCTGGGCCCAGCAGGGGTCCAGTCCCATTCAAGCAGAGCGTCCAGACAAGCCTCTGAATCCAGTCCGAGCAGCGCGTTCAGCCAAGCTTCAGAGTCCAGTCCAGAGGGCGCTTCGAACCGAGCCTCCTATCCCAGTTCAGGTGGCGCTTCCACTCAAGCCTCTGAGTCCAGTCCGAGGGGTGCTTCTGACCGAGTCTCCGATTCCAGTCCAAGCAGCACGTCAAGCCAAGTCTCTGCTTCCAGTTCAAGTGGCGCTGTCTACGGAGTCTCCTAGTACCAGTGTGGATCCCAGTTCCAACCCCATTTTTGAGCTGGATCCGTTTATAATGCTCCAGGAGTACCGGGTTGCCCTTTTGTCTGATCCAGCCTTGAAGGATACCCCTGAAGCTGCCGCAGAGAGAAAGCGTGTCTCCTGGCTTGGGTTTGAAGAAAACCCAGTTTCTGCTATTGATCCCTCTACCAAGCTGTTCTTTTACCGCTTCCAACTCCTCTCGGAGCCAACCCTACGGGATACTCCTGAAGCCCAAGCTGAAAGAAGGTGGCTTAGTAGTCCTGGGTCGAGTTGCAGTTCCAGTCAAGATGCTGAGTCTGGATCGAGTTGGAGTTCCAGTCAAGATGCTGAGTCTGGATTGAGTTGCAGTTCCAGTCAAGATGCTGAGTCTGGATTGAGTTGCAGTTTCAGTCAAGAGGCTGAGTCTGGATCGAGTTGCGGTTCCAGTCAAGAGGCTGAGTCTGGATCGAGTTGCGGTTCCAGTCAAGATGCTGAGTCTGGATCGAGTTGCAGTTCCAGTCAAGATGCTGAGTCTGGATCGAGTTGTAGTTCCAGTCAAGATGCTGAGTCTGGATCGAGTTGGAGTTCCAGTCAAGATGCTGAGTCTGGATCGAGTTGGAGTTCCAGTCAAGATGCTGAGTCTGGGTCGAGTTGCAGTTCCAGTCAAGATGCTGAGTCTGGATCGAGTTGCAGTTCCAGTCAAGATGCTGAGTCTGGATCGAGTTGCAGTTCCAGTCAAGATGCTGAGCCTGGATCGAGTTGTAGTTCCAGTCAAGATGCTGAGTCTGGGTCGAGTTGGAGTTCCAGTCAAGATGCTGAGTCTGGATCGAGTTGGAGTTCCAGGCAAGATGCTGAGTCTGGATCGAGTTGGAGTTCCAGTCAAGAGGCTGAGTCTGGATCGAGTTGCGGTTCCAGTCAAGATGCTGAGTCTGGATCGAGTTGCGGTTCCAGTCAAGATGCTGAGTCTGGACCGAGTTGCAGTTCCAGGCAAGATGCTGAGTCTGGATCGAGTTGGAGTTCCAGTCAAGAGGCTGAGTCTGGATCGAGTTGCGGTTCCAGTCAAGATGCTGAGTCTGGATCGAGTTGCAGTTCCAGTCAAGATGCTGAGTCTGGACCGAGTTGCAGTTCCAGGCAAGATGCTGAGTCTGGATCGAGTTGCAGTTCCTGTTACAATCAAGGGGTTGATTCCAGTCCGGGTCCAAATCCCGGCTCAGTTTTGGATGCCAACCCAGGTTCCAGTTCCAGATCTGCTTCTGTTCAGACTTCTAGTTCCTGTCAAGACTGGGATGCCACTTCGGGCCCCAGCCCGGCTTCTGATGTCAGCTGGGGTAGTGGCTTCAGCCTTGCTCTTGCCATTACACGGAATTGCCTAGAGGTCCAGGACATTGTGGGTTCCCTCTGGGAAGGGTTACTTTTGAATTTTGTTCCTCTTGATGCATCCATGTTCCTGAGGTTGCTCCGTGGTGATTCGAAGGAGCCTCCTGGTCACAGGTTCTACATTTGTCTGCCAGTTTTGAACTTCCTTGTGACTTCCAGTCCAGTGATCTATGTCTGGCTTTTGAGACCCATCAGGAGGTTTCACCATAGTTACCCCTGGACACCTGAACTCGTCAGGGAGACCGAGAGGGGGGTCTTGAGGAGGGGGTACTGTTACGTCTGTGGCCATGACCACCCTCAGACTTACCCTGTTTCTGGGAGTCAGTGGCTGTGCTGGCTTCTGCTTGTCTCTGTGTCTGTCTCTGTCTTAGTTTCTCTCTGGCTCTGTGTGCTGATTGCCCTACTGAACCTCACCTGTGTGGGCTATGCCTTTTCCAAGATGGCTGCCGCCGACTCCTCTATGCCAGTATCCAAGATGGCTCCCGCTGGGCTGACTTCTCTGTGTGTCAAGCCTCTGTTTGGATGCAAGGTGATTGCTGCAGCTGTGCCTCTGGTGTGGAAGGGCTTTATTAATCACTTAGAGACTACAGCCCTGGCCTTTGCATTTCATCTAAGGGCCCTGGTATATAGAGTGCTCTGTACACTGTTTCAGTGTTTGCTCTGTGTGAGTTTCTATGTTGGACTAGATAGCTTAGGCACCGTGTGGCTTGTTAGCCTGTGTATAGCTTTGCTAGTTCTCTGTGTTTGTTCCTAGGGTTAGACTAGCCAGCTTAGGCACCGTGTGGCTTGTTAGCCTGTGTATAGCTTTGCTAGTGCTCTGTGTTTGTTTAGACTAGCCAGCTTAGGCACTGTGTGGCTTGTTAGCCTGTGTATAGCTTTGCTAGTGCTCTGTGTTTGTTTAGACTAGCCAGCTTAGGCACCGTGTGGCTTGTTAGCCTGTGTATAGCTTTGCTAGTGCTCTGTATTTGTTTAGACTAGCCAGCTTAGGCACCGTGTGGCTTGTTAGCCTGTGTATAGCTTTGCTAGTGCTCTGTGTTTGTTTAGACTAGCCAGCTTAGGCACCGTGTGGCTTGTTAGCCTGTGTATAGCTTTGCTAGTGCTCTGTGTTTGTTTCCAGTGCATGACTTGTTAGCTTGGGCACAGCTTTGTTGTTAGCTGGTGTATAGCTTTCAAGTCTCCTGAGTGTGCTCTGTGTATGTTTCTTGTGTATGACTGGTTTGCCTGGGTATAGCGTTTCTATTAGCCTAGGTACAGTTTACTAGTCATTGTGTTTAAACCTGCCGACTGCCAGAACCCGGACAGTCCCTGCCTGTCGGCCTTGCCTGCGCGTAGGTGCCAGGGGGCACTCCTGGATCTTCATTCCTGCTGTTCCTGCTTGCAAGTTCCAGTTCCGGGTTTTCCTGTAAGTCCTACCGGCTGCCAAAACCTGAGGGCTCAACCCTCGGGGAAAGGTGGTCAAGCATAGGTGAAGCCTAGGTCCAGTGTGTTCCAGTCCAGCGGGTTTCACTCCTGTATGTTCCAGTCCTGTGGGGCCCTCCAGTGTGTTCCAGTCCAGCGGGCTCCACTCCAGTGCGCACCCGTCCGGTGCGTTCCAGTTCCGTGTATTCCGGTGTAGAACTCCAGTCCGGGGTTCCGGTCCAGTTTTGTCTCGTCTCTACCTTGGAGGTGATCTTGCCTGCCACTGCCGCTCCACGGTAGTGGCCCATGGGCTCACGAACCCAGTGCTCCCGGGGAAGAAGCCTGACAGTATGCCAAGGTCCTCGAGCACGCGACAGCCTGTCATGAGCAGATTTAAGGTTGGGGTAATTAAGGATCTAGAGGGGATTTGCAGTTCTCTCTAGGATAGTACAGAGAGCCCATGGCTTCCGCTGCGCAAATGGGTGAAGCAGATCCTAATTATATACAATCCATAGTACTGAGTAGATAGATGGAACTTAAAATTGTCTATGATGATATTGTGATGGGAGGGGACACAGGGCAGTAAGATGTGTCTGCATTATCCTGAGTACTACGGAAAACACCTGCTGCAGGTAAGCAACTATGCTTTTCTCTGTGTCTCAGGATAATGCAGATACACTTGGAGAGTCCCTGGCTGAGGGTTGCAGTCAGAGATAATTAAAATTCTTGCAACCCGTAAAAGGATGGTGGAGTCTCTGGTAGAGTAACTGATTAAGTGAATAAAGACTGAAGGATGGCTTGTCCAAATCCTATATCGTTTCCTTGTATCAGTATCGATACAGTAATGTCTAGTGAAAGTATGCAGCGTGGACCACGTTGCAGCCTTGCAAATATCCAGCAGAGGTACACCTTGTAAGTGTACAGTGGAAGTGGCGATGACACGTACAGAGTGAGGTCCAAGGTGACAGACAAAAAGTTTGGACTGTTGGTATGCAGTAGGTTCATGTAAATGCAGTGGTATATTAAGTTAACTTTTAGGGGTATGCTATGTTTTAACCCCTTTTAGTTTTTACCCCTGACACAGCCTGAGGACTAAATATGGCCACATCAGGTAACTGTTTTAATAAACCACTTCTCTTTTAATTCCCCAGATCTGCTTCTTTTCTTTTTTTACTGAGATCTATTTGCAAGCACTGCCTCCATTTTATGCAAATAACTCTCATGCGTATTGTGAGGGGTCCCTGGGAGGGGAACAGGAGAAGAAGCAGCAAACCAGCAGCAGCCTGCGTTCCCCTGGTGCTTACAACTACAAGTCCCAGGATGCATCAGACCGACCAGTTAGGATCCAGGGGAGGAGGAGCCATGCCAGGTCTATGGGGATAAGGGAGGACCACGATTCCAAAGTGCCCCGGCGAAGGGGAGAGGATCCAGAGAGAAGGGAACCGAAAGACTACAAGTTCCAAGGGGCCGAGGGGGAAGATTGCTGCATGGTGAAGAGTTATGCTAGCCCTTGCTCTCAGTAAAATACAGGCCAATGGCTCATAATAAGAGCTAGGCTTCTTAAAATCAGAATCATCTCTGATACAAAAGAAATCTGAGATCACCTTTGACACAGTTACATTTCACTGTGGCAAGTGCTGAACTGGCAAGGGTGGGGGCAATCTACTCTATAAACAATCCTGAGATTGGCACCTGCAAGACGTCATAAGCAAGAGTTGCTATGGTTACGTAGAGATAGTGCTGGGTCAGCTGCACCCCGGGTGAGAACATCCAAAGGGGGGGCTACAGGAAGGTTTGGGAATATGTGAAGTCATGCTGATCAACTGATAAGGACTAGGAGCCCTGTTGAGACAGCTGGGGTCCATTGAAATGAATAGGGCCAAAATTGTATATAAGCAGCAGTTTGAGGAGTATTAGTTCAGACGAGACGAGACGAGAAGAAGGAGATGAGAGAAGAAGACGAACAGAGAAGGGAGACTCCAGAAGGCTAGAGAGAGAGGACGTGCCATGATATGCGGTTCCATTATGTGAATGCTTAACCTACCTGTATTACCATTGGTAAGATTGTAATAAACTATCTTATTATATCTACTACATACTGGGTTCCTTTCTAATTACAAGAGTCCATACTGCCTGACGGTGTAAACCTGTCATGAGCAGATTCAAGGTTGGGAAAGCTAGATATTTGGAGGGCATATGTAACTTTGCCCAGAGAGAGATGAGACGGGCCACTGCTTCCGCTGCTTGATTAGCAAAGGCAGATTCAGAGAAAATAAACAATGGAAACTAATCAGGTGAAAGATAAACAGGTGGAAAACACAAGTGGCAAGCTCCAAGTTCCTGCCAAGCTCTGATAGAGGGGAGGGGCATTTTTACATAGCTGAAACTGCTATAATTATTGGCAATATCTAGATTTATTTAAAAGGAAAGTTATTAATATCTAGGGCAGTTTTTAAAAGTAAAATAAATTGTAAGGTCCTTGAGCAGACACTACCATTTTGGTCCATTCAGCTAGAGAATTCCCTTGATAGCAGCACTTAGCTGACACTTTGGGATTTATAATCCCACCCACCCCAGGGTTGTCCACTCATTTATAGACAAACCAAACCTCATTAACTTTACTCATCAGTCATACACAGGCAGTCTTGCAGGCTAAAACTCCAACATAGTACACCTGTTCATACCCATTTCAACCAATCAGGATGACTTTTATTCTCTGCAATAATTGTGCTGCTTTAGTTTCAAGGCCAATCATCTGGAAACTTAAAGCTTGTCCTATCTGTCTTCAGCTATCTACTTTAAAACAAGAGCTCTATAAAGTAATGCAAGAATTAGATACAATTAAAGCAACTTATAGGACTGTGCAGAATCATAACTTCTCACCACTGCCTCAGAGAATAAAACCACAAAGGAACAGATGAGATGGTTCACAGTAGGCTCAGGCAGAATTCGTCATGTGACACAGAAGCATCCGCCCGCACAAGTGTTGCCACTACAAAATTCTTTTGCTCCACTACAGCACTGTGATGTTCCTGAAACTAAAATTGAAGCACAAGAAAAAGAAAAAACAAGGAAGAGGGAACAAAAAGAGGAGAAGGTACCCAAAGAGAAAAGACACTCACAAATCACTAAACCCAAAACACATACTAGGAAATGTAGTTGGAAAGCAATGACCACAAATGCTCACAGTCTAAGCAATAAAATTCATGACCTTCAAGCCCTGATGTTGGAGACTGACTTGGACATACTGTAGTTGCAGTCACAGAGACATGGCTCAATGGTTCCCATGAATGGGATGTAAACATACCAGGCTATAATCTTTTTAGGAAGGATAGAGAGGGACGTAAAGGTGGTGGAGTAGCTCTGTATGTGAGAAATGATATCGCAGCAACTGAAATGACAGGGAAGTGGGGAAAGGAAGAAGCGATATGGATCACCTTAAAAAGAGAGGATAGAACCTTGGTCCACGTGGGTGTTGTCTACAGACCCCCGACACAATTGGAGGAACTGGATAAAGATCTGATCGCTGATATTCAAAAGTTGGGGAAGAAAAGAGAGGTGCTGTTGTTGGGAGATTTTAATCGGCCGGATGTAGATTGGAAGGTTCCTTCTGCGAAATCGGAAAGAAGTAGAGAGATTGTGGATGCTTTCCAAAGTGCTCTGCTCAGACAAATGGTGACGGAACCCACAAGGGAGGGAGCGACGCTGGATCTGGTGCTCACGAATGGGGATAGTGTGTCAAATGTCCGAGTGGCTGCGCACCTGGGAAGCAGTGACTGTCAAACAGTTTGTTTTGATATAATGGCTCATGTGGTTAGCGGCCACTCTAAACTCAAAGTCCTGGACTTCAAGCGAACTGACTAACAAAATGGGGGAATACTTGAGGAAGGAGCTGATGGGCTGCGAGAACGCACAACACGTGGAAGGACAGTGGTCCAAGCTGAAAGAAGTAATAAACAGGGCCACAGACCTTTATGTAAAGAGAGTAAATAAAAGCAAGAGAAAAAGGAAATCGATATGGTTTTCAAAGTAAGTGGCTGAGAAAATAAAGGTTAAAGAGTTAGCGTTCCAGAAATACAAAAAATCTCAAGTAGAGGAACACGGGGAGGAATACCGGATGAAACTGAAAGAAGCCAAGAGAGAGGTACGTCTGGCAAAGGCGCAAGCGGAAGAACAAATGGCTAGAAATGTACGGAGGGGAGACAAAAACTTCTTCAGGTATATTAGTGAAAGGAGAAAGACTAAAAAGGGGATTGTGAGACTAAAAGATACAGCGAAACGCTATGTAGAAAATGATGAAGAAAAAGCCAATTTGCTAAATAGATACTTTTGTTCTGTTTTTACTGAAGAAAATCCTGGGGAAGGACCGAGAAGGACTGACAAAAGTACACCTGAGAATGAGGTGGATAGAGCACCGTTCACGGAAGAGAGTGTGTATCAACAACTTGGAAAGCTAAAGGTGGACAAAGCCATGGGGCCGGACGGGATCCACCCCAGAATACTGAGGGAGCTCAGAGAGGTTCTGGCAGGTCCTCTTAAAGATTTGTTTAATAAATCCTTGGAGACGGGAGAGGTTCCGAGGGATTGGAGAACGGCGGAGGTGGTCCCTCTTCACAAAAGTGGTGATAGGGAAGAAGCTGGAAACTACAGGCCGGTAAGCCTCACTTCGGTTATTGGAAAAGTAATGGAAACCATGCTGAAGGAAAGGATAGTGAATTTCCTGGAAGCCAATAAGTTGCAAGATCCGTGACAACATGGTTTCACCAGAGGGAAATCGTGCCAAACGAATCTCATTGAATTCTTTGACTGGGTGACAGGAGAATTAAATCAAGGACGTGCTATGGACGTCATCTACTTAGATTTCAGCAAGGCTTTTGACACGGTTCCCCACAGAAGGCTCTTGAATAAACTAGAAGGGCTGAAGATAGGACCCGAAGTGGTGAACTGGATTAGGAACTGGTTGATGGGCAGACGCCAGAGGGTGGTGGTAAATGGAGTTCACTCGGAGGAGGGAAAGGTGAGTAGTGGAGTGCCTCAGGGATCGGTGCTGGGGCCCATTCTGTTCAATATATTTGTGAGTGACATTGCCGAAGGGTTAGAAGGTAAAGTTTGCCTTTTTGCAGATGACACCAAGATTTGCAACAGAGTGGACACCCCGGAGGGAGTGGAAAACATGAAAAAAGATCTGAAGAAGCTGGAAGAATGGTCTAACATTTGGCAATTAAAATTCAATGCGAAGAAATGCAAAGTGATGCACTTAGGGAGTAGAAATCCAAGGGAGGCGTATGTGTTAGGTGGGGAGAGTCTGATAGACACGGACGGGGAGAGGGATCTTGGGGTGATAGTATCTGAGGACCTGAAGGCGATGAAACAGTGCGACAAGGCGGTGGCCGTAGCGAGAAGGTTGCTAGGCTGTATAGAGAGAGGTGTGACCAGCAGAAGAAAGGAGGTTTTAATGCCCCTGTATAAGACGTTGGTGAGGCCCCACCTGGAGTATTGTGTTCAGTTTTGGAGGCCGTACCTTGCGAAGGATGTTAAAAAAATGGAAGCGGTGCAAAGAAAAGCTACGAGGATGGTATGGGAGTTGCGTTCCAAGACGTATGAAGAGAGACTTGCTGACCTGAACATGTATACTCTGGAGAAAAGGAGGAACAGGGGTGATATGATACAGACGTTCAAATATTTGAAAGGTATTAATCCGCAAACGAATCTTTTCCGGAGATGGGAAGGCGGTAGAACCAGAGGACATGAAATGAGATTGAAGGGGGGCAGACTCAGGAAAGATGTCAGGAAGTATTTCTTCACAGAGAGGGTGGTGAATGCTTGGAATGCCCTCCCGCGGGAGGTGGTGGACATGAAAATGGTAACGGAATTCAAACATGCGTGGGATAGGCATAAAGGAATCCTGTGCAGAAGGAATGGATCCACAGAAGCTTAGCTGAAATTGGGTGGCAGGGTGAAGAGGGGTTGGTGGTTGAGAGGCTAGGATAGGGGAGGGCAGACTTATACGGGGTCTGTGCCGGAGCCGGTGATGGGAGGCGGGACTGGTGGTTGGGAGGCGGGAAATACTGCTGGACAGACTTATACGGTCTGTGCCCTGAAAAAGACAGGTACAAATCAAGGTAAGGTATACACATATGAGTTTATCGTGGGCAGACTAGATGGACCGTGCAGGTCTTTTTCTGCCGTCATCTACTATGTTACTATGATGGACTGGGAAGCAGGCAAAGGGGAGGAGGCAGGGACTGAAGTGGAAGGAGGGAAAGGAGAGTGGATGGACCTTTCTGCCCTAGCACAAAGGGGAGGTAAACTAAAAGGTTTGTGAGCTGCCTTTCTAGAGCCTTTCAGAGAGCCATGGAGAAAATTGGTGCGTGTGGTTAACACTAAGGAGGGATGTAAGGGGTCTCTGGGGCACAGCAGAAGGAAAAGTTTTTGCTTGAACCCTATTGATTCCTTCCTGTGGACCGGGGGAGGGGAATACAGGTTCCTTTGTTTCTTTTTTTTTTTTTGGACCAGAGGAAAAAGGGCAAGGATTGACTGAACCAGAGCTAAAGGGGGGGGGGGGGGGGGGGCAAGCAAGTGTGGTGTGTATTGCACTTCTAGGATGGGATGTAAGCCGGCCACAGACTTATGTTTTTTGGTTTTGTGAGAAATAAATTGTAGACTTTGCCAGAGTTGGGGGGGGGGGGGGGGCGGCCCCGGGTAGCCAGGTGGAAACCCCCTTTGAGGTGCCTATCGGGCCCCACCGGAGTGAGCAAGGTACGGGATTGCCAGCAAGTCGGAGGAAGCGGAGGCCTGGGTCAGAGGCCCCAGAGGAACACCACAATCTGTTGTGATGAATGAACAGCACCCAGCAAAATTATTCACGAGTAATTAACAGAGGTATCTGCATTAGAGGCCAACTTTTTAGAATCAGTCAATTTCACTGCAAATGAGAGTTCTGACAAAGTCAGCTTTAAAAAGTCCCTTGAGAAGTTGAAATGATTGTGGTTGAACCCTTTGGTAATGGCAACGAGCCCGCAGGGAAACATGCTTGAGACAGAACTGCCTGTCGGTACATGTGGTTTCCATTTTAAATGCTGAGTGCTTTTCCTTTCTGTAAGGAGCGAACATCTGCCGTACAGCGCAGAAAAAGAATAACTGATAGGCTGCTGACATGAGTGAAGCGGGAAGGCAACCTACGGATGTGATTGGCTGAATTCTTAAACAATCAAGCTAGAGGAGCACATCCGGACAAGCAACCTGCGGAGACCGCTACCCAAGTGTGTCTCCATTATCCTGAGATGCAGAGAACATTATTATTTTTTTAATCTGAGTGCAAGTAAGAAGTGAAAATATCTGTAGATGAAGCAGAAAAATCTCCCTCCTGCTCCTGCTACCCCATTAAACTATTCCACCTCCTTGATTAAGAGCTAAGTGTAGGGTCTGACTGTGAGCAAAGATTAATCCTTTTGACTCAGACTGAAAACCTGCATAGTATGAGGAGTTACACAACATGCCAGTCACCTCCACTAGAGACAAGATTGTTTTATGATCACTGCAAATCAGGATTAAAATGTGGGGCACAAATAAATAAATAAACAAACAGAATGAAAATCTCCATAGTGAGGCACCATGCCTAGTTAAGTGGATACTGAACCCACAGGTATCAACACCACACTCACAAAGCTCTCAAATCCTACCCATGTTTCTTGACTGCTCCCATCCATTTTAAAACATGTACATATAGAATTGAGGAATTTTTCCTTTTTCCTAGTCACATACACAAAGTGGTAGAATGTCACCACCTTGAATCATATACACAAAGCTACTTTACTCCCTGACAAAAAACAAAAAATGCAACAAATATTCCATGCCTGCAGCGCAGACTTAAATGAAACTGTCAGACAAACTAGGTTCAGTCACTGAAGGAAAAATTACAACTTCCCTGATAATTCTCTTTCCTACTAGACCAGTCCAGAACAAACAGCTTATGCCTGTTCACCAGTGGATGGAGAAAGATAAACAAAGTAGCTCTGTGTGATTTGCCCTAGAAAGGCACTGTGCATGCATAGAATGTTCAGTATTTTGAATAGCCAAGCAATGATATTCATATTTACAGTGAATGCCAAACTCTTACATATATTCATTACATTCACCAAGACACTTTTTGTACTGAACTGTGACTTGTTTATAGCATTAGGACAGGAGGTATGGCAAAGACTGATTTTCTGTCAAAGTTTGGAAGTATCAAGGAGGAAGTGATGCCATCAGATGGCATGGCAGCATAAGAGGCCTTTGCTCCGAGCAACCCCAAATCTAATCAAATTGGTAATACGGCAATCCAGGGTGATCTTTACCTGATTTATGCTTCTTCTTTTTTTTTTTGCTTGATCTGCAAAGATACCTGGATGAGCACTAAATCCTGATCGCTGGATCTTACCGGGTTTGAATATACAGGAAGACCAGCAGCAAACTGCATAGCGAGGGCAGGCCCCACAACATCAGCACCAGACCTACCGACATCTCAGGTAGATCTCTTTACTTTGATTGAGATGCCCGAAGCACCGGATCTTAACCCGCTACCTGAGATCCAAACCTGGTTAAAAGAGATTAAATATGATCTTAAAGCGGTCCAGGAGCAGCTGGAAGCCCTTGGAACAGACTTGTGGGGAGAAATCAAAGAGCTTGGCCATTGAGTTGAGGATACGGAACAACGACTAGATGATCACGAAGAGACATTGAGTGCCCTGGATAAGAAAATTCTTGAATCCCAAGCCACATTGCGGATGATCTTTGAAAAATTAGAGGATCTGAAGAACGGAGTTGCTGCCATAATCTGTGATTCCGTGATATTCCAGAGACTCAGACATATACTAATTGTGAGGAGGTGGTACAAAACATCGTTAGCTCTTTGCTCAGTGACACTCAGATCCGTTTGGACTGCCAGGGAGATAAAATTTCTAGATGTAATAAACGACTGCTTCTAGGAGCAGCTGGCCCAAGAACTGACTAGAGGGGGAGCCATTTTGGATCTGGTCCTTAGTAGCATAAAGGCATAGTACGAGAGGTGGCGGTGTTGGGTCCCTGGGAAAAAGTGATCATAACATGATCAAGGTTGAGCTACTATCTGGGATGAACTCACAAAGGAAAACTATGGTAGCTGCATTTAATTTTCAAAAGGGTGACTATAATAAAAATGAGGAAAATGGTTAAAAAGAAGCTAAAAGGATCAGCTGCAAAGGTTAGGACACTAACCAGCTTATAATTGAAAAAGAAAAACGCCTATATTGCGACCCAAATTGGGAGATAGACGTTTATCTCACAAAAACGAATAAAGCGGTATAATCGAAAGGCGAATTTGGACATTTTCAACGGCACTCCGTCGCGGAATGCGGACAAAGTTGATGGGGGCGTGTCGAAGGCGGAACTGGGGCGTGGTTATCGGGCGATCAGAGATGGGCGCCTTTCGCCGATAATGGAAGAAAAATATGCATTTTTAGCGAGAATTTAGGGCACTTTTCCTGGACCCTGTTTTTCCACGAATAAGGCCCCAAAAAGTGCCCTAAATGACCAGATGACCACTGGAGGGAATCGGGGATGACCTCCCCTGACTCCCCCAGTGGTCACAAACCCCCTCCCACCACAAAATATGCCGTTTCACAACTTTTTATTTTCACCCTCAAATGTCATACCCACCTCCCTGGCAGCAGTATGCAGGTCACTGGAGCAGTTATTAGGGGGTGCAGTGGACTTCAGGCAGGTGGACCCAGGCCCCCCCCCCCCACCTGTTACACTTGTGCTGGTAAATGGGAGCCCTCCAAACCGCCCCCCAAACCCACTGTACCCACATGTAGGTGCCCCCCTTCACCCCTTAGGGCTATAGTAATGGTGTAGACTTGTGGGCGGTGGGTTTTGAGGGGGATTTGGGGAGCTCAACACCCTAGGGAAGGGTGCTATGCACCTGGGAGCTCTTTTAACTTTTTTTTTGTTTTTGTAAAAGTGCCCCCTAGGGTGCCCGGTTGGTGTCCTGGCATGTGAGGGGGACCAGTGCACTACGACTCCTGGCCCCTCCCACGAACAAATGCCTTGGATTTATTCGTTTTTGAGCTGGGCGCTTTCATTTTCCATTATCACTGAAAAACAAAATTGTCGAATAAAACATGGACGTCTATTTTTTTCGAAAATACAGTTCGGTCCGCCCCTTCACGGACCCGTTCTCGGAGATAAACGCCCATGGAGATAAGACATTTTTGTTCAATTATGCCCCTCTAAATCAGCATGGATGTTATTCAAAAATACCATCTTGGAAGCCAGTTCAGATGCACTCCACGTATTTACAAAGATGGAAAGAAAAGAAAACATCAGCCAACATGATTAAAAGGCGACGTAAAAGAGGCTATTACAGCCAAAAGACTGTCCTTCAAAGAATGGAAAAAGGACCCAAACGAAGAAATTAAGAAGCAACATAAGAACTGGCAAGTCAGATGCAAAGCATTAATAAAGAAGGCTAAAAGAGAACATAAAGAGAAACTTGCCGCAGAGGCTAAAACTCACAGTAACAACTTTTTCAGATACATCAGAAGCCCTGTGAGGTATTCCGTGGGACCGTTAGATCATGAAGGAGCAAAAGGGGCGCTCAGGGAGGACAAGGCCATAGTGGAGAAACTGAATGAATTCTTTGCTTCTGTCTTTACGGAAGAAGATGTAAGAGATCTGCCTGTGCAGGAAATAGTTTTCAAGGGTGATGATGCGGAGGAACTAAAAAATCTCAGTGAACCTGGAAGATGTACTGAGCCAAATTGACAAATTAAAGAGCAGTAACTCAACTGGACTGAATACATCCAAGGGTACTCAAAGAACTCAAGCATGAAATTGCTGATCTGCTGTTAGTAATATGTAACCTGTCGTTAAAATTGTCCATAGTACTTGAAGATTGAAGGGTGCCCAATGTGACGCCGATTTTTAAAAAGGGTTCTAGGGGTAATCCGGGAAATTATAGACCAGTAAACCTGACATCAGTGATGGGCAAAATAGTAGAAACTATTATAAAGAATAAAATCACATAACATGTAGACAAACATGGTTTAAAGGGACAGAGGCTGCATGGGTTCAGCCAAGGGAAGTCTTGCCTCACCGATTTGCTTCATTTCTTTGAAGGCATGAATAAACAAGTGGATAGAGGTGAGTCGGTTGATGTAGTGTATCTAGAGAGTCAGAAAGCTTTTGATAAAGTCCCTCTTGAGAGACTCCTGAGAAAATGAAAGAGTCATGGGATAGGAGGAAAGGTTCTGCTGTGTATTAAGAATTAGGAATTGGTTATTGGACAGAAAACAGGTGGGTGAACAGTGGAGTGCAGCAGGGATCTATATTTATAAATGATATGAAAATCGGAATGACGAGTGAGATGATCAAGTTTGCAGATGATACAAAACTGTTTTGTTAAAACACGTGTGGACTGGGATCACGTGTAGCTGTGAGCAGTGGTGGACGCACCTTAGGCTCGCTGCTCACGGATTCTCTCTCTTCACCCTTTTAACTCACTCTAACAGCATAAAATTTCTTGGCAGATGATCTTCCTCGACTATGAAAGTGTTTATGGACAGATTTCTACGCAAACCGGTGAACCAGATGTCAGCCAAACTGCCACGACAGGGCCAGTTCATGCTCGGCCGGGAGAGGACAAAATGGCGGCCTCAGCACAGCCATTGCAGATTACTTTGGACTTTATCCCCGAGCTCACGGAAGCGGTGGTCAAGACATTGGACCCAAGATTTGTGCAGCTATTGGAACATATCGCTGGGATTGCACAAACTACCTCAGAGCTGGCGCGCAGGACCGGAGAACTCGAATGTCGAGTCTCGGGTGCGCAAGACCTACTCCAATCCCATAGCGAAAGCTTGGAGTGCCTGGAAGCCCTCACACATGCGCAACAACAGAAATGAGAAAATTGGAGAACAGAATATGGGGAAACTACTGCTTGCCCTGGGATTGCTAGCATGGAATGTTGCCACTATTGCGTTTCTGGCTTGGCCACTGTTGGGAACAGGATACTGTCTGACCCAGTATGGCTAATTCTTATGTTCTTATTTGCTGATGACGTTTTGCTCACATTGACTAGGCCTGAGGAATCTTTGGTAGATACACTGTGAGAGTTATGCTCACGTCTCTGGCTTTAAAATTAATATGCACAAATCTGAGATTCTTAACATTACAGTAGATAGGACGATGGCTGCCATTTTACGGTAACAGCTACGTTATTTGGAGATCAATATTACCCCATCTGTTGCAAAATTATGTGACGCCAACTTCCCTTCTAAAATGCGAGATTTATTTGCAGATTTAGACCGTTAGGAGGGATTAAATCTCTTATGGCTTGGGCAGATACCAAAGTTGCTGTATTAATTTACAGCTCTCCCTCTCCTAGAGGTGTATTTTTTTTACTAAATTATGTAAGCGATGGTCCGCAGGTTCATATTATATCAACCTAAAGTTAAAAGGGGTATGGGAGTTCCTAATTTAAACTTATATTTTCAAGCGGCTCAACTCTATATCCTGGCCAAATGAATGTCTAGGTCTTCTACGGACTGGATGCAACTTGAGTAAAGTCTCTCCCCATGAGCCTTAGCTTCCATTTCCACACATGGTGTGGAGTATGGGATCGTTTTTTCCCTGAGCGTAAATACTTTTTATGGATGGTGATTTGCTACACTCCAGGCTTTTTGCCTAGTTGCCTAGACTCTACCTATAAGAGATGGCAGCATCAAGGACTCTGTACCTTGGATCAGATTAGGCAAAGAAAGGAGAATTTATTCCCTTCTTGGACTTACAGGACGAATATGGGCTTTTGGATGCTGATCGGTTTCATTACTGGCAATTATGTGATTTTATTGTCCAAAGGGCCCACGGACAGCTGGGGTTAGAGGAGGCTCATTTGAAAAGGCACTGAGGGGGGGTGGTGCTAAGACCGTGCTTCTCTCACCTACCCCCATATACCATTATATACATAAATGGGAAGCTGATCTGGTTAAGCACTGGGACATAGAGCAATAGGAAAAGCGAAGATACTTACGTATAGAAGGTATTCTCCGAGGACAGCAGGATTTACGTTCACACAAATGGGTGACGCTGATCCGCATCGCACAGTACGGCATTTTGCCATAGTTAAAAGCAGTGGCGTAGCCAGACATGACATTTTGGGTAAGCCCAGAGCTAATATGGGTGGGCACCATGGGGTTGGCAGGCTGTGCAGTTAAACCCTGCTGCCAGTGCTGAACCAGGAAATTCAATGTTGCGCCCCATCCGGCAATCGGCATTGAATTTCTGGTTTTATTTTTGACCGCTGGAACTTAAAACGGTTAACAGATATTCAGCGCTAAATGGTTAAGGTCCTATCTTTAGATAGGACTGCTATTTATGCAGTACTATTTAACTGCTTAACTCAGCACTGACCATCGGCACTAACTGGCTATAACGGGCGACATAGCTGGTTAGCCGCTATGTGCTAGCCGCAAATATTTAGCAGAGATTACTGGCTATCTTCCGCTGAATATTTGCGGTTAGCCAGTTAAATGATATTTAACTGGTCAGTGGATGTTGCTGACTGGTTAAATAGCACTGAATATTGTGGGGGTATGTATAAATAAATTGGGGGGGGGGGGGTGGTATGTATATATAAATATGCCTTACAATGCTTTTGATGATGGATATCTAAGTAAATAGCCTGCCCAACAGCTGTCCTGCATCAACATAAATAGAGAAGAAAAACAACCAAGAAAGCGCCAACCAAGGGATATTTATGAAAAATATTAAAAACAAAAGAAATTGACCTGTAGCCTGGCATAAACAGTAGCCTTCCCTACTCCCCCATCCCTCCCTATAACCCAACATCAACACTGCCCTTCCCTACTCCCCCATCCCTCCCTGTAGTCCAGCATCAGCCCTGCCCTTTCCAATCTCCCACCCCAACCAGAAACACATCAGCATGAAATATAAAACTTTTTTTTTAACCTGGGGATTGCAGAGCCCAAGCTCACCAAAACGAAATTATAAAACTTTGTTTTAATCACCATTATACATACAACTGTTTTGTTTAACCTGACCAGTGCAAAGCCCTCCCCAACCAACCCCCCCCCCCCCCCCAGCAATCCAACTTTACACAGAAACTTGGTTTGTTTGTTTGTTTGTTTGTTTGTTTTTTACCTGGGTAGCACTTTGCTGCAGATACCCCCTGATGAGGCCCTGAAGCAGTGTGCTGAAGAGGAGGCTTGACTGGGGGGGGGGGGGGGGGGGGAGGGAGAATGTCGCACTTCTAGCTTCTGCTCCTGCCCCCACATACCAGGTATGGCACTGCTGCTTCCACTGTGCAGCAAAATCGGCCCAGGAAGTTGTTTATTTGGAGCTCTGGCACTGCTTGTTTTTAACTTAGCTTCTGGCCTCCCCCCCCCCCCCCCCCCCCCAGTGCTGTGCCATGTTGCTGGAGAAATATGGATCAGCCCCAAACGCTGAACCCCACGTCTGGGGCTGATGAGTGTCCAAATTTCTTCAGCAGCATGGCACAGCATGAGAAGAGGGGGGGCAGCTGCTAAGTTTAAAAAAGCAGTGCTGGAGCTCCAAACAAATAACTTCCCCCGCCTGCCGATTTTGCTGCATTCCTTTTCTCCAGCAGCACAGCAGAGGAGGGAGGAGGGAGCAGCAGCTAAGTTTGAAAAAACAAAAAGTAGTGCCGGAGCTCCAAAACTTCCTCCCCTCCCGAATCACAACTCGACTTCTGAGCAGCCCAAACAGCAGCAAACAAGTGTTCTGCGGCTGTGCGTGTGTGCAGGGTAATCAGTTTATAAAGCACCTGATTGGTGCAGAGGCGGAGACAGGGTGGGCCTGAGCTGAGATTGGGTGGGCCTAGCCCACCTGTAGCTACGCCCCTGGTTAAAAGAGCTTTGTGAAGTATGAGCCGTGCTTCACCGCGCATGCATGAGTGCCTTCCTGCCCATCGCATGAACACGGTCTCCTCGGTTTTATACTATAGCAAAAAATAAAGTAAAAATAACAAAGTAGACAACTCCAAAGGCAAGTGGGAGGGACTGAGAGAATACAAAGCCTGCTGTCCTCAGAGAATACCTAGGGTTACCATTTTGTGTCCTCTGAAAAAGAGGACACATGTCACGCCCCCTACCCCGCCCCCGCCACGCCTCATGCCCCGCCCTGCCACGCCCCTATTCCCCGCCCCCCCCCCCCGTCACATAGTCCCCTCCCCCCACATCACATACCCCCCTCACTTACTATCTAGCCCTGGTGGTCTAGTAGCGTCTTCTCTTCGGGGCAGGAAAGAGCCCCCTCTTTTCTGCCCGGAGCGCTGCCTGCCCTTGCCTGCTGCATCCTCCTCGGTATGGCTGGGGATTCAAAATGGCCACCGAGAGTTGAAGCGGCCTCGCGAGAGTTCAACTCTCGGCGGCCATTTTGAATCCCCAGCCAGACCGAGAAGGATGATAGACAGGGGAGGCAGCGCTCAGGGCAGGAAAGAGGGGGCTCTTTCCTGCCCCGAAGACGTCACTAGACCGCCAGGGAACATGGTAAGGAAGGGGAGGCGACGGGAGACCAGGTCACCAGACCCACGGCAGTGACAGCGCCGATCACCCGCCCACACGCCCACCGCACGCACGCGCCTGCCCGCACCCGCGCCCACGTTTGTCCAGAAATCCGGACAAACGTGGGCGCGGGGCAAAATCCGCCGGACGCCCCGGACATGCCCTCAAAAAGGGGACATGTCCGGGGAAATCCGGACATATGGTAACCCTAACTGAATACCTTACAGATAAGTATCTTTGCTTTCTCCAAGGACAAGTAAGCTTATAATTCTCACAAGAGGGGAATCCCTAGCATCCAGGCTCACCAAAAACAACAAACACTGTTCAACTGGGCCTCGTAATGGCAAGGACATAACACAGATTAGCCTGAAACTATATACAATCTGAATGAGAGTACAGCCTGGAACAGAATAAAATGGGCCTAAAAGGGTGGAGTTGGATTGTAGACCCCAAACAGATTCTGCAACAGTCTGCCCAAACTGACCGTCACAGCAGGTATCCTGATCAAGGCAGTAGTGTGATGTGAATATGTGGACTGAAGACTATGTTGTACCTTGCAAATTTCTTCAATGGAGGCTGACCGCAAGTGAGCTACCAAAGCAGCCATGGCTCTGACATTATGAGCCGTGACATGACCCTCCAAGGCCAGCCCAGCCCAGGCATAAGTGAAGGGAATGCAATCTGCCAGCCAAATTGAGATGGTGTGTTTCCTGATGCGACCCCCCATCCCATTGGGATTAAAAGAAACAAAAAGCTGGGCGGACTGTCTGTGAGATATTGTCAGCTCCATGCAGTATGCCAAAGCTCTTTTGCAATCCAAGTTGTGCAAGCTGCTTTCACCAGTATGGGAATGAGGTCGGGGAAAGAATGTTGGCAAGACAATCGACTGGTTCAGATGGCATTCCGACACCACCTTTGGCAGGAACTTAGGGTGCATGCAGAGGACTACTCTATTGTGATGAAACTTAGTATAAGGTGCATCCTTCACTAAGGCCTGAAGCTCACTGACTCTATGAGTTGAAGTAACAGCCACCAAGAAAATGACCTTCCAGGTCAAGTACTTCAGATGGCAGGAATCCAGTGGCTCGATAGGAGCTTTCATCAGCTGGGTGAGAACGACGTTGAGACCCCATGACACAGGTGGAGGTTTCTGTAACTTATTACTACTAATAATAATAATTTCTACAGTGCTACTAGATGTACGAAGCGCTATACACATTACATGCAGGTACTTTCTCTGTCCTTAGAGGGCTCACAATCAAAGTTTTTGAACCTGGGACAATGGCGGGTTAAGTGACTTGTCTGAGGTCACAAGGAGCTGCAGTGGGAATCAAACACAGGTTGCTAGGATCAAAGTACTCCCAGGAAACAAATCTTCAGATCAACCTCATGGAGCTTAGAGCAATCTGGAACACTCTAAAAGTCAGAGGTTTGACAGGGTGCTTTGACAAAAGCAAACCTCTCATGAAGTGAACAACTAGAGGCTATCCAGAGATGGGCTTACCTTCTATATGTTGATAATAAGCACTAATTGAACTAAGGTGAGCCCTCACGGAGTTGATCTTGAGACCAGACTCTGACAAGTGTAGATATTCAGAGAGAAGATCCACCAGCAAGCGGAAAACTCAAGCACCCCACGGTAAAAACAATAATGTATAAAGAGTGGGAGTACGACCAAGGATACCAGAAACTGGAAGATGTTCTTAAATAAAAACTTTATTAAAGGTTTGAAGACTCTTCTTAAATAAAAACTTATATAAGGTTTGAAGACTCGACACGTCGTGTTTCGGCCGTCAGGCCTGCATCAGGAGTCTATAAAAAATACATTTATATAAAATATGTATGATAATAGAACAGGAAAAAAAATTTTTGGAAAAGTTAAAACAATAAATATAATAAATTATATGAACTCATAAACTTTAAAGGTTTATATGTGACAATTTTGTAAGATAATATAAAAATGATAGTAAGACACATACATATAATAAACTTATCATGAAAGAATACTGTGTGTAAATTTGTGAAGTAATAATGCAATATACAAAAGAAACTATCCATATCTGATATGAATAGAAGCAGTAAACAATAAAAAAAAGTATATGCACACATAAATTTGAATAGTAAAAGTGAAGTAATGGAAGGCGCACATACAGATTAGATAAAAAGAGCAATTGACCATTTAAAATTGTGAATTTTAAAATTGGAATTAATAATAATGTCATAATATTATGACGTATATACATACATATATATATATATACTACATTAAAATCACATACATATGAAGAGTATGGTAATATTGGTCAAAAGTTTAATACCAACCACATGAATGGAGAAACAGCTATAGATAAAAGTATGGGGAAACTATGAAAAAAAGATCTTACTAGTTAACATAATACATAACCGCATTACTTGGGGAAAAGGAATATGTAGGAAAAATGGCAAATTCAAACGGACAAGGAAGATCATAGAGTTAAAATTGAGAAAAAAACCCTTAATAAAAACAGTATTGTGTTTATTAATGAGACTGACCTACCGTGCAGAGTGCTGCAGGACAATGACGATGAAAATCCTCTGTAGATTTTACAAAAGGCTGTCTGACGATATATGAAAAAAATAAAAGAATGAAGAGAAAAACTTACCCATTGATAGAATGTGAAAAAAATATGTGAAAAAAATGGTATATAATGTAATAAGGAGCACTGACCTCTTACACGGAGAATTACTAAATGCTAATGAGGTTGATTCTTCAGAAATAGCGTAGTAGTCTATTGGGGATAGAGAAGTGAAAAAGTATTTCACAGGAGAGAAAAAACAACTTAGACGGCAAGAAAAGAAAAAGGAAATAATTATAGATAAAGAGCGCAAAATCGCCCACATAACATAGTGCTACTAACCTTTAGAAAGACTATTTGAAAAAGTCCGTCAGAATCGCTGCACGCACAATTGGTAATACAGATGAAAAAATTCCATCCCAAAAGAGCTGTACTTTAAACAAAAAAAGGCGCCAAAAGGAAAACCGACAGAGATCGCAAAAGAGAACGTCACTAAACCGGAAGTGACGTGTGAAGGAAAACCGGACCTATAATATTTAAAAAATATATATATAATGCTACAACACGCAAAAAAAGCTGAAAACATATAGTGAAACTTACCAATAATACTTGTAAAATAAAAAATGAATGCCGGTGCGCTGTTGCTTAAAAAACAGTGATAGAAACCAGCGCTAAACCGGAAAGGACATTCACTCAAAGCGATCGATACTTATGTAATGATGTATAGTAACGCTCAGCATATTAAAAACAAAAAAAGTATGATGGTATAAAAAATGCTCCTCCAATGGAGCTAAAAAGAAATAAAAACGAAAGAGAAAAATAATTGAAAAGAAAAGATGACGGTGCATCAATTCTGGGAAATCAAAACCAACGCTATGTGAAGTAAAAAATGACGGTTGATGCTATCTGGGAAACAGAAACCAGACAAAAATTATTTTAGCAAAAAACGTTGGTAGAAAGAATGTATAAAAATAAAATAAAAATGAAAAATAAAAATGAAAAAAATGAGGAAAGATGTATGAGATACATAAGTGTTATGCCAAACACCTGTAGTAAAAATGAAAATAAACTATTGACATAAAATAAAAATGAAAAATAAAAATGAAAAATAAAAACGAAGAAAGATGTATGAGGTACATAAGTGTTATGCCAAACGCCTGTAGTAAAAATAAAAATAAAAATAAAATATTGATATAGGAGAAAGAGGGGCAAAAAGTAAAGAAATGATGAAGGAAAAATAATAAAAGCAAATAATATGTTGACACCATGAGGCAATCAAACAATTATGGTGCAGGGATGCATAAATAAAAACAGAAATAGGACAAAGAGCATAGATAGTGATGATAGTAAGTACTACAAAAGTGTAGTTTGAAAGAAAGAAAATTGAGTAATTATAGAAAAAATGTATATAGATAGAGATAATGGTGAACACTGCAATTGTGTGATTTGAAAAACTGAAAATTAGAGCATGCTAGATTATAAATTGTTGGTATCATGTACACTGAAAAAGTAATCAATAACGAAAAATAAAATAATAATAACAGAAAGTGTTAAATGGGTAATGATGCTAGTGCTCTTTGAATGTCTTAAATTTTAAATATATTTAAATTATTTTATTAAAAAAGATGTTCATAAAAATGGCCGATAATCGATCTCGTTGTTTAGTCCATCAGGTGTTAAAGTGTTGAGGTCAAAAATCAGTTTCTGTTCTTCCTGTAGCAGTTGTTTATCCAAATCTCCTCCTCTCCATTTCTTAGCCAAGATTTTGAAGACAAAATATTTTAAATCTGAAATAGAATGATTTGCTGAGTACCAATGTTCAACCAGAGGAGCGGATTCGATCTTTCGTTTAATGCAGCTCCTGTGCTCGATGATTCTTGTTTTTACTGCTCTAAGGGTTTTGCCCACATATATCATTGGGCATGGGCAAACAATAATGTAAATGACAGATGAAGTAGTACAATCTGAAGTATGGTTTAATTTGAATAATTTCCTGGTTTTTGGATGGATAAAGTTGATGGTTTCGATGCAATGAATGCATACACTGCAATGTCCGCACTTTTGATGTCCAAGTGGTGGTATGACTGTGGTGACATCCGGTAATGTAGAGGGCACAAGATGCTCCTTCAGATTTTTATTCCTGGAGTAAGCAACAACTAATTGTTTGTTCTGAAAACATTCTAGACCTTCTAGAATGTGCCAGTGTTTCCTAATTGAACGTGAAATATGCTTAGCTAGAAAGGAGTATTTTAATGTACAGACTATGTCTGGTGTTTTCTTCTTTGTAGATGGTTGTAATAATTCTGGGCGGTCTTTCTCTATGGCCCTGTTGAATCCGTTATTGATATGTTGTGGTGGATAGCCTCTTACTGAGAATCTATCTTTCAAAATTCTTGCTTGATGGTGAAAATCATCAAAATCCGAACAGAGGCGTCGAAGGCGGAGAAATTGACTCAAAGGTAAATTGCTCTTTAAGCTGGGGTTATGGTAACTCGAATAATGCAAAAACATATTACGGTCTGTAGGTTTTCTATAAATATTTGTTTTGAAAAAATAGTCAGTTTTTGTGATTGAAATGTCAAGAAAATGAATATTGTTGTTATCATATTCTAAAGTGAACCTGAGATTCGAATCTTGACTATTCAACCATTGATGGAATGAAAGAAGGGTTTCCTCGTTGCCTTGCCAGAGGATGAAAACGTCATCTATGTAACGACGATAGATTTTGATATGCTTTGCAAATGGATGATTGGTGAGGAATTTTTCTTCAAGGTTACCCACATACAGATTGGCTAGATCTGGTGCCATACTAGCACCCATCGCGGTGCCCTTAATTTGCTGATAATATGTATCTTTAAAGCGAAAATCATTTTTTGTAAGCGCTATGGTCGCGCAAGTCAAAATCAAATGATTAGGTATTCTTCGATGAGTAGTCCTTTTTTGTAAAATTTCTTCAATTATATTTAGTGCTTCAAGTTGAGGAATATTTGTGTATAGTGATTCAATGTCCATGGTTACCATAATGGTGTCCATTATGGGGCCGTCATGTTGTTCGAGGATATTAATCATGTGGGTTGTATCCTGCACATAAGATGGAATAATAGGAACAAAAGGTCGTAAAAAGAAATCCACAAAGATAGACAAAGGTTCTAGAATGGAGCCATTCCCTGAGATAATGGGTCTCCCAGGTGGATTTTCAGTGGACTTATGTATCTTGGGAAGTATGTAAATGGTTGGGATAACAGGATATTTTACCTGTAGAAATTGTTTTTCTTTTTCAGTGAGGAAGCCCATTTTCGATGAAATGCTAATAAGTTCGTCTATATCTTTCTTAATTCCTCCTGTAGGATCTTCTTGTAGGGGAATATAGAAGTTTGGATCATCTAATTGTCGCTGGACTTCTTGTATATATTTGTCTCGATCCATAATTACGATTCCTCCCCCTTTGTCCGCTGGTTTGATCACTATAGAGGTATTAGTTGAAAGATCTTTAATGGCTTTGCGTTCTAGCATTGTGGTGTTGTAATAACGAGGTTTAGTATTTTTTTCGACCTTTTTAAGATCTCTATTCACACATTGATGGAATGCCTCAATAAGTGGGTGTGGCGGGCCAGGAGGTATCCAAGTAGAGGGTTTTTTTTACCACAGATATCTCTTGTGTTTTATCCAAATTATTGGAGAATGCTTGTATGATCTGTAACTTACGATTAAATTTAAAAAGGTCTACTCGTGTCTGAAAAGCATTGTATCCACTGGTGGGCACGAAGGATAAACCTTTCTGGAGGACACTAACCTCTGTTCCTGTTGGTATGTATTGCGAGAGGTTGAAAATGGGTATTGTTACCTCTATTGACGATATGGATGTCGAAAGTGGCCTCTGTATTGTTGATTCTGTGAATATATGTTCTGTGTTCTTCCTCTTCCTCTGCTTCTTCCTCTTTGTATATGCCGATCCTGTGGATGGAATGATTGGCGTTGCGGTTGGAATCTCATGTCTTTTTTCCAAAGTTCTTCTAAAAAAGAATTTGTTTGAAATTCTTGGCTGGCTAAGAGGGATGTATCGCGCTCAGTTGAGTGTCTAGATGTTCTTGTAGGTGGCTGGTGCATGATAGGGCTCCCAATTGGGGAGGTGTATTCGTCCCCAGAGTCACTTCTCACTCTTTTTCGTCTCTGTTCTGTATTGGTATTATCTAAGTGATTGTTTGTTTGGAAGGGCCTAGGTTTAGTTTGGGTAGATTGCTTTATTGGTCTTTTATTCTGAAAATATTGTCTCGATTTTGAAAAGGGATAAATTGATCCCCTTTTGTAATCCGCCTCGTCTCTTCTAAATTTGCCATTTTTTACTTCCTTCGTGTCTTTTTTGAATTTGTCAATCTTAGTGTTAACATCTTTTAATATTACATCATAATTTGGATCTGTATTATGTAATGCGGTTATTTTAGGTTCTAAGATTTCCTTTAATGTTTTGCTTTTTAATTGTGCTGTTTCAGCTATTAGAATCATGAGATCGAGACTGCATTTATTGAGAATAGCACACCATGATAAGTTTATTATATGTATGTGTCTTACTATCATTTTTATATTATCTTACAAAATTGTCACATATAAACCTTTAAAGTTTATGAGTTCATATAATTTATTATATTTATTGTTTTAACTTTTCCCAAAAAATTTTTTCCTGTTCTATTATCATACATATTTTATAAAATGTATTTTTTATAGACTCCTGATGCAGGCCTGACGGCCGAAACACGACGTGTCGAGTCTTCAAACCTTATATAAGTTTTTATTTAAGAAGAGTCTTCAAACCTTTAATAAAGTTTTTATTTAAGAACATCTTCCAGTTTCTGGTATCCTTGGTCGTACTCCCACTCTTTATACATAAGTGTAAATATTCAAGCAGGGTCTGTGTAGGATAAGAAAGGGGATCTAGGGCCTTGCTCTCACACTAGAAGACAAGCCTCTGACAATTTAAAAGAGTAACACCTCTTAGTGGAATCTTTCCTGGAATCCAGCAAGACTTGAGGGATCCTCTGAAAGACCCAAGGAAGCGAACTATAGGCTCTCAACATCCAAGCTGTAAGAGCCAGAGACTGGAGGTTGGGATGTAGAAGTGACCCCTCGTTCTGAGTGAAGAAGGTCAGAACACACTCCAATCTCCATGGTTCTTCGGAGGATAATTCCAGAAGAAAAGGAAACCATATCTGCTGCAGCCAATACAGTGCAATCAGAATCATGCTTTCACGGTCTTGCATAAGTACTGCCACACTAGGACAAACCAAAGGTCCATCAAGTCCAGCATCCTGTTTCCAACAGTGGCCAATCCAGGTCACAAATACCTGGCAAGAGCCCCAAAAAAGCTCAATACATTTTATGATGCTTATCCCAGAAATAAGCAGTTGATTTTCTCCAAGTTCATTTTAATAATGGTCTATGGACTTTTCCATCCAAACCTTTTTAAACCCCGCTAAGCTAACTGCCTTTATCACATTCTCTGGCAATGAATTCCAGAGTTTAACTACACATTCAGTGAAGAAAATTGGATTTCCTATGTATACTTACTTCAAAACTAATATTAAATTTCATCATATTATGATCAATGTTATCAAGCGGCCCTAGCACCATTACCTCCTGCACCAGATCATATGCTCCACTAAGGACTAGGTCTAGAATTTTTACTTCTCTCGTCGTCTCCTGTACCAGCTGCTCCATAAAGCAGTCCTTGATTTTGTCAAGGAATTTTATCTCCCTAGCATGCCCCGATGTTACATTTACCCAGTCAATATCGGGGTAATTGAAATCACCCATTATTACTGTGTTGCCCACTTTGTTTGCTTCACTAATTTCCTTTAACATTTCTACACCCGTCTGTTCATCCTGGCCAGGCGGATGGTAGTACACTCCTATCACTATCCTTTTCCCCTTTACACATGGAATTTCAATCCATAGGGATTCCAAGATATGTTTTGTTTCCTGCAGAATTTTCAATCTATTTGATTCAAGGTTCTCCTTAACATACAATGCTACCCCTCCACCAATTCAATCCACTCATCACTACGACATAATTTGTACCCCGGTATGACAGTGTCCCACTGGTTATCCTCCTTCCACCAGGTCTCAGAGATGCCTATTATATCTAATTTTTCATTTAGTGCAATATATTCTAACTCTCTCATCTTATTTCTTAGGCTCCTGGCATTCGCATATAGACATTTCAAACTATGTTTGTTGTTCCTATTTACATCATGCTCTCAGTACTTGACAGTATTAATTTGCAATCTTTTGTTTGGTGTTTATTTTTATTTAAGGACACCTGATCTACTACAGTATCTTTTGCAACCTCACTATCGGGATACCCTATCTTCCCTGTTTTGGTGGTATCTTTGAAATATACCTTATCCCGAACCATGCTTTTGAGCAACTGTCGGCCTTCCCCCAGTTTCTAGTTTAAAAGCTGTTCTATAAGTACATAAGCACTGCCACGCTGGGAAAAGACCAAAGGTCCATCAAGCCCAGCACTCTGTCTCCGATAGCGGCCAATCCAGGCCCCAAGAACCTGGCAAACCCCCCAAATTTAATAATGATCAATGGACTTTTCCTTCAGGAATCTATCCAGACCCCCTTTAAACTCAGCAACACCAGTTGCCGTCACTACTTTCTCCAGCAGTGAGTTCCAGAGTCTAACTACCCGCTGAGTAAAGAAAAACTTTCTCCGATTTGTTTTAAAACTAGTTTAAAAGCTGCTCTATCTCCTTTTTAAATGCCGATGCCAGCAGCCTGGTCCCACCCTGGCTAAGGTGGAGCCCATCCTTTCGGAATAGGCTCCACCTTCCCCAGAATGTTGCCCAGTTCCTAACAAATCTAAAACCCGCCTCCCTGCACCATTGTCTCATCCACGCATTGAGACTCCGGAGCTCTGCCTGTCTCTTGGGTCCTGCACGTGGAACGGGTAGTACTTCAGAAAATGCTACCCTAGAGGTTCTGGAGTTGAGCTTTTGAAATAAGAGCCTAAATTTGGCTTCCAGAACCTCTCTCCCACATTTTCCTATGTCATTGGTACCCACATGTACCAAGACAGCCGGCTCCTCCCCAGTACTATCTAACATCCTATCTAGGTGATGCTTGAGGTCCGCAACCTTCGCACCAGGCAGGCAAGTCACCAGACGATCCTCACGTCCACCAGCCACCCAGCTATCTATATGCCTAATGATCAAATCACCAACTACAACAGCTGTCCTTACCCTTCCCTCCTGGGCAGCACTTGGAGACATTTCCTTGGTGCGAGAGGATAGTACATCCCCTGGTGGGCAGGTCCTGGCTACAGGAGTACTTCTTACTTCACCATGGTGATGCTCTCCTTCTAGGAGATCTCCCTCCTCCAAGGTAGCACAGGAGCTACCAGACTGGAGGTGGGACTTCTGTACAACATCCCTGTAGGTCTCTTCTATGTACCTCTCTGTCTCCCTCAGCTCCATCAAGCCTGCTACTCTAGCCTAAAGAGAACGGACACATTCTCTAAGAGCTAGGAGCTCTCTGCATCAGGCACACATATATAACCGTTCACCAACTGAGAGATAATCATACATGTGACACTCAATACAAAAGACTGGATAGCACCCCTCTTGCTCCTGGACTGCTAACTCCATCTTAGTATTTTTGAGTTTTTCAATAATTTAAAACTTGCTAAAGTATTAAGGATATTTGTCTAATATAAAAATGTCTTTTAGTTTATATGGTATATTGTGTGATTTATTTAGTGTTTCCTTCTTAGATGGTAATGAAATGTATTTAAAACTCTGTACGAGCATTCCTTGCTTGTTATCCTAATTACAATAACTGACTATAAATGAAGAGCTGTCCTAGGGGTGGGCGGTGTTTACTGTGTTTACTTTGGGTCAGTGATGTCCTGGAGCCGGCTCGCACCGGCTCGGTTGTTACATTTTGTACCGACTTGCGAGCCGGTTGTTTCCCACTGCGAGGCAGTTCTCCTCCCTCCCGCCCGCCCGATCCGGTCCCTCACCTGACTCTTCTAATTCTTCAGCGGGGCAGGCAGTCTTGCCTGCCAGCTACCAGCGCTGACTCTCCCCTCCCCTGCCGGTTTGCGCTTTAAAAATGGCTGCCAAGACTTCCAGAGGCGGCCTCGCGAGACTTCTACTGAAGTCTCGGCGGCCATTTTGAAGCGCGAACCGGCAGGGGAGAGTCAGCGCTGGTAGAGGGCAGGCAAGACTGCCTGCCCCGCCGAAGAATTAGAAGAGTCAGGTCGGTGAGGGACGGATCCGGAGGGAGGGAGGAGAAGTCGCCGGTGAACAACGCGGGAGGGGTGGCAGGGGAGAGAAGGGAGTCCCTGGGCATGGGTGGATGGAGGGCAGGGGAGAGGAGGGTCACTGCTGGGCATGGATGGATGGAGGACAGGGGAGAGGAGGGTCACTGCTGGACATGGGTGGATGGAGGGCAGGGGAGAGGAGGGTCACTGCTGGGCATGGGTGGATGGAGGACAGGGGAGATTAGGGTCACTGCTAGATATGGGTGGATGGAGGACAGGGGAGAGGAGGGTCACTGCTGGACATGGGTGGATGGAGGGCAGGGGAGAGGAGGGTCACTGCTGGGCATGGGTGGATGGAGGGCAGGGGAGAGGAGGGTCACTGCTGGGCATGTGTGGATGGAGAGCAGGGGAGATTAGGGTCACTGCTGGACATGGGTGGATGGAGGACAGGGGAAAGAAGGGTCACTGCTGGGCATGGGTGGATGGAGGGCAGGGGAGAGGAGGGTCACTGCTGGACATGGGTGCATGCAGGGCAGGGGAGAGGAGGGGAGAGAGAAGAAATGCTGGACATGGATGGAGGGGGGAGAAGAGTGAGGAAGGAGATGAGATGAGGGAAAAGGAAGAGAGGAGAAAAACTGCACATGGATGAAGAAAATAGGCAGAAGCTGAGGACCAGAAATGAAGAAGAAAGGAGAAATGGAAAGGAAGCCCTGGAAACGGAGTTAAGAGGACAGATAGCAGCAGAATCGGATACTGGGCCAGCATGATCAGAAAAATAGTCACCAGACAACAAAGGTAGAAAAAAAATCATTTTATTTTCATTATAGTGTTTGGAATATGTTCACTTTGAGAATCAGGTGCTCAACATTAAAAATTTATATTTATTTACTTATTTATGGCATTTTATCCCACATTAAACATGAATTAGATTGGAACCTGGGATCATTTAATTTTTTTTTCCTGGATAATGCATTGCCACCCCCCCCCCCCCCCCCCAGGCTCTCTCCACGGCTATAGTCAGCTCTGCAATTTGGGGGGGGGGCACAGAGGGGGACAGGGGGCGCAGAGGGGGACCGGAGAGAGAGCCTGTTGTTAAACATTTACAAGCACACCACTGCTTTGGGTGCTTTGAAGAAGGACCATATTCTGTCTGTCACGGTGTGGATGTTGCTTGTTTCGCATTCTTGTAAGAAGTCTATGATGGGTATAGGTGGTTCCTTTAGGTTTGATCTTGTTTTTGCTATTTTCTGTTCAAAGTATTATGCGAGTTCATCTGAGGTAGGTGATGTTTCGGTTGATGCAAGAACATCTTGGGATTTCAGTAGGTTGTTCGTGAGTTCAAATATTTTTTTCATATTGGTCTGTTCTGGGTTGGAATATGTGCTGTAATATTCTGCTTTAGCTTTCTTTATGTTGTATGTGTATGTTCTTATGGCTTCCATGTTGTTTTGTTTATATCAGTCTTGCTTTTGATAGCTTTCTTCCAGTTTTAGGGGACATGGCCCAGGGAAAGACTGGCAGCAATCAAAAAAGTAAATGTAAAGGCCCAATGTAGTAAAGAGACACTTAAAGACATCTGAAGGGGTCATGTGGTGCTGTCATTAACTTAATTGTTTTTAGAACTGCTGCAACCACATGAAGTGTGGGGTGTACCAGGGGTCTATTGGTATTGATGAGTGGGTGTGCAGGGTCACTTTGTCAAAGACTTTCCTGAGAGCAGTACCCCATTGCGAAGCTTGAACAGACAAAAGGTGTTGTACCGTAATTTGAGGTTGGGTTTGAGAGATTCAGGTGTCAGTTTACTAAGATCTCAATAAGTGTACTTCTGAGTTGGTAGTTTAAGAGAGGCAAGAAAAGTCCATGGTAGAGGGGTCACAGAGAAGGAATTCAAGTGAATGGTGGACTGGAATGATAAAACAGAATCAAGGGTAAGTCCTGCAATACATATAGGCAGGGCTGTGCCTAGGGTCTCTGGCGCCCCCCTGCAGACTATCAGTTGGCGCCCCCCCTGGTCATCCCCCCTCCCCCCCCGAGGTTGCTGCCATTGCTGCTGTTCACCCCTCCACCCCCCGACGCCACCGCTCACACCTCCACCCCCCCCCCCCCCCCGTTCGCCCAGCCACCTTCAAGGGCGCCCAGCCACCTTCCCTCCAGATCCGCCCACCCAACAGACAGACCTGCTAAGGAAACACGCGGCGCCAGCTCCCATTGCCAGCCACTGCTGCTTCTCCTGTTGAGCAGCAGCGACCGGTACAAAAACAAAAACAGCTGATTTTAAGAAGCAGGATTGGCACCGCAGGCAGCCATCAGTCATTGGCTCTGCAGCCGCTCCTCTCACCTCCCATTAGCAGAGAGGCAGAGCCCAGGGGCTCCATGTACACTCCCTTCCAGGATCCTTCACCCCCAAAAAAGGGAGAAACTCCAGCATTGCCCACAGCTTTCAGGGGGGGGGGGGGAGTTTGTAGTCTCCTATTCAGCCAATGAGACAAGTTCCCAGTCAGTCACCAAAGAGGAATGCAGAAAACATGAACACAACTCATTTCACATTAGGAATATCTGATAGAACATTATGGAAGATTCTTTGACATATGACAAGATGGAACAAAAAGTTACAAAGCCTAGAGGAGGGCTTATTAGTCTCGATTATTATTATTAATTCTACAATGGCTTTTTTTTCAATTTCTCTTTCATTACATGACGCAATGCACACATTAAGCAAAATTGGTGTACCTAAAGCGAATGCTACATACCTGTAGAAGGTATTCTCCGAGGACAGCAGGCTGATTGTTCTCACTGATGGGTGACGTCCACGGCAGCCCCTCCAATCGGAACACTTTACTAGCAAAGGCCTTTGCTAGTCCTCGCACGCCAATGCGCACCGCGCATGCGCGGCCGTCTTCCCGCCCGAACCGGCTCGTGTTCGTCAGTCCCATATGTAGCAAGACAAAGACAAGGGAAGACACAACTCCAAAGGGGAGGCAGGCAGGTTTGTGAGAACAATCAGCCTGCTGTCCTCGGAGAATACCTTCTACAGGTATGTAGCATTCGCTTTCTCCGAGGACAAGCAGGCTGCTTGTTCTCACTGATGGGGTATCCCTAGCCCCCAGGCTCACTCAAAACAACAAATATGGTCAATTGGGCCTCGCAACGGCGAGGACATAACTGAGATTGACCTAACAATTTTTCCAACTAACTGAGAGTGTAGCCTGGAACAGAATAAACATAGGCCTAGGGGGGTGGAGTTGGATTCTAAACCCCGAACAGATTCTGAAGCACTGACTGCCCGAACCGACTGTCACGTCGGGTATCCTGCTGCAGGCAGTAATGAGATGTGAATGAGTGGACAGATGACCACGTCGCAGCTTTGCAAATCTCTTCAATAGTGGCTGACTTCAAGTGGGCCACTGACGCAGCCATGGCTCTAACATTATGAGCCGTGACATGACCCTCAAGAACCAGCCCAGCCTGGGCGTAAGTGAAGGAAATGCAATCTGCTAGCCAATTGGATATGGTGCGTTTCCCCACAGCCACTCCCCTCCTGTTAGGATCAAAAGAAACAAACAATTGGGCGGACTGTCTGTTGGGCTGTGTCCGCTCCAGATAGAAGGCCAATGCTCTCTTGCAGTCCAATGTGTGCAGCTGACGTTCAGCAGGGCAGGAATGAGGACGGGGAAAGAATGTTGGCAAGACAATTGACTGGTTCAGATGGAACTCCGACACAACCTTTGGCAAGAACTTAGGGTGAGTGCGGAGGACTACTCTGTTATGATGAAATTTGGTGTAAGGGGCCTGGGCTACCAGGGCCTGAAGCTCACTGACTCTACGAGCTGAAGTAACTGCCACCAAGAAAATGACCTTCCAGGTCAAGTACTTCAGATGGCAGGAGTTCAGTGGCTCAAAAGGAGGTTTCATTAGCTGGGTGAGAACGACATTGAGATCCCATGACACTGTAGGAGGTTTGACGGGGGGCTTTGACAAAAGCAAACCTCTCATGAAGCGAACAACTAAAGGCTGTCCTGAGATCGGCTTACCTTCCACAAGGTAATGGTATGCACTAATTGCGCTAAGGTGAACCCTTACAGAGTTGATCTTGAGACCAGACTCAGACAAGTGCAGAACGTATTCAAGCAGGGTCTGTGTAGGACAAGAGCGAGGATCTAGGGCCTTGCTGTCACACCAGACGGCAAACCTCCTCCATAGAAAGAAGTAACTCCTCTTAGTGGAATCTTTCCTGGAAGCAAGCAAGATGCGGGAGACACCCTCTGACAGACCCAAAGAGGCAAAGTCTACGCTCTCAACATCCAGGCCGTGAGAGCCAGAGACTGGAGGTTGGGATGCAGAAGCGCCCCTTTGTCCTGTGTGATGAGGGTCGGAAAACACTCCAATCTCCACAGTTCTTCGGAGGACAACTCCAGAAGAAGAGGGAACCAGATCTGACGCGGCCAAAAGGGAGCAATCAGAATCATGGTGCCTCGGTCTTGCTTGAGTTTCAACAAAGTCTTCCCCACCAGAGGTATGGGAGGATAAGCATACAGTAGACCCTCCCCCCAGTCCAGGAGGAAGGCATCCGATGCAAGTCTGCCGTCGGCCTGAAGCCTGGAACAGAACTGAGGGACCTTGTGGTTGGCTCGAGATGCAAAGAAATCTACCAAGGGGGTGCCCCACACCTGGAAGATCTGTCGCACTACTCGGGAGTTGAGCGACCACTCGTGAGGTTGCATAATCCTGCTCAGTCTGTCGGCCAGACTGTTGTTTATGCCTGCCAGGTATGTGGCTTGGAGCACCATGCCGCGACGGCGAGCCCAGAGCCACATGCTGACGGCTTCCTGATACAGGGGGCGAGATCCGGTGCCCCCCTGCTTGTTGATGTAATACATGGCAACCTGGTTGTCTGTCTGAATTTGGATAATTTGGTGGGACAACCGATCGTAACTCCAGGAGATTGATCTGCAGATGGCGCAAGCACCCCCGGTACCGGAGGGGAAGGGCGCAACAGCTCTCCCAGGATCTCTGGAAGAACGGCCCGGAGACTCTCGTGCAGCACGGCTGTGGAGAAAGACATAGAAGCCGATGCAGGCGTCGAGGTCAGAGTCTGTTCCGGGCGTGGAGGCTGTTCCGGGCTGTCCAAGGTGGAGCGCATCGACACCTCCTGAACAGAGGGTGAGCGGTCCTCTCGGTTCCGATGCCTACTGGGTGCCGACTCCCTCGGCGACCCAGAGCTCTCGGTACCGATGCGGGAAGGAGACCGGTGTCGATGCTTCTTTGACTTTTTCAAACGAAACATGTCACCGGAACTTCCCAGTACCGACGAGGACGTAGAATCCAACCGTCGCTTCCTCGGGGCCGAGGCCGAAGAAGGTCGGTCTCGGGGGGGCTCTACCGCAGGAGCCCTCAGGGTAGGGGGAGACCCACCCAAAGACTCACCGCCACCAGCAGGGGAATGGACAGCCCTCACCTGCACTCCGGTCAAAGCACCACCGTCCGACGACATCAGCACTAGTGGAGGTCCCGGTACCACCGACGCCGACGCAGCCTTCCGATGTCTCAGTACCAACGATGCAGAGGGTCGATGCCTCGATGCAGTCGATACAGTCGATGCCAAGGTCGGAGGTCTTGACGCTGTCGACGACGATGCACTCGATACCCCCGGTGCTGTTGCCGACAAAGAGCCCGAGAACAACACGTTCCACTGGGCCAATCTCGCTACCTGAGTCCTTTTCTGTAAAAGGGCGCAAAGACTACAGGCCTGCGGGCGGTGCCCAGCCCCCAGACACTGAAGACACGACGCGTGCCTATCAGTGAGCGAGATTACCCGGGCGCACTGGGTGCACTTCTTGAAGCCGCTGGGAGACTTCGATGACATGGGCGGAAAAATCACGCCGGCGAAATCAAAACTCGTAATTGCGGTAAAGGCACCAAAAGAGGGAGAGAAAAAACTCGAACCGAGGCCTCAAAAGGGCCTACCCCGAAAACGAAAGTAAACTTAACGGGGCAAAAAACTGGAAATATGGGAAGGGGAAAAAGACCGAAAAGGTCTTTCTCCAAAATCCTTTTTTTTTTTTTTTGTTAAGCAAAAAGCTGAAAGACGCGCGAGGGTCAACTTAAGGGGCGCAAACGGCGCAAACACGACCGTCCCGAGCGCGGACAAAAGAAGACTGACGAACACGAGCCGGTTCGGGCGGGAAGACGGCCGCGCATGCGCGGTGCGCATCGGCGCGCGAGGACTTGCAAAGGCCTTTGCTAGTAAAGTGTTCCGATTGGAGGGGCTGCCGTGGACGTCACCCATCAGTGAGAATAAGCAGCCTGCTTGTCCTCGGAGAATACGCATATATATATATATATATATATATATTCACACAGGAATGACGGACTATAATTAATTATTAAAATGCTGTTGCCCTTCCTCTTGGCTTCATCACTTTATACGCACATCATCCACTTGAATGAGTAAATCATATAATTAACAATTTCCACATTAAATATTTATAGCCCAACTGAGTTTTCCTGCTAGAATGCTCCAGCAAATCAGTTTAAAACAACAGGAGATCACGTCCAACTCATTTTCTTTGCAAGAATCTTTACACATTTAACTACTCTGAGGTTTGCAAAAAAAAAAAACCACGACGGTTCTGCTTGCTTTGGCCAGAACCTATTAGACATCCTTCCAGAAAAGAAAAAAATAAATCTCACAAATGCCTTCAACCACAACCTGATCACGGACGGGTAGCACAAGCCTCTGAATTCCACTGCTCCTTTGCACAAAGCAGCCTGATTTACACAGCAAGGGAGAGAAGAGAGGAAAAAAATAAGCACATTAACAACAAGTCAAGGCGAAACCTTACCAATGATGTCCACCACAGTCTGACTCTCAGCAAAAAACAAAATGAATGCGGAGCACCGTGGGAGCGGGCAGCAGCGGATCATCCAAGCAGCGGCACCAGCTCTCCTCTCAGCACTCCAACGCGGTGGCGGCGGCAACATCGTCCAGGTCCTTCAGAGTCAGACTGCCTGCGAGGCTCCAGGCGCGGCGTCACGCCGTGCGTGGAAGAGCTGGGGAGGTGCTAAGCCTAAACAGACGAACGAGCGCTACGCACCGGAAGGCAGCAGCCAGAGCCAGCAGCGCATACGCATATAGGCACCAACGCGAGAAAGGTTTATATTTTTAAATTTTAGAACAGTGACTCGGCCGGCGGCAGCGGTGCCCTTGAAGGCGAGGCGCCCCCCTGCCGTGCTTACCCCGCTTACCAGGTTAGAACGGCCCTGCATATAGGCCTGTCAATATGTTGGGTCAGGCTTAAGCCTGAGAAAAGACAGGCGAGATCTGTAGTATATGGTGCAGTGATAGCATTAGATAGCATTAGAGGCAAAAAAGCACAGTAAAAATATTTTCCTGTATATTAAAAGCAGGAAGCCGGCAAAAGAATCGGTTGGGCCGCTGGATGACCGAGGGGTAAAAGGGGTGATCAAGGAAGACAAAGACGTAGCGGAGAGATTGAATGAATTCTTTGCTTTGGTCTTCACCGAGGAAGATTTGGGTGGGATACCGGTGTTGGAAATTATATTTCAAGCGGACGAGTCGGAGAAACTTATTGACTTCACGGTAAACCTGGAGGACGTAATGGGGCAGTTCAGCAAACTGAAGAGTAGCAAATCTCCTGGATCGGATGGTATTCATCATAGAGTACTGATAGAACTAAAAAATGAGCTTGCGGAGCTACTGCTAGTGATATGCAACTTATCCTTAAAATCGAGTGTGGTACCGGAAGATTGGAGGGTGGCCAATGTAACGCACATTTTAAAAAAAGGTTCCAGGGGAGATCCGGGAAATTATAGACCAGTGAGTCTGACGTCGGTGCCGGGGAAAATGGTAGAGGCTATTATTAAAAACAAAATTACAGAGCACATCCGAGGACATGGATTACTGAGACCAAGTCAGCACGGCTTTTGTATGGGGAAATCTTGCCTGACCAATTTACTTCAATTCTTTGAAGGAGGAAACAGACATGTGGACAAAGGGGAGCCGGTTGATATTGTGTATCTGGATTTTCAAAAGGTGTTTGACAAGGTACCTCATGAAAGGCTGGCTACAGAGGAAATTGGAGGGTCATGGGATAGGAGGAAAAGTCCTATTGTGGATTAAAAACTGGTTGAAGGATAGGAAACAGAGAGTGGGGTTAAATGGGCAGTATTCACAATGGAGAAGGGTAGTTAGTGGGGTTCCTCAGGGGTCTGTGCTAGGACCGCTGCTTTTTAATATATTTATAAATGATTTAGAGATGGGAGTAACTAGCGAGGTAAGTAAATTTGCTGATGACACAAACCAGCTTATTTTCGAAAGTAATAGCCAGCCATCTTCCGACACAAATCGGGAGATGGCCGGCCATCTTCTAAAACCGGCCAAATCAGTATAATCGAAAGCCGATTTTTGGACACACTCGCCGGCATTCCGTCGCGGAGGCGGCTAAACTTCAAGGGGGCGTGTCGGCAGGGTAGTGAAGGCGGGATGTGGGCGTGCTTACGAGATGGCCGGCTTCAGCTGATAATGGAAAAAAGAAAAACGGTGATGACGAGCATTTGGCCAGTTTTACTTGGTCTATTTATTTTCACGACCAAGTCACAAAAAGATGCCCAAACTGACCAGATGACCACTGGAAGGAATCAGGGATGACCTCCCCATACTCCTCCATTGGTCACCAACCCCCTCCCACCCAAAAAAAAACCTTTAAAACATTTCCTTCCTAGGAGGGGAAGCCAGTCGGCCAGCTCGTAAAAAAAAAAAAGGATCTTGCTGATCAGTTATATTATGACTTACTTGTTCTGGAGTGCTGTATTTTGTGATACTGTTTTGAGAAATGTTCAAGAAAGACTTCATACAAATGAAAAAAGTCCCTGCCGTTCATTTTCTCTTAATGGCTGTCCCTGACATGCACTTCCCTTAATAGCCGTCTTTCTCTCCGAAAGTGCACTTCTCTTAATGGCTGGCTTTCTCCCCAAACAGGGAAATCAAAACAGTTTTTGCACACAGTTTTTTTAGTAGCAACAGTGGGATTTGAACCAGCCACCTCTGCATTACAAGAGCCATGATGTAACCACTTGGCCACAGCTCCACTTACTTGGCTGTCCCTCCCTTTTGATTATACCCCTTCAGGTCTCTCTCAGTCAATCACAGTGCGTTAAGCTGTCTGTGAGTGGCTGAGAGAGACCTGGAGGGGTATAATCAAAAGGGAGGGACACCCAAGTAAGTGGAGCTGTGGCCAAGTGGTTACATCATGGCTCTTGTAATGCAGAGGTGGCTGGTTCAAATCCCACTGTTACTACAAAAAAGGTAGTGTGCAAAAACTTTTGATTTCCCTGTTCAGGGAGAAAGACAGCCATTAAGGGAAGTGCACGTCAGGGATGGCCATCAAGGGAAAATGCAAGGCAGGGACTTTTTTCATTTGTATGAAGTCTTTCCTGAACATTTCTCAAAACAGTATCACAAAATACAGCACACCTGAACAAGTAAGTCATAACATAACTGATCAGCAAGATCTAAACCTCCAGAAGTACCAGTGCACTACGAATGCTGGCCCCTCCCACGGCCAAATGCCTTGGATTTGGCCGGGTTTGAGATGGCCGGTTCCAGTTTCCATTATCGCTGAAAAACAAAGTCGGCCATCTCAAACCCGGCGATCTGTGGCATTTGGCCGGCCCCAACCGTATTATTGAAACAAAAGTTGGCCGGCCATCTTTTTCGATAATACGGTTCCGGCCAGCTGTTGCGGCGCTGCCAAAATAGATCGCCGGCAATCGATTTCGCTGGCGCCATTTGATTATGCCCCTCCACGTTATTCAAAGTCGTTAACTCGTGACAGGATTGTGAAAAATTACAGAAGGACCTTACAAGACTGGGAGACTGGGAGGCTAAATGGCAGATGACGTTTAATGTGAGCAAGTGCAAGGTGATGCATGTGGGAAAAAAGAACCCGAATTATAGCTACGTCATGCAAGGTTCCACGTTAGGAGTTACGGACCAAGAAAGGGATCTGGGTGTCGTCATCGATAACACGCTGAAACCTTCTGCTCAGTGTGCTGCTGCGGCTAGGAAAGCGAATAGAATGTTGGGTATTATCAGGAAAGGTATGGAAAACAGTTGTGAGGATGTTATAATGCCGTTGTATCGCTCCATGGTGCGACCGCACCTTGAGTATTGTGTTCAATTCTGGTCGCCGCATCTCAAGAAAGATATAGTAGAATTGGAAAAGGTGCAGCGAAGGGCGACTAAAATGATAGCGGGGATGGGACGACTTCCCTATGAAGAAAGACTAAGGAGGCTAGGGCTATTCAGCTTGGAGAAGAGACGGCTGAGGGGAGACATGATAGAGGTATATAAAATAATGAGTGGAGTGGAACAGGTGGATGTGAAGCGTCTGTTCACGCTTTCCAAAAATACTAGGACTAGGGGGCATGCGATGAAACTACAGTGTAGTAAATTTAAAACAAATTGGAGAAAATTTTTCTTCACCGAACGCATAATTAAACTCTGGAATTCGTTGCCGGAGAACATGATGAAGGCAGTTAGCTTGGCAGAGTTTTAAAAGGGGTTAGACGGTTTCCTAAAAGGACAAGTCCATAAACCGCTACTAAATGGGAAAAATCCACAATTCCGGGAATAACATGTATAGAATGTTTTTACGTTTGGGAAGCTTGCCAGGTGCCCTTGGCCTGGATTGGCCGCTGTCGTGGACAGGATGCTGGGCTCGATGGACCCTTGGTCTTTTCCCAGTGTGGCATTACTTATGTACTTATGTGATCTTCAAGGTGAATGTTAAAGTCACCTAAAATGACAGGGTTATGACTTTGTAGACAATGGTCTGTGAGCTTATGCTGTAAAAGCTGAAAGGAGAAGACAGAAGTGGAAGGAGGGTGGTACAGGAGAAGGAAATCTATTAGTAGGTAGGGTCTAGAGATGGAAGGTGAGTGTTTCCAAAGAGGGATGGGAGTAAGAGAACAGTAGCGTAAACCTATAATGAGTGGAGTAGATTATGGCAAGTCCTCTGCCTCTTTGATTCATGCACTTGCAGACATAGGATGAGAAACCTGTAAGAGCATATTAAATGATGCAAGCCGTATCTGAATTGGTCAGCTATGTTTCCACTAGGTACAGAATATTGAGTTTATCAGACATAATGAGATCTCTGATAAGAAAATATTTCCCATGAAGTAAACGGGGTGTTCCGAAGTCCTACCTTTATCATACTGGAATATTCAGAACTTGGGGTGTTTGGGAATTTTTGTTAGTGGAACAGTTAGCAAATATCTTACCTGAGGGCAGCTTAAGGGTAGACTTCAGGCCTGTAGTCTCTGGCCCCAAAGCATGGTTATGGATTGAGCTAAGCATATCTGTAGGAGGATGAAGTGGAAGAGCAAAAGGAAAAAAAATGTTGACTAAATGAGGACAAAGCATAGTGATAGAGGGGTGAGCACTAAGGAGCACAACATGCTCCTCTGTGTGCTCTTTAGGTATTTGGCTATGCGGCATGTGCCACAGGGAGTATTAAATTTAACTTTCTCTACCACTGATGTCACTTCCAGATGTAGGCAGCAGGGTCAGGGGTCAGGAGTCAGAAGCCACAGCATTTGTGGCAGCACTAAAAAGACAATTCTTTGCTTCGGTCTTCACCGAGGAAGATTTGGGTGGGATACCGGTGTCGGAAATGGTATTTCAAGCGGACGAGTCGGAGAAACTTACTGACTTCACGGTAAACCTGGAGAACGTAATGGGGCAGTTCGGCAAACTGAAGAGTAGCAAATCTCCTGGACCGGATGGTATTCATCCTAGAGTACTGATAGAACTGAAAAATGAGCTTGCGGAGCTACTGCTATGCAACTTATCCTTAAAATCGAGCGTGGTACCGGAAGATTGGAGGGTGGCCAATGTAACGCCCATTTTTAAAAAAGGCTCCAGGGGAGATCCGGGAAATTATAGACCGGTGAGTCTGACGTCGGTGCCGGGGAAAATGGTAGAGGCTATTATTAAAAACAAAATTACAGAGCACATCCGAGGACATGGATTACTGAGACCGAGTCAGCACGGCTTTTGTGTGGGGAAATCTTGCCTGACCAATTTACTTCAATTCTTTGAAGGAGTAAACAAACATGTGAACAAAGGGGAGACGGTTGATATTGTGTATCTGGATTTTCAAAAGGCGTTTGACAAGGTACCTCATAAAAGGCTACAGAGGAAATTGGAGGGTCATGGGATAGGAGGAAATGTCCTATTGTGGATTAAAAACTGGTTGAAGGATAGGAAACAGAGAGTGGGGTTAAATGGGCAGTATTCACAATGGAGAAGGGTAGTTAGTGGGGTTCCTCAGGGGTCTGTGCTAGGACCGCTGCTTTTTAATATATTTATAAATGATTTAGAGATGGGAGTAACTAGCGAGGTAATTAAATTTGCTGATGACACAAAGTTATTCAAAGTTGTTAACTCGCGACAGGATTGTGAAAAATTACAAGAGGACCTTACGAGACTGGGAGACTGGGCGGCTAAATGGCCGGAAAATGTGGTGAAGGCGGTTAGCTTAGCAGAGTTTTAAAAGGGGTTGGACGGTTTCCTAAAGGACAAGTCCATAAACCGCTACTAAACGGGCTTGGAAAAATCCAAAATCCCAGGAATAACATGTATAGAATGTTTGTACGTTTGGGAAGCTTGCCAGGTGCCCTTGGCCTGGATTGGCCGCTGTCGTGGACAAGATGCTGGGCTCAATGCACCCTTGGTCTTTTCCCAGTATGGCATTACTTATGTACTTATGTACTTATGAGTTCCCAGAAATCAGCCTACAAGACACAACAGAGAGCAGAACAAACAGGATAGACAACAGAGGAAGAGAATATAAGAATAAACCCAAGGTGTCCCTCTTCCACCCACCTGCAGAACATAGAAACCCAATTCTTTCCCCCCATCCATAGGAAACAGAAACCCAGGTCTCCACCCAGTCAGCTCCAGCCTAGCGAGAATCACAAGTGGCAGAAAAGAAGAGCGACTGCATATTGGGTCGTATCCTTCTCTTCTGCCACCCTGGCGCTGAATGCATAAATTATAATTTGAACCATGTAACCTCTCTACTCATTAGCAAGAGAGTAAACGGTCATGGATTTCATATACCACCTATCTGTGGTACAACCAAAGTGGTTTATGTATATAATTTTTTTTATCATATGAAACTACTACTTCTTTCCCTAGTGGGGTAACAATCTAACTTTTGTACCTGGGCAACGGAGGGTTGTCATACCAGGGTAGAAATTATATTGTAGTGATAGGATGGATCAAATTGGTGGAGGGGTAGCACTGTATGTTAAGGACGGCCTTGAATCAAATAGATTGAAAATTCTGCAGGAAACAAAACACATCTTGGAATCCCTGTGGATTGTAAAGGGGAAAGGGATAGTGATAGGAGTGTACTACCGTCCGCCTCACCAGGATGAACAGACAGATATAGAAATGTTAAAGGAAATTAGTGAAGCAAACAAACTGGGCAACACAATAATTACTACTACTACTACTATAAATCATTTCTATAGAGCTACGCAGCGCTTCACAATTGAACATGAAGAAAAGACAGTCCCTGCTCAAAAAGAGCTTACAATCTAAATCAGGACACACAGACAGGACAAATAAGGGATAAGGGTAGGACAGATAGGACACATAGGGAAAAGCGACTATTGAAGAGAGGAAGACAAGATAAGGTTACGAGCAGGTGACAAGTTAGGAATTAAAAGCAGCATCAAACAGGTAGGCCTTTAGCCCGGATTTGAAGGCGGCCAGGGATGGAGCTTGATGTAATGGCTCAGGAAGTTTATTCTAGGCATAAGGTGCGGCAAGATAAAAGGAACGGAGTCTGGAGTTAGCGATGGAGGAGAAGGGTGCAATTAGGAGAGAGATTTGCCTAGTGAACGGAGTTCCTGGGAAGGAGTGTAGGGAGAGATGAGGATGGAGAGGTAGTGAGGGGCAGCAGAGTGAATGCACTTATAGGTTAATAAGAGGAGCTTGAACTGTATACGGAAACGGATAGGTAGCCAGTGAAGTGACTTCAGAAGAGGGCTGATATGGGCATAGCAACTTTGGCGAAATATTAATCGTGCAGCAGAATTTTGAACAGATTGAAGAGGAGATAGATAGCTGAGTGGAAGACCTGTGAGAAGCAAGTTGCAGTAGTCCAAGCGAGAGGTGATGAGAGTGTGGATGAAGGTTCTGGTAGCGTGCTCAGAAAGGAGAGGGCGAATTTTGGCGATATTATAGAGGAAGAAACAACAGGTTTTAGCAATCTGTTGAATATGTGCACAGGAGGAGAGGGAGGAGTTGAAGATGACCCCAAGATTACGAGTAGATGAGACAGGAAGAATGAGCGTGTTGTCGACAGAAATAAAGTGTGGGGGAAGGGGAGAGGTTGGTTTAGGTGGGAAGATAAGGAGCTCAGTTTTGGACATATTGAGCTTCAGGTGGCGGTGAGAAATCCAGGCAGCAATGTCAGACAGGCAGGCAGATATCTTGGTCTGGATTTCAATAATAATGGGTAATTTCAATTACCCCGATATTGTCTGGGTAAATGTAACATCAGGGCATGCTAGGGATGTAAAATTCCTTGACGAAATCAAGGACTGCTTTATGGAGCAGCTGGTACAGGAGCCGACAAGAGAAGGATAAATTCTACACGTAGACCTTAGTGGAGTGCATGATATGGTGCAGAAGGTAATGGAGCCGCTTGATAACAGTGATCACAATACAATCAGATTTGATATTAGCTTTGGAGTAAGTATACAGAGGAAATCCAATACGTTAGCGTTTAACTTTCAAAAAGCAGACTATGAGAAAATGAGAAAAACGGTGAAAAAGAGGAGCAGCTGTGAGAGTCAAAATTTTACATCAGGTGTGGATGCTGTTCAAAAATACCATCCTGGAAGCCCAGGCCAAATATATTCCATGTATTAAAAAAGGAGGAAGGAAGACCAAACGACAACTGGCATGGTTAAAAAGTGAGGTGAAGGAAGCTATTAGAGCTAAAAGAAAATTCTTCAGAAAATGGAAGATGGAACTGACTGAAAATAATAAGAAACAGCATAAGGAATGTCAAGTCAAATGCAAAGCGCTGATAAGGAAGGCAAAGAGGGACTTTAAAAAAAAGATTGCGTTGGAGGCAAAAACATATAGCAAAAATTTTTTTAGGTATATTAAAAGCAAGAAGCTAGCAAAAGAATCAGTTGGACCGCTAGATGACCAAGAAGTAAAAAGGGCAATCAGGGAAGACAAAGCCATAGCGGAGAGATTAAATGAATTCTTTGCTTCGGTCTTCACCGAGGAAGATTTGGGAGAGATACCTGTGCCAGAAATGGCATTCAAAGCTGACGAGTCAGAGAAACTGAATAAAATCTCTATAAACCTGGAGGATGTAATGGGGCAATTTGACAAATTTAAGAGTAGCAAATCTCCTGGACCAGATGGAATTCATCCCAGAGTACTGATAGAATTTAAAAATGAACTGGCGGAACTATTGTTAGTAATATGTAAATTATCTTTAAAATTGAAGATTGGAGGGTAGCCAATGTAACACTGATATTTAAAAAAGGTTCCAGAGGAGATCCAGGAAATTATAGACTGGTGAGCCCGACGTTGGTGCCAGGCAAAAATGGTAGAGACTATTATAAAGAACAAAATTACAGAGCATATTCAAAAGCATGGATTAATGAGACAAAGCCAACATGGCTTTTACATTTCTCTGAAGGGTAGAACAAACAGGTTAGCCGGTTGATATTGTGTATCTGGATTTTCAAAAGGTGTTTGACAAAGTACCACAAGAAAGACTCCAGAAGAAACTGGAGGGTCATGGGATAGGAGGTAGTGTCCTATTGTGGATTAAAAACTGGTTAAAGGATAGAAAACAGAGAGTAGGGTTAAATGGTCAGTATTCTCAATGGAGAAGGGTAGCTAGTGGGGTTCCCCAGGGGTCTGTGCTGGAATCGCTGCTTTTTAACATATTTATAATTGACCTAGAGATGGGAGTAACTAGTGAGGTAATTAAATTTGCTAACGACACAAAGTTATTCAGTTGTTAAATCGCAAGAGGATTGTGAAAAATTACAAAAGGACCTTACCAGACTGGGTGTCTAAATGGCAGATGAAGTTTAATGTGAGCAAGTCTGCTCAGTGTGCTGCAGTGGCTAAGAATGCAAATAGAATGTTAGGTACTATTAGAAAAGGAATGGAAAACAAAAGTGAGGACATTATAATGCCTTTGTATCTGTCCAAGGTGTGACTGTACCTCGAATACAGTGTTCAATTCTGGTCGTCGCATCGCAAAAAAGATATAGTGGAATTTGAAAAGGTACAGAGAAGGGCGAAAAAAATGATAAAGGGGATAGGATGACTTCCCTATGAGGAAAGGCTGAAGCGGCTAGGGCTCTTCAGCTTGGAGAAAAGATGGCTGAGGGGAGATATAATAGAGGTCTATAAAATAATAAGTGGAGTGGAATGGGTAGACATTTGTTGACTCTCTCCAAAAAATACTAGGACTAGGGGGCATGTGATGAAGCTACAAAGTAGTAAATTTAATATGAATCAGAGAAAATGTTTCTTCACTCAACATGTAATTTTTATTTTGTTTGTTTTGTTACATTTGTACCCCGCATTTTCCCACTCATGGCAGGCTCAATGCGGCTTACATGGGGAAATGGAGGGTTAAGTGACTTGCCCAGAGTCACAAGGAGCTGCCTGTGCTGGGAATCAAACTCAGTTCCTCAGGACCAAAGTCCACCACCCTAACCACTAGGCCACTCCTCCACTCTGGAATTAAACTCTGGAATTCGTTGCCAGAGAATGTGGTAAAGGCAGCTAGCTTAGCAGGGTTTAAAAAACTTCTCGACGGTTTCCTAAAGGAAACGTCCACAGACCATTATTAAATTGACTTGAGGAAAATCCACTGCTTATTTCTGGGATAAGCAGCATAAAATGTATTAAACTTTTTCGGGATCTTGCCTGGTATTTGTGACCTGGATTGGCCACTGTTGGAAAAAGGATGCTGGGCTTGATGGGCCTTTGGTCTATCCCAGTGTGGCAAAACTTATGTACTTATGTAGGGTTACATGACCTTTGTCCAAGATCAAAAGGAGCCGCACAGAAATCAAACCCAGTTACCCAGGTTTTTAACCCATGCACTAAACATTAGGCTATTTCTCCACTCCAAAAGTACGATAAAGTCTGACAGTGCAAAAAGCGTGTGCTCAGTGGTAAGGTTGGGTGCAATATATCGATCCTATCAATGAATGATTTAAGCTCTTGTGCAACAATTTTTTCAGTGATCTAAAGGGGCGATCAGGGAAGACCGAGCCGTAGCGGAGAAATTAAATAAATTCTTTGCCTCGGTCTTCACCGAGGAGTATTTGGGAGGGACACCGGTGCCGGAAAACATACTTGAAGCGGGCGAGTCGGAGAAACTAAACGAATTCTCTGTAAACTTGGAGGATGTAATGGGTCAGTTCTGCAAACTGAAGAGCAGTAAATCACCAGGACCTGATGGTATTCATCCCAGAGTATTAATAGAACTGAAAAATTAACTTGTAGAACTACTGTTAGTAATATGCAATCTATCCCTAAAATCGAGTGTGGTACCGGAAGACTGGAGGGTAGTCAATGTTACGCCAATTTTTAAGAAAGGTTCCGGAGGAGATCCGGGAAATTATAGACCAGTGAGTCTGACGTCGGTACCGGGCAAAATGGTAGAGGCTATTATCAAGAATAAAATTACAGAGCATGTACAAAACATGGGCTGATGAGACAAAGTCAGCACAGATTTAGTGAAGGGAAGTCTTTTTTTTTTCTTTGGTTACATTTGTACCCCGTGCTTTCCCACTCATGGCAGGCTCAATGCAGCTTACATATTGTATACAGGTACTTATTTGTACCTAGGGCAATGGAGGGTTAAGTGACTTGCCCAGTCACAAGGAGCTGCCAGTACCTGAAGTGGGAATTGAACTCAGTTCCTCAGGATCAAAGTCCACCACCCTAACCACTAGGCCACTCCTCCACTCACCAATCATGCCTCACCAATCTACTACATTTTTTTGAGGGGGTGAACAAACATGTGGACAATGGGGAGCCGGTGGATATTGTATATCTAGATTTTCAAAAGGCGTTTGACAAAGTGCCTCGTGAAAGACTCCTGAGGAAACTGGAGAGTCATGGGATCGGAGGTAGGATATTACTATGGATTAAGAGCTGGTTGGAAGATAGGAAGCAGAGTAGGGTTGAATGGTCAGTACTCTCAGTGGAGAAGGGTAGTTAGTGGGGTCCCGCAGGGGTCTGTTTTGGGACTGCTGCTTTTTAACATATTTATAAATGACCTAGAGATGGGGAGTAACTAGTGAGGTAATTAAATTCGCAGATGACACAAAATTATTCAGGGTCGTCAAGTCGCAGGAGGAGTGTGAAAGATTACAGGAGGACCTCGCGAGACTGGGGGATTGGGCGTCCAAGTGGCAGATGAAGTTCAATGTTGACAAGTGCAAAGTGATGCATGTGGGTAAGAGGAACCCGAATTACAGCTATGTCATGCAAGGTTCTGCGTTAGGAGTTACGGACCTAGATAGGGATCTGGGAGTCATCGTTGATAAGACGTTAAAAGCGTCTGCCCAGTGTGCTGCTGCGGCTAAGAAAGCGCACAGAATGTTGAGTATTATTAGGAAAGGGATGGAAAACAAACACGAGGATGTTATAATGCCGTTGTATCGCTTCATGGTGTGACCGCACATCGAGTATGGTGTCCAATTCTGGTTGCCACATCTCAAAAAAGATATAAAGGAATTAGAAAAGGTGCAGAGAAGGGCAACGAAAATGATAAAGGGAATGGAACAACTTTCCTATGAGGAAAGACTGAGAAGGTTAGGGCTCTTCAGCTTGGAGAAAAGGCGGCTGAGGGGTGATATGACAGAAGTCTACAAGATAATGAGCGGAGTAGAGCGGACAGATGTGAAGCGTTTGTTTACACTTTCAAACATCAACAAAACCAGGGGACACAAGATGAAGCTAGAATATGGTAGATTTAAAACAAATAGGAGAAAGTTTTTCTTTACTCAGCGTGTAGTTAAGACTCCGGAACTTGTTGCCGGAGAAATGTAATGACAGCAGCTGGCCTTACGGAATTTAAAGGGGGTTTGGACAGATTCCTGAGGTAAAAGTCCACTGAACATTATTTTTTTTTTGGGGGGGGGGGGGGGGGGGGCCGGGTTCTTGAAGCCTGGATTGGCCACTGTCGGAGACAGGATGCTGGGCTTGATGGACCCTTGGTTTTTTCCCAGTATGGCGGTGCTTATGTACTTATGTACTTCGATATGAATGGGAGCTGAGAAACAGGGTGATAATTTAAAGGGTCTGAATCTTTCTCTTATTTAAAATGAGTGGAGGGGTAGCATACTGCAATGTTCTTCATTACAAGGCCCCCCATTGACCCTAAGTGTCGCCTTTTCTCTGAATATACACTTCCCGGCAATTTGTCCACAGACTTGATGTTGGCACTGTCTCCAGAACTGCACTGTTTTCCTTCAGGACTGCAGTTCTCAGTGAGTTTGAGCTATGCAGTGTGTACAATCTCCCATACTATTCTTGCAAGACTGTGCAAACAATTAAAAAGTTTGACCACCACCAGATCAAGTTCACCAAGAGTCATATGATGCTGAAGGAAAACAGAACAGCTGCCCCAGAGGCAGTAACTGCAGCAAGACTGGGATAGGTCAGAGGGCATTAACAAACCAGGGGGAGATGAAGCTTGGAAGGATTGGGGACAGGATGATGGCAACTAACTAGGAGGAGAGACTGGTGGGAGTTGAGACTGATTGAGATAGGGTTGGGGAAAAGTGTATTGGGAGAATGCCTCTGTATATTCTAGTAATAATTATGGGATCTGATTGGAAACCATTCCAATAGGCCATTAGAACAGCAGGCTTGAGAACCAGGGGAGCGCAGTTCAAATCACACTGCAGCTCCTTGTGACCTTGAGCAAGTCACTTAACCAAAGATGGGGTTGTTATTTTTTTTTTTAAGTAACATAGTAACATAGTAGATGACGGCAGAAAAAGACCTGCACGGTCCATCCAGTCTGCCCAACAAGATAACTCATATTTGCTGCTTTTTGTGTATACCCTACTTTGATTTGTACCTGTGCTCTTCAGGGCACAGACCGTATAAGTCTGCCCAGCACTATCCCCGCCTCCCAACCACCCGCCCCTCCTCCCAACCACCGGCTGCGGCACAGACCGCACAAGTCTGCCCAGCACCATCCCCACCTCCCAACCACCAGCCCCGCCTCCCAACCCCGGCTCCGGCACAGACCGTACAAGTCTGTCCAGCACTATCCCCGCCTCCCAACCACCAGTCCCGCTGCCCACCACCGGCCCTGGCACAGACCGTACAAGTCTGTCCAGCACTATCCCCGCCTCCCAACCACCAGCCCCGCCTCCCGATCCTGACTAAGCTCCTGAGGATCCATTCCTTCGGCACAGGATTCCTTTATGCTTAGTAAAAAGTAAAAATATTGGCTTCAAAGGTACTGAAGTAAAAGTAGAAATTCTTTAAAAAAATACTCAAGTAAAAGCTATAAAGTATAGCTCTTAAAACTACTTTTTCACTACAAAGTAAAAAGTATACTTAACAAGTTGGACCACAGAATCTAATATGTTTACAAGCAATAATCAAGTTCTAAAATTACATTATGTAATTTAGTGAAGATATTTACCTGTAGCAGGTATTCTCTAAGGACAGAAGCCTTATATTCTCATAATAGGCTAACGCAATCCCGCACTGCCTGGTCCAGAGCTTTCAGCAAGCTTTAAAACAGTTTTTGTGGTGCACAAGGCACGCTCCACTGTGCATGCATACCCCTGACCCCGCTGCAAGAGCACGGTTACTGCACTTAAATACTACAGCACTAAAAAAAAAAAAATCATAGGCGACAGCTCCAAGGGGCGGTGGGAGAGTTTGTAAGAATATAAGGCCTGCTGTCCTCGAAGAATACCTGCTACAAGTTGTTGAATAAAAGCATGAAAGATGGGGAGTGGAAAGCTCCATGATTACAACAAGCTGTTTCAACACTAAATCTCCTGAGGCATGAGAAAAGAAGGTGACGGACATTAAACATCAGCCAAAGGCACGGCTCCAGAAAGTCTGTAAAGAAGGGGGAGCAATAAGGGAAAACAGGTGTAGCATGTTCTGCACATGATTAACAGCGTTGTGGTATTCAGAGACTTGCACAGGAATGTTGTATGAGAGAATTAGTCAGATGCCAAAGAAGAACGGTATAAAAACAGAGTGGAACAAAGAAGTAGTAAGCATTCTGACTGCTTTGTCTGTACATGCTTCCTGAATACCTCATTTAAGGTATCCAGTAAAATTGTAAATAAACTTTTTATATTGAATATGAAATTCGTCTAGCCTTTTCTTCAAAGTGGCGACCGCGGCAGGACCTATGCCGCGCATGGAAAGAAAGGGCGAGACGAATGACAAATTAAGTTTTTGTTGTTAATGAAAGTTTTTACAGGATTTTGAGAGCAAGCGTTGTTTAAGCCTGATTTCTGTGTACCACTGATTTGGGAGTGATCAACCTACTGAAGTGGACATACGGGCGACGACTCCTGAGCTTGCTAAAAAGAAACGAGAAGACGCGTGAGTAAGCTTACACTGTGGCCTTATTACCGGTATATTTGTTTAGCTTTGTAGTTTTCTTTTTTGTATATTTTCTTTGTTTAAGTGCATTAGTATATTTTTGTAGGTTGTGGTTATATTGGAGAAATTGTAATAGTCAGAATAAAATGGAAGGGAAAGGGGCAGATAAGAAAGAAAAGCCCCCTGTATATACTTTGTATTTAGATTTAGATAGTTCAAAAAAATGCACCCCTTTGCAGCATGTCATAGAATTATTCCCGTTAGAAAAAAAACAGATTGAAGAAACACATGTGAAATGGGTCAAATATGATGCAAAAGATTCTTTTTTGAGCTGGTCTCAGTATGGATCGTTTGATCGTCCAAAATTATTATCTCTCCTGAGATACATACAAGAAAATAAAAAGAAGCAGAAAAGTTTAGAGAAGCATCTTACAATTTGGAATTTATTTTCTGTAGCAGCAGATCTTTTTCAGGCTGATGTAGATAGGATACAACAAGAGGCAGAAATGTATAAAAGAAATAATCCCCCGTCGTATGAATCTAGCAGGGACACGTTGTGCCCCATAAGGGCGACTGATAAAATGAAGGAATCAAAGCCAAAGCGCCCTGTGCCATGCGCTGGGTATTCGGCTCTTGATGACCCCCCCAGTGATTCAGAAAGTGAAAAGGGAGGGGATAATGAGGACAGTGATGTGGGGATTAGGGAACAGAAAAAGGAGGAAAAACGGGTGAGACAGAAAGAAAAAGGAAAATCTAATATAGATTCAGGTACTTATCCTGATTTAAAAACCCTAATTACATCAGAACAATATGACCTGGCAACTCAATTTGAAATTGAGGGACGGCTTCGGCTATGTACCGAGCCACCCCCTGAACCTTCCCTTAAAATGGATCCTCAGACACCCACATCTAAAATCAGGGAAACACCGCCCAAATTGACACCCAGACCGTCAAAGGCAATTTTTAAGGAAACCCATGTAGCTGCAGAACTTGTGAGATTGGATAAAACTAAATATGGGGCAGAATGGTGGGGAGTTACTAAGAACCTGTTGGAAGTTAAAAACCTCCTTTTCCCCTGTGATAAGGGAGGACCTACCTCACATGAGGACGTACAGAATTTGACAAAAGTAATAAATAAATATTGCCCCAAGGCGGGAAGCCTGGACTTTATTAAAGCAGGGCTGGAGTACTGGGACAATTGGTTTTACAAAATAAAACAGGCTGAAGAAGAGGTGGAAGAGGAATATAAACAGGAGATTTGCGGCGCTTTAGATAGTAGTGCTTTACACATGCCAGTTATGACGCGCTTAGACGCAGCTGGCAATCGAGTACGTCATTACAAGCCATACACCCCCGTAGATGTTACAACTTTAGTTGCAAAAATTCCCAGTATAGTGAAAGGAGCTCGTATGTGGTTAGATGGGATAGAACAGGCAACTGCAGGGACTCAATTGACTATTGGAGATTTTAAAGCTCTATGTGCAGCGTCAGGTATCAGCATCTCTCAACTGGCAGTGCAGTGTGGATACCCACGCCTGATGTCACACACAGCAGATGGGGATGTATATGCAGGGAATATTAAGGCTGCTCTTTCTGCAGCCCTGCATGTGATGTATCCAACCCCGATTGATTTTTCAGCCATTACGGCAAATAAATGGGACCCTAAAACTGATTTTTCGGCACATTTGACAAAATGTATAAATGTGTATAAGGCTCAAACAGGGCAAGATGCGGATGTGGACCATAATGTAGCAGTATTTTTACACCTATTCATGTCCACACTGCCTGATAATATGCATAAGAATTTAGACGCTGTCATTGCCCTGTCCTCAAAGCCGTGGCCAGAAATAAGAGAGACATTGATGCATTTTAGTAATGTGCATCGTAAAATGATAGAGACCCCTCAGAAAGAACATGCTAAATTAACTTCTAAGTTAATGACTATGCAGTTAAAGGATTTGGAAAGCAAGGAACAGGATAGAAACAAAAAACAAGAAACCATGGTAATGCCCTCTGCCTCACCTCCACAGGTCATTTACTATGTACAACCGGGATATAGCCGGCCGTACCAACCAAGGGGACGAGGCATGATTAGAGGAAGGGGTAGAGGTCGAGGGATGGAAGGATCAGGACCATCACCTAATAGAAGGACGCATGTACAATGTTGGGGCTGTAATCAATTTGGCCACTATGCCTCAGAATGTTATCAGAATACAGGAATGCCCCAAGTACAAATGCAGACGCAGCAAGGATTAATGCCACAAGTAGTAGGGATACCTGCGAGTGCCCCGCAGACTGCAATACAGCAGCCAGCGACGCAATCACAGGGACCAGGGGCAGCAGTACAGGGACAGGGTACTGTAAATGCCTTTCCAACTTGGCAGAATATTCCAGACCAATGCTATTGACTGGAAACAGACCCGTGTCAGGAAGAGGGAATGATTTTCAGGTTAGACACAAGGGAGCCCTTTATTACATTGACAATTGGAAAATATGGAACTCCTGTGAGATTTTTGATAGATACAGGGGCGAGTACCTCTGTGTTATGTGCAAAACCACAGGGAGTTAAGCTTTCAAATCAGTATAGAACAACAGTGGGATTTACGGGGATAGAACAAAGAAAAAGGCTAACGGAGCCGACTCTGGTGCGCCTGGAATGCCAACCGCACGGTTCAAGGGAGGCTGTGGTACCCTTCTTAGTGGCACCTGATTGCCCAGTAAATTTGTGTGGTAGAGACTTGTTGTCTCAATTAGGACTGTGTTTAGATTTTGGAGATAAAGAAATACCAAGTTTGCTCACCATGGTCCAACAGTTGAATAATGAAAATAAAGTAAGGGTTATGGAAGAATTACCGCAATATATTTGGAGTACAAGTGATTCACCATATGGACTAGCCGTAAATGCAAAACCCCATAAGATAGAATTAATAGAAGGGGCACAGGGGCCGAAGCAAGACCCTTACCCCATACGACCTAAATTAGTATCCAAAACCCTGGAACACATTGGTAAATTATTGAAATGTGGTATTATTGAACCTTCAGTATCCCCGTACAATACCCCATTGTTTCCGGTCCCGAAAGGGGAAAACAATGTAAGGATAGTACATGATTTAAGAGAGCTAAATGAGGTTACAAAAAATCAATTTCCGATTTGTGCGAACCCCGCTACTCTTTTGCATACCCAGAATATATATGCGTACAATACTGTCATTGATTTGTCTAATGCATTCTTTTCAATACCTCTTCATCCAGAGTCTAGGGATTTGACGTCATTTATAGTACAGAATGAGGCATACCGGTGGACTAGGATGCCGCAAGGCTTTACTGATAGTCCATCGGTATTCTCAAAACAACTAATGATGGATTTAAAGGATTTCAGGAGTCACTTGCCTGACACGGTGTCATTGTTTGTCTATGTAGATGATATTCTACTGTCTGCTGAGACTGAAGCAGAATGCCTAGAATGGACTAGAAAATTATTTTTGTTATTAGGAGAGTTAGGATATAAATGTAACAAGGAGAAATGTGTTGTAGCTCAGTCTACTGTCACCTTTTTAGGACAAAATGTTTCAGCAGAACATAAGGTCATTATACCGGAAGTTATATCTATTTTAAATGAGACTCCGGTACCGCAAACAGTTACCCAGTTACGTGCTGTTTTGGGAATGTTAAATTACTGCAGACAATGGATACCAAATTATACACAAAAAGTAATGAGACTTTATAAACATTTGAAACTGCCCGCAGCCACACCAAAGAATACTCTGATTGTGTTGGACGAGCAGGATAAGATAGTATTGGCTAAGATTGTGAGGGATTTGTTATCCCCAGGACCTTTAGCAGTAATAGATATCCAATCACCTGTGCATCTGTGGGTAAAAGACATGGGAAACAGTTGGGCAGCTATGATTAATCAAAATAATGAAGTAAATACACCAGTAGCTTTTTTTATCAGGCTCTTTTAATCATGTGGAAAAGGGAATGAAAGAAATACCAAAGTTACTGACAGCTATAGTGGCTGCAGTAGGCAAATGGAGGGCACAAATGCCTTTTGTTCCTATTGTAATACATACCAACCACACGATTAAAACACTGTTGAGCCCTAGCCAGACGGCATTGACAGCCACTAGATTTGGAAAATATCAAGCAGTACTTTTAGGACAAGATATAAGAATAATACCATTAACTAAAGAACAGAGAAATAAGATAGATCTGCTTTTTCCTGTCGATCAAGAGGATGAGATCGATACTATAAAAATCCCTACATTTCACTGTCTTACTTTTGAACCCTTATCTGATGGGTTAATATGGGTTACAGATGGAGCTTGTGAAAGGACTGTTGCAGGCTTTGCCTGCGTGCAGGTGGATGAGAATTTAACAAAGATAACACAGGTACAATATAAAACCCCTCCTGACCATACTGCACAGCATGCTGAACTTTTGGCTGTTATTACGGCCTTACAACACACTGATATGACTCAAAATGTCACCATATATACTGATAGTGGTTACGTTGCAAGTTCACTACAGTATCATATATTAAAATGGCAGCGTAGGGGGATGATAACCAGTGCAGGTAAAAATCTACAACATTACACATATTGGAAATTGCTGTTTGAAATTTTGGCAAGAAGGGAACGTGAAGGTAGAAAAACTGCAGTTGTGTGGACCCCGGCCCACACTGAAAGGCCAACCTTTGAGGCACTAGGTAATGCAATGGCTGATGCAGCAGCAACGGAGGTGGTTAAGCAAAGTGAAAAGATTTTGTATAATACTAGACAGACACAGGAAGGGCCACTTACGAATGTAGATAAGATTGAAATGTGGCAGCCAGAGGAACAGGAAAGTGAAAAATGGTTGAAGAAGGGATGTATGCAATTGGGAAGTGAATGGTTTAATGAGGAAGAAGGATTACCTTGCATGCCAATGAGCCAGGCGATTAAGGTATTGACTGGGTGGCATGCAACCATGCATTGGATCAGAGAAACAATGAAACAACAATTTGAGCAAAGATTTTGGACTTTGAAAATTGATAACTTGATTCAACAGGTTGTGCAAAATTGCATGGTATGCAATATTAACATATCTAAACGAGGTCCTAAAATATCACCTGGGACACTTCCAATACCAGAAGGCCCAGCAAAAGAATGGTATATTGATTTCACTGATATGATTGTTCCAGTGCAGGGAAAAAGGTATTTGTTAGTTTGGGTGGATGCTTTCTCAAGGTGGATAGAAGCATTTCCATGTAAAAGGGAGACAGCACATGAGGTGGTACAATGCCTGATAACTCACATTATGCCAAGACATGGGTGTCCGTCTAGAATAATTTCTGATAACGGGACGCATTTCAATAACAGTGTTTTGAAAGAAATGGAAACGATTATGGGTTTAACACACAGGAAAGTATCAGTGTATCGCCCCACCTCCAATGGTTTGGTGGAGCGCTACAATGGCATTTTAAAAACAAAATTGAGAGTCTTATTAAAATCTCTCAATAAAGAAATGGTGGGAAAATTATATACATGGCTTGATGTATTGCCATTAGCATTAATGACAATAAGGGCCCAACCTAATGGGCGTACAAAATTGTCCCCATTCCAAATTCAGACAGGACGTCATTTCTTCCCGATGCAGACAGCAAGTACTGATAATACAGCTCAGTACTGGCAAAAGCTACAACCTATGTTGAACCTGACGAGTGATATGATCCGAACAAATGTAGTATCACAGGCAGGGACTACTAATGATGTTTGTGCTTTTAAAGTAGGTGATCTAGTACTATGAAAGAACTTTACACATAAAACGTGGAAGGATCCTGTGTATGTAGGGCCTTTTGCTATCACGGCCCTTACTCAGACCGCTGCCCGTCTGGAAGGTCATACTTCTTGGATACATTTATCAGATATTCGACGAACTAATAATATTGAAATGGACAAAGAATAAACAAACATCATGTCCCTAAACATGATGGTATTGGGATGTTGTTGTTTGTTAATGGACAATGAACACATATGAGAATAAACTTGTTACAGCGGCCAAGATGTTGAATTTGACTGATTGTATCATATGTGCCCACATCCTTGTCCTTGCCAGCTATGATATATGGGACTACAATGATAAAGTTGGGTGGGCACCGTTATCCCAATAATACCTGTGTAAGGGATGTTGGAAACTTCATTGGACAAATGAGACTATTTATAAGCAAGCCTTGCTTACGGACGACATCATTTTGGTGTCTGATTAAATAGTATGACAACTGGAAACATTCCCCCGATAAAGTGCAATTACACGCACAATGTTGTAACAGGTAATTGGTCTATAGGAAGAAATACAGTGATTGTAAATGTCACAGCCACCAAAGAAAAATGTGGCAATAAAACAAGCTGCAATAAGACTTTAACTCAATGGTATGTAACAACTGATTCAATGAATGTTAACACCTTGGAATATGCTTTTAATTTGTGTAATTTTTAATGCCACATCAGCTAATGAAAAGTAAGAATGAATGACAGTGTATTCCCCTTTGATGAAGCTCACTGTCCTATAAATTATATACCTCAAGAAATATAAATTTTGTACCCTAGTACAGTTGAATCTGTTTGATGCTGTGTAGCATGTGTATTGGCATGTTTGCAAGGATGTGCCAGGATGCTTTTAAAATGACAATGGTAACTAAAATCAAGAATGATTTTAGTTACCATTGAACTTTTGAACTTTTGAACCATTGAACTTTTATTAATATGTCAGCCAAAAATATTGAAAAAGCGTGCAGAAACTGAATGCCACAAACATGGGGGAGGAGATTTAGAAGGGAGGTAAGGAGAAACAGACTGGAGCTGAAACAGATGTATGAGTCCTGGAACACCAGAACTCAAGGGAGGATTTGTTGAATAAAAGCATGAAAGATGGGGAGTGGAAAGCTCCATGATTACAACAAGCTGTTTCAACACTAAATCTCCTGAGGCATGAGAAAAGAAGGTGACGGACATTAAACATCAGCCAAAGGCACGGCTCCAGAAAGTCTGTAAAGAAGGGGGAGCAATAAGGGAAAACAGATGTAGCATGTTCTGCACATGATTAACAGCGTTGTGGTATTCAGAGACTTGCACAGGAATGTTGTATGAGAGAATTAGTCAGATGCCAAAGAAGAACGGTATAAAAACAGAGTGGAACAAAGAAGTAGTAAGCATTCTGACTGCTTTGTCTGTACATGCTTCCTGAATACCTCATTTAAGGTATCCAGTAAAATTGTAAATAAACTTTTTATATTGAATATGAAATTCGTCTAGCCTTTTCTTCAAAGTAAATATTGTTGCTTTTTCTGAGGACAAGCAGGCCATAATTCTCACAATTTCGGTATTCCTAGCATCCAGGCTCACCAAAAACAACAAACATTGGTCAACTGGCCTCACAACAGTGAGGACAGCACTCAGATTAACCTAAAAACTATATAAAAACTGAGTGAGAGTGCAGCCTGGAACAGAATAAAACAGGCCTAGGGAGGTGGAGTTGGATTCTAGACCCCAAACAGATTCTACAAAACTGACTGCCTGAATTGACTGTCACGTAAGGTATCCTGCTCAAGGCAGTAATGAGATGTGAATGTGTGGACTGAAGACCATGTCACAGCCTTGCAAATTTCTTCAATGAAAGCTGACTGCAAGTGGGCTACGGACGCAGCCATGGTTCTGACATTGTGAGCCTTGACATGACCCTCCAGCCTGGGCATAAGTGAAAGAAATGCAATCTGCCAGCCAATTAGAGATTGTGAGATTCCCCGATGGCACCCCCCATCCTGTTGGGATCAAAACAAAAAGTTGGGCAAACTGTCTGTGGGGCTTAATCCACTCCATGTAATAGGCCAATGCTCACTTGAAGTCCAAGGTGTACAAGGCACTCTCGAAAGGATGGGCATGAGGTCAGGGGAAGAATGTTGGCAAGACAATTGACCGGTTCAGATGGAACTCCGACACCACCTTTGGCAAGAACTTAGGGTGCGTGCAGAGGACTACTCTGTTATAGTGAAACTTAGTATAAGGTGCATCCACTATTGAGGCCTGAAGCTCACTGACCCTACAAGCTGAAGTAACAGTCACCAAGAAAATGACCTTCCAACGAACAACTAGAAGCTGTCCAGAGATGGGCTTATCTTGAAGATAAAAACTAATTGCACTGAGGTGAATCCTTACAGAGATGGTCTTGAGACTAGACTCGGATAGGTGCAGAAGGTATTCAAGTAGGGTCTGTGTATGGCAAGCAAGGGGATCTAGGGCCCTGCCCTCACACCAGACAGCAAACCTCCTCCATTTAAAAAAGTAACACCTCTTAGCAGAATCTTTCCTGGAAGCCAGCAAGACACCCTCTGAAAGACCCACGGAAGCAAATTCAAGGCTCTCAACATCAAGGTTGTGAGACTGAAGGTTGACATGCAGAAGATATCCTTCATTCTGCATGATGAGGTCACACAACAATCTCCACAGTTCTTCAGAGAAAAACTCCAGAAGACAAGGGTACCAGATCTGCCGAGGCCAGTAAAGTGCAATCAGAATCATGGTCTCGCAGTCTTTCTTGAGTTTCAGCAAAGTCTTCCCCATGAGAGGAATGGAGGATACGCATACAGAAAACTTGTCCCCCAATAAAGGAGGAAGGCATCCAATGCTAGTCTGTCATAGGCCTGGAACATAACTGAAGGACTTTGTGATTCATGTGGGAAGCAGAGATCCACCGAGGGGGTGCCCCATGCTTGGAAGATCTCTTGGCAATGCCCATGTTGAGAGATCAAATGTGCGGTTGCATAACCCTGCTCAGTCTTTTGACCAGGTTGTTATTTTTGCCTGCCAGATAAATGGCTCCAAGGAACATGACGTGCTGGCGAGCCCAATGCCACTTCCGGATGGCCCCCTGACACAGAGGGCACGCTCTGGTGCCCCCCACTTGTTGGTGTAATACATGACAACCTGATTGTCTGTTTGAATGAGCACAATTTGGTAAGACAGCCTATCTCTGACAGCCTTTAGAGCATTCCAGATCACCTGAAGCTTCAGGATATTGATCTGGAGATCCGTTTCCTGGGTAGACCAAGCACCTTGAGTGTGAAGTCCATCTACATGAGCTCCCCAACCTAGGAAAGATGCATCCATTGTCATCACTTTTTGTGGCTGAGGAATTTGGAATGGAAGTCCCAGAGTCAAACTGGATCAAATGGTCCACCACAACAGAGAGCAAGAAAGCTCCAGTGACACTCAGATGACATCTTTCAGACTTCCCGTGGCTTGGCACCGCTGAGAGGCCAGGATCCATTCAGCAGATCTCATGTGAAGATGTGTCATGGGTGTCATATAAACTGTGGACGCCATGTGGCCAATATCCTCAACATCTGCCAAGCCGTGACCTGCTGAGAAGCTCAAACCTGAGAAGCTAGTGCAACTTGAGTGTCTGCTCTCAGCCCTGGGAGGAAACCTCAAACCTTCTGAATATCGAACAGGGCTCCAATGAATTCCAATTGATGGGCAGGGTGAAGATGTGACTTTGGGCAGTTAAAAAAAAAAACCTAGTAGCTCAAGCACCCAAATATCCCGAGCACCATCCTCCAATGTGCTCTTCATCAGCCAATCACCAAGATAAGGAAACAAGTTGAGGGGCATAATCGAAAGGTGCGGGGAAACACATATTATCGAAACAAGATGGGTGTCTATCTTTCGTTTCGATAATACGGTTGGGGACGCCCAAACCGCGAAATTTAGGTCAACCTTATAGATGGTCATCCCCGATTTTCACCAATAATGGAAACTGAGGACGCCCATCTCAGAAACGACCAAATCCAAGCCATTTGGCTGTGGAAGGTGCCAGCATTCGTAGTGCACTGGTCCCACTCACATGCCAAGACACCAACCGGGACCCTAGGGGGCACTGCAGTGGACTTCAGAAATTGCTCCCAGGTTCCCTTACCTTGTGTTCTGAGTCCCCAACAACCCATTCCCCACAACTGTACACCACTACCTTATGGGTGAAGGGGGGCACCTAGATGTGGGCACAGTGGGTTTCAGGTGGGTTTTGAAGGGCTCACATTTACCACCACAAGTGTAACAGGTAGGGGGGGGATGGGCCTGGGTCCGCCTGCCTGAAGTGCACTGCATCCACTAAAACTGCTCCAGGGAACTGCATACTGCTGTCATGGAGCTGGGTATGATATTTGAGGCTGGCATAGAGGCTAGAAAAAATATTTTAAAAATTTTTATTTGAGGGTGGGAGGGGGTTAGTGACCACTGGGGGAGTAAGGGGAGGTCATCCCCGATTCCCTCCATTGGTCATTTAGGGTACATTTTTGTGGCTTGGTCGTAAGAAAAAAAGGACCAGATAAAGTCATCCAAGTATTCGTCAGGGATGCCCTTCTTTTTTCCACTGTCAGTCAAGGACGCCCATGTGTTAGGCACGCCCTAGTCCCGCCTTCGCTATGCCTCTGACACACCCCCGTGAACTTTGGTCGTCCCCGCGACAGAAAGCAGTTGAGGACGCCCAAAATCGGCTATCTATTATGCCAATTTGGGCGACCCTGTGCGAAGGACGCCCATCTTGCGATTTGTGTCGAAAGATGGGCGCCCTTCTCTTTCGAAAATAAGCCTGATGGACTCCCAGTCTGTGAAGCGACGCTGCAACTACCACTAAACATTTGGTAAAAATCCTGGGAGCTGACGCAAGGCCAAAGGGCAACATGCGGTACTTGAAGTTATGTGTTCCCAGATGAAATCATAGATACTTCCAGTGGGCTGGAAGAATTGGGATGTGTGTATATGCATCCTTTAAGTCCAGAGAGCATAGCCAATCATTTTCCTGACTCACAGGGAGAAGGGTGCCAGTGAAACCATCTGAACTTTTCTTTGACCAGAAATCTGTTCAGGGCCCTTAGGTCTCAGTCTTCTTCTGCACGAGGAAGTGCCTGGAATAGAAACCCCGCCCGGTGGAGGGGCTTCTGTGTTTCAATGACTTAGAGGGCTATGCTGAAGGGTTACCCATATCAGACAGGCCTCTGAGGAGAAACCAGACAAAGAGTGTCCCAAGCTGGAGGATCCAAGATGGCGTCGAGGGAGGACGTACGTTAGTTGAGTTCCCGTTTTACACCAAAATACCTGAAGAAGGCGTGCTCCCCAGAGAATGGGGAAGAAAAAAGGCAAAGCCGTGGTGTTGTCCTCCTCGAACACGGCTGGGGTTTCCACCACTTCTCAGTCTACTTTGGAGAGATTCAGGGTCATAACGTCGGGGATATGGGTTCCTGCTTCGGGGAACAGCAAGGCTTTATTGCCGAATCTCAGTGGAGAGGGAGTGACTTTGAGTCCCCCTGTTGGCATGACCTCTCCAAGACCCGGAAACAGTGACGCTTCGCTATGGAGGTCGATAGTAGAAACGCCCAAAGTGGGTTAGGATTCTCACGCGATCCAAGGAGGTCCTGGCGCAGCATTGACTCCAGATAATAAACCAACTGGGGGATTGGAGAGTGAGCTCTTCCCCCCGAAGATATCTGGAGTGGTTTCTGTGGAGAAATTGGACCTGGTGAAGCCAAAAAATGTCATAATGGACGCACTATGGGAAGTGCTGCAGAGTGTGAATAATTCTCTTATTCAGATGTCAAAAATTTTTCAGGAATAAATATGTGATTATATCAATACTAATCTAACAAAGTGGAAGTCCAAGATATAAAAATAGAGACTTTGATTACAGAAATGGTTTCTCTACGAAAATCAGTTAATCTGGTAATGAAGGACAGTCATGTTTTTTGTAAAAAAGTGGAACTTCTGGAGAACCAATTAAGGAAAAATAACTTGAGAATGATAAATCTTCCTAAAATACCCTATATAGAGAGTTATATTACTAGTGACTTCTGCCTTTGATTTAGATAGGAACAATGTTTTGAAATTGTATTTCCGATATATGGGTTCAAAGATAAATATATTTCCTGATATATCAAGAGAATCGCAGACTAGGAGGTGTGAACTCTTGGCTTTTAAGCCAAGAATCATTGCCCTAGGTGGGACCTTCCTAGAGCGATTCCTTTGTAAGTGTTTTATTTCCTTATTATTTATTTGTTGAACCCAAGAAATTACAAGAGTTTGTGGAGTTAAAAGAACAGATGAAGAACCCTCTGCAGCAACTTCCTTTAGTTACCACTGTACCAGCTGCAATTACCGATTAACCTTCCTCTCTCAGAAAATATGAATTTGTAAGATTAACCATTTGGTGTTTTTCTTATTTTCTTTGAGATTGTTTTCCTTACATTAATTTCTGTTTTTCCTTACATTTACGCGATCAATGTGAATGTAATTAAGTAAAATGATAAATAAAAAGATTAAAAAAAAAAAAAAAGAAACCCCGCCCTTCTTCCCCTGGAATGGGTCTTCAGAAGGGCTGAGAGTTCCTCTGCAAATACCTGCTTGTGCAGAAAGCACATTAATGAGCTCTAGGTGGGCAATTTGCAGGTTTCTGATGCCAATTTAAAGTGTACCCTGTCAGGAGTGATTGCTGAAATACCCGAGACGGACTATTTTGAGAACCCACCAGTCAGAGGTTATAAGTGGCCACCTTTCATGGAAAAACTCAAGCGGAAACTCATCTGGGATGGACACTTTGAAAGCAGTTATTCTCTGCTGGAGCCAGTCAAAAGCTTGTCCTGTGGTTTGACTGGGGAACAGCAGGGGCCTTAGGCGCATGCTGTTGACCAGAACGAGCGCACTGGGGCTGAATTGGCAAGAGGAGGTGGCATATCTATGCCTCTAAGAGTAGTAGGCATCCCTTCTCGACTTGCCAGTAGACCTCCTAGATAAGAAGGCTAATGCAGGAGGTGTCCGGCAGGAGAAAGAAGAGATGGTATCAGTTTACTTTTTTAATTTGGTCAGCAACCTCCTCAACCATCTCTCCAAAAAGGTTACCCCACCACCACCACCACCGACATGGGGCATCCATCAAACTCTGATGAAACCGACAGCTCCAAGTCAAAAGCACGCAGCCATGAGAGTCTGCGCATTGCTATACTTTGGGCAGAGATCCTGGATGCCACATCAAAAGTGTTGTATGCATCCCTGGCCAAGAACTTACAACACACCTTCTGCTGCTTGGCCAGCTGGCGCAGTGACTCAGCCTGCTCCAGTGGGAGTGACTCAAACTGCTCCAGCGGGAGAGAGTCAGCCAAGTCCAGCATCTTGCGCACTGAGTCCCGCAAGTAGACGCTCGTGAAGAGCTAGTATGACTGAATGCATGACACGAGCCTTGAAAATCTTCCTCCAAAAAGAGTCCAAGGTCCTAACTTCTCTGCCTGGGGCCACCGAAGCATAGTCTCTAGAAATCCTTGCTCTTTTATTTATTTGTATCCCACATTTTCCCACCTATTTGCAGGCTCAATGTGGCTTACATAGTACCGTGATGGCGATCGCCAGTTCCGGTATAACAAATACAGAATGATATTATGATAGAAGTTTAAAAGTGACAAACATATCATGGAATCCAGGAGGAAGAGTTAAGTTATGTCCAGTTCAAGTATCAATTTCGTTGTGTTGCAGGGTTCAGGTGTTTACGTTTGAGGGTGGTTTCCACCCTGAGGCTCATCAAACCAGGTGTGCTGTGGATCTGGTACATAGTATCGATCTTCTTGGGCAGTACCAGGACAGACAGAGGGGATTCCCAATTCTGGACGAAAACCTCCTGCAGTATCTTGTGGAGAGGGTCAGTCACAGCCTCACTAGGGGGAGACTAGTAGTCCAGAACTTTAAGTACCTTGGCCCTGGGCTCATCCTCTACCTCCAAAGGAAATGGAATGGCAATAGCTCTCTCTTTCACAAAAGAGGGAAAAGAAAGGCTCTCCAGGGAGGATTTTCTCCTATCAAGTGAAAGGGAAGGTTCAGTAGGGATGCCACAGGACTCATCCTCTGAAAAGCACCATGGATCCTCCTCTAACTCTCACGAGCGCTCCCCATCAGAGTCAGTTAAAATCTCCTCATGAGATGGTTGAGACCAAGCCTCCCTCGACTTAGAGGAACAATGCCCTTGAGAAGGGCATCGAGGAATCGGCTTCCGCCTCAACTCTGGCAAAATTTCCTTCATCGACGTCAAGGGAGTACTAGCTTGGGTGGCAGTCGACACCAGGGCTGCACGAGGCACTGGCATTGGAGGCACACAGCAGGCTGAGGTCCAAGCGGGGCCGCAATGGGAGGCAGGGTAGGTGCAAGCACTCCAGATGTCGATGCACACCGTTGCAATAAGCCATCCAGCAGCTCAGGGAGCAAGGCCTGGATGCGTTTATTTAGGGCCGACACTGGGAAAGACTGGGGCACTGAAACAGAGACAGGCTGCAGAACTGCTGGGGTCCAGACGGGAGCTTAGTCCTAGCTGCTGGGAGACTGATGCATTGGCACTTCCTCAATGGAGGGAGAGCCGTCCTCTCAGCGCTGACGCTTCTTGGTTTCTGAATCCCTCAATGTCCCAGAGCTCCTGGCATTATGTGTTGAGGATGATCGATGTCAATGCTTCTTGGCCTTCGCTCAAAGTCAATCATCGAGGCTCCTCAGTGCCAACAGGGACCATATCAAATCCTCATGTCTGGTCGGTCCCAGGGTCCCTGCACAGCAGTCGGCATCAACACAGGTGGAGACCCACTCAATGCACCACTGCTCCCAGTGTCTACAAGCCTAGCAACCATACGTACAGACACTTCCAATGATGGTGCAGTACCCGACGTTGGTGCTGACATCAAGGAATTGGACCTGGCTCCAAAAATCTTCTCTCATTGAGCCTCTCTGGCTAACTGGGTCTGTTTCTTCATACGAAGACAGAGGACAAATGTGGACAAATGCAAGGTGATGCACATTGAAAAGAATAACCCAAATCATAGTTACCTGATGCTAGTGTCCACCTTGTGGTGGGGGGGGAGGTCAGCGCTCAAGAAAAAGATCATTGTAGATAAAGGGGAGACATGATAGAGGTATCTCTCTATATAAAACGAACCTCCAACGTTCTATGAAGCCTCCACAAATCCAAATGTTCTAAAAGCATGGTGGTGTCACAGTTGCACCCACTCACACTCTGTCACACACACACACTTGCACATTCACTCTCTCTCACACAGTCACTCTCACAGACACTCTAACATACACACTCAGCGGAAAACCTTGCTAGCGCCCGTTTCATTGGAGCCAGAAACAAGCCTTTTTTACTAGTATAAAATGAGTGGATAGGAACAGATGGATGTGAAGCGTCTGTTCACGCTTTCCAAAAATACTAGGACTAGGGGGCATGCGATGAAACTACAGTGTAGTAAATTTAAAAGAAATCAGAGAAAAGTTTTCTTCACCCAACGCGTAATTAAACTCTGGAGTTTGTTGCCAGAGAACGTGGTGAAGACGGTTAGCTTAGCAGAGTTTAAAAAGGGGTTAGACGGTTTCCTGAAGGACAAGTCCATAAACCACTACTAAATGGACTTGGGAAAAATCCACAATTCCAGGAATAACATGTATAGAATGTTTGTACGTTTGGGAAGCTTGCCAGGTGCCCTTGGCCTGGAATGGCCACTGTCGTGGACAGGATGCTGGGCTCGATGGACCCTTGATCTTTTCCCAGTGTGGTTTTACTTATGTACTTATATAAAGTGAAGATACATACCTGTAGCAGGTAATCTCCGAGGACAGCAGGCTGATTGTTCTCACGAATGGGCAGTCGTTCACGATGGCCCAGGAGACCGGCAAAATTTGCATAGCAAAAAGAAAGAGCCTTCCAGAATGCTGCGTTGTGCGAGCCGAACAAACCGCACATGCGCGAACGGCTTCCCTCCCGCAATGCGAGCGTGCCCTCCTCAGTTGAATAAAAAGCAAAAAGAGAACTGAAACAACTCCAATGGGGAGGAGGATGGGTATGTGAGAACAATCAGCCTGCTGTCCTCGGAGAATACCTGCTACAGGTATGTATCTTCACTTTCTCCGAGGACAAGCAGGCTGCTTGTTCTCACAATTGGGGTATCCCTAGCAACCAGGCTCACTCAAAATAATGAACATTGGTCAATTGGGCCTCGCAATGGCGAGGATACAACAGAGATTGACCTGAAAAGAAACACAACTAAGTGAGAATGCAGCCTGGAACAAAACAGAAATGGGCCTAGGAAGGTGGAGTTGGATTCTAAACTCTGAACAGATTCTGCAGCACCGACTGCCCAAACCGACTGTCGCGTCGGGTATCCTGCTGAAGGCAGTAGTGAGATGTGAATGTGTGGACTGATGACCACGTTGGAACCTTGCAAATCTCTTCAATAGAAGCTGACTTCAAGTAAGCCACTGACGCAGCCATGGCTCTGACATTATGAGCCGTGACATGGTCCTCTAGAGTCAGCCCAGTTTGGGCAGAAGTGAAGGATATGCAATCTGCCAGCCAATTAGAGATTGTGCGTTTTCCAAGGGGTCCTGTTGGGATTAAAAGAAACAAACATTTGGGCGGACTGTCTGTAGAGCTTTATCCGCTCCACGTAAAAGGCCAATGCTCTCTTACAGTCCAAGGTATGCAACTTGTCTTCACCAGGGCGGGTATGAGGACGGGGAAAGAATGTTGGCACGACAACTGACTGGTTCAGATGGAACTCCGACACCACCTTCGGCAAGAACTTAGGGTGAGTGTGGAGGACTACTCTGCTATGATGAAACTTGATATAAGGTGCATGCACTACCAAGGCTTGGAGCTCACTGACTCTATGAGCTGAAGTAACAGCCACCAAGAAAATGACCTTCCAGGTCAAGTACTTCAGATGGCAGGAATTCTGTGGCTCAAAAGGAGCTTTCATCAGCTGGATGAGAATGACGTTGAGATCCCATGACACTGGTGGAAGTTTGATAGGGGGCTTTGACAAAAGCAAACCTCTCATGAAGCGAACAACTAAAGGCTGTCCAGAGATAGGCTTACCCTCTACACATTGAAGATAAGCACTAACTGCACTAAGGTGAACTCTTATGGAGTTGGTCTTGAGACCAGACTCTGGTAAGTGTAGAAGGTATTCAAGCAGGGTCCGTGTAGGACAAGAAAAAGGATCTAGGGCCTTGCTGTCACACCAGACGGCAAACCTCCTCCATTTGAAAGAATAACACTTTTTCGTGGAATCTTTCCTGGAAGCAAGCAAGACTTGGGAGACACCCTCTGACAGGCCTAAAGAGGCAATTTCTAAGCTCTCAGCATGCAGGCCATGAGAGCCAGAGACTGGAGGTTGGTATGTAAAACGACCCTTCGTTCTGTGTGATGACGGTCGGAAAACACTCCAATCTCCACGGTTCTTCGGAGGACAACTCCAGAAGAAGAGGGAACCAGATTTGACGAGGCCAGAAGGGAGCACTGAGGATCATTGTTCCGTGGTCTTGCTTGAGTTTCAGCAAAGTCTTCCCTACTAGAGGTATGGGAGGATACGCATACAGAAGGCCTGTCCCCCAATGCAGGAGAAAGGCATCTGATGCTAGTCTGTCATGGGCCTGAAGTTTGGAACAGAATTGAGGGACCTTGTGATTTAACTGAGTGGCAAAAAGATCCACCGAGGGGGTGCCCCACGCTCGGAAGATCTTGTGGACAACGCCCATATTTAGCGACCACTCGTGAGGTTGCATGATCCTGCTCAACGGGTCGGCCAGACTGTTGTTTACGCCTGCCAGATAGATGGCTTGGAGAAACATGCCATGATGGCGTGCCCAAAGCCACATCCGGACAGCTTCCTGACACAGAGGGCGAGATCCGGTGCCTCTCTGCTTGCTGGTGTAATACATAGCAACCTGATTGTCTGTCTGAATCAGAATGATTAGAGTGGACAGCCAATCTGTGAAAGCCTTGAGAGCGTTCCAGATCGCTCATAATTCCAGGAGGTTGATCTGAAGACCCTTTTCCTGAAAGGACCAAGCTCCTTGAGTATGAAGTCCATCTACATGAGCTCCCCACCCCAGAAGGGATGCAACCGTCGTCAGCACTTTTTGTGGCTGAGGAATTTGGAATGAACGTCCCAAAGTCAAATTGAATCGAATGGTCCACCACTGAAGGGAACTGCAAAAGTCTGTGGAGAGATGGATCACATCCTCTAGATCCCCTGTGGCCTGGCACCACTGGGAAGCTAGGGTCCATTGAGCTGATCTCATGTGTAGGCTTGCCATGGGAGTAACATGAACTGTGGAGGCCATGTGTCCTAAAAGTCTCAACATCTGCCGAGCTGTGATCTGTTGAGACGCTCGAGCCAAGGACACGAGGGCCAGGAGATTGTCTACCCTTGCCTGGGAAAGATAAGCTCGAGACGTCCGTGCATCCAACAGAGCTCCAATGAACTCCAATTTTTGAACCAGGACAAGATGGGAGTTGGGATAATTGATCACGAACCCCAGTAGCTCTAGCACCCGAACAGTCATCCGCATGGACCATAGAGCGCCTGCCTCCGAGGTGCTCTTCACCAGCCAATCGTCGAGATAAGCGAACACATGCACTCCCAGTCTGCGTAGCGATGCTGCGACAACTGCCAGGCACTTTGTGAAGATCCTGGGCGCAGACTCGAGGCCAAAGGGCAGTCACAGTACTGAAAGTGCTGATTCCCCAGCTGAAACCGAAGATACTTCCTGTGAGCTGGGAGAATCGAGATGTGGGTAAAGGCATCCTTTAAGTCCAGAGAGCATAGCCAATCGTTTGCTGAATCATGGGAAGAAGAGTGCAGAGGGAAACCATTCTGAACTTTTCTCGGACTAGGAATTTGTTCAGGCCCTTAGGTCTAGGATGGGACGCATCCCCCCTGTTTTCTTTTGCACAAGAAAGTACCTGGAATAGAATCTCAGCCCTTCTTCCCCTGGTGGAACGGGTTCAACCGCTCTGGCCTTTAGAAGGCAGAGATTTCCTCTGCAAGTACCTGCTTGTGCTGGGAGCTGTAAGAATGAACTCCCGGTGGACAAATTTGGAGGCATGGATTCCAGATTGAGAGTGTATCCTAACCGGACTATTTGAAGACCCACCTGTCGGAGGTTATAAGAGGCCACTCTGGTGAAAAAAATATCAACCTCCCTCCGACCGGCAAGCCGTCCGGCACGGACACTTTTTCTGAGGCTATGCTGCACTAGAGCCAGTCAAAAGCCCGTCCCTTGCTTTTGCTGGGAGCTTTTGCTTAGTCACATGCCGTTGACGGGAAAGAGCCTGGACAGGCTGCCGAGAAGCAGGAGTGTACCTACACTATTGTAGGAATAGGGAGCCTTCCTCTTCCCTGCCAAAAAACCCTCCTAGATGAGGAGCTGGTAGCAGGAAGACGCCCGGACGGGAGAGAGAATCCATAGCCATCGTGGTGCTTTTTGATATGATCGACCATATCCTCTACTTTTTCGCCAAAAAGGTTATCCCCCCGGCAAGGAACATCTGCCATTCGCTGCTGGGTCTTATGATCCAGGTCAGAGACACGCAGCCATGAGAGTCTGTGCATCACTGTACCTTGAGCAGCTACTCAGAATGCCACATCAAAAGCGTCGTTACCCCTGGCCAGAAATTTACGACAAGCCTTCTGCTGTCTGACAACCTGGTGAAAAGGCTTGGCGAGCTCTGGAGGAAGTGCTTTGACCAAACTGGACAGTTGCCTCACCAAGTTCCGCAAGTGGATGCTCGTGTAGAGTTGGCAAGTTTGGATCTTGGCGGCAGCATAGCAGTTTTCCTCCCAAAAGAGTCCAAGGTCCTAGACTCTCTGCCTGGGGGCGCCGAGGCATAGTCTCTAGTACTCTTGGCTCTACTGAGAGCAGAGTCCACCACCATAGAATCATGAGGCAGTTGAGACTTCACCATTACAGGTTCTCCATGGACTCTATACTGAGACTGCTTTCTTGGGGACCACTGGATTAGAAAGAGGGAACGACCAATTTCGCATAAGAACTTCCCGAGTGTGTTATGCAAGGGAGCCGTTACAAGCTCTGTAGGTGGAGAAGGATAATCCAAGACTTCGAGCATCTCGGCCCTGAGCTCATCCACAACCTCCATAGGGAAGGGAATGTCCTTAGACATTTCCCGAACAAAGGAGGAAAAAGAAAGACTATCAGGTGGAGACAACCTTCTTTCAATTGGCGGAGTAGGATCAGAGGGGACCCCATATGACATCTTCCGAAAAGTATCTAGGATCTTCCTCCTCCTCCCATGAGTGCTCATCATCGGTATCAGACAAAAGCTCTCTAAGAGCAGCCCGAACCCAGCCTGTCTCGATGTCAAGGATCGACGACTTCGAGGAAGATGTCAAAAAGTCAACTCCTGCCTGGACTGCGGCAAAGCTTCCACCGCCGGCGTCGAGGGAGAATCGGCCCGGGTGGTTGCTGACGCCGGGGACCTCACCACAGGTGAAGGACCAGATGCCGCTTCCACAGTCGATGAAGAAGGCGCAAGCACCTCTGGCACCGAAGCAGACCGACGCAGCAGTCCCTTCAGAAGCTCTGGAAGAAGGGCACTGATACGCTCGTCGAGAGCTTCCATCGGAAAAGGCCGGGGGGCCAGTGCAGGAGTCGGTGGCTGAATCTAAGGGGGCTCGAGAGCCGGTACCAGGCTGCCAGATGAGTGGCGCATCGGCACCTCATGTATAGAGGGTGAGCGGTCCTTCCGGCGCCGACGCGGAATCCTCACGCCTCCTCGGGGCCGGGTCCCACAAAGGTCGGTCCCAGGGGGCCTGCATAGTAGGCCTCGAGACAGGTGGAGACCCACTCGATGCCTTGCTGCTCACAGCGCAATGTGGTCGCTCGGCAGCCATTACCTGCGCTCTCGAAGTCGATGCCGCCGACCTCGGTACTGATGATGATGCCGACGTCAAAGGACTGAACCGATCAGCAAGAAGTTTTTCGCGCTGAGCCTCTCGAGCAACTTGTGTCTGCTTTTCATCAAAGACACAGCTTACAAGCAGCTGGAGATGTTTCGGGTCCAAGGCACTGTAGACACCACACGTGGGGGTCGGTACCCGAGATGGTCCGGTTGCATCAAGTACAACGCTTGAAGCCGCTGGGTGTCCTCGATGACATGGACGGAAAAACGGCGGCTGTGAAATTAAAAGATGCGATTGTGCCAACAAAAAAGGCACAAATAAGAGAAAAAAGGAAAATCAACCCCAACCGCGCAGCCAAAAGTGGGCCGCAACGAAAAGAAAGAAAACTTATAAATAGTTGAGAAAACTAAGAAAATAAGGATACTAAACTACAATTTTAACTTTCAGAAAACTAAACAAAAGAAAGTATAATAAAAAGAAAAACTCACTACATGATCTCCTGGGCCGAAGGCAACACAGAATAAGAAAAACTCCGTGCTACCACCATCACGGAAAAAAAGCAACTGAGGAGGGCACAGTCGCGTCACGGGCGAGAAGCCATTCACGCATGCGCGGTGTGTTTGGCCCGCGCAACGCAGTGTTCTGGAAGGCTCTTTCTTTTTGCTATGCAAATTTTGCCAGTCTCCTGGGCCATCGCGGACGACGACCCAATCATGAGAACAAGCAGCCTGCTTGTCCTCGGAGAATACATTGAAAGCTTCTGCTCAGTGTGCGGCGGCTGCCAAAAAAGCAAATAGGATGCTAGGAATTATTACAAAAAGGCATGGTGAATATGACCGAAAACACGGTAATGCCTTTGTATCGCTCCATGGTGCGTCCGCACCTTGAGTATTGCGTTCAGTTCTAGTCGCAGTACCTCAAAAAAGATATAGCAGAATTAAAAAAAGGTTCAAAGAAGAGCAACCAAAATAAAAGGGGATGGAACTCCTCTCGAATGAGGAAAGGCTAAAGAGGTTAGGGCTCTTCAGCTTGGAAAAGAGAAGGATGAGGGGAGATATGATTGAGGTCTACAAAATCCTGAGTGGTGTAGAACGAGTAGAAGTAAATCGATTTTTTACTCGTTCCAAAAGTACAAACACTAGGAGATACTCGAGAAAGTTACATGGAAATACTTTTAAAACAAATTGTCACATATACACAGCAGGAACCTAGGTTTGTGAGCCCTTGGGCCACTGCCAAGGAGCAGCAGCGGCAGGAGAATCACCCCAACACCAGCTAAGGCAGACCGGAACTGGAACACAGTGGACTGGAGCAAGGCTTCACCTACACTTGGCCACCTTTCACCAAGAATTGAGCTCTGGGCTTCAGGCGGCCGGTAGGACTTGCAGGACAAGGCAGGACACAGCAGCAGGCTGACAAATAACAGGAACACTAGACACGCTGGGTTCCAGGAAAAACAGCATGCAAACGAACAATCCAGAAACAAGCCCGGTCAGGGCAGGCTCTAGACAGAAGAATAGTTCAATAAACAATCCGGGTCTGGGCAGGCAGCAGGCAGAAGAATAGTCCAATAAACATCCGGTTCTGGCATGCAGAAGAATAGTCCAATAAACAATCTGGGTCTGGGCAGGCGGCAGGCAGAAGAATAGTCCAAAAACAAGCAGAGTAAAAGTCACCAACACGAAAAGCACAAAGGCACTGCAACAACTCACACCAAAGGAATGCTCTGAAGAACACTGTTGCAAGGCAACTAGGAACTTACCAGGCGGTTAATAAAGGCAGGTCACAAGGAGTTCACCAGGTATGGGTGCTGCTTGGTTCCAAAAAAACTCTCAAAACAATCTGGAGAGCTGGAAGATCCGGACCGGACCAACATATCTTCTGGAACATGGGAAACGGTAAACCATCGCTTCGCAGCATTCCCCAGGTCTAAACCCTGGGGACCGAAGTGACTGCGAGCCAGGGACCTCTGCACAACCGTGACAGTATCCCTCCCTTAAGGCCTCCCCGGGCTTCTCGGGGGTCCGGGTTTCCCTGGATCTTCTGGGTGAAATTGGCTGGCCCGATAAGGTAGTCTTCCAATGTCCATATCCTTAGGCGCCGGCCGGGAGCTGGCCAGTTGAGGGCGGGACTGGGCTTTGTTCACCAAGCGGTGTTGAGTGCCTTGGCACTGGAGTGGAGCTACAGGCCATGGTTTGCTGCGAACTAGTCTTTTGATTCTTAGATCTCCGGCGCTCCGGATTGTCCTGAAGCTTAGGTCCTGGGGTCGACTTCTACGTAAAGTGCAGGATCCTGGCCCCAAGGAGGCGTCTCAGCAGTCCTGTTGGCCAGATCTTGAGACCTGGGCCCGTTACCGGATTCCACTTGGCACTGGCTGATCAGGGTAAGGCACATGCACAGGTCATCCCCCTTGTAAAAGTCTAGAGTCCTGAGAGTCACTAATATCCATCCATGCATCTGAATCCTGGTCCAACTGTTCGCCGACCACACTATCGGTGTCAGGGATGAAACAAGGTTTCGGCACGACTCGCCCAGTCCACGATCTCACCTTTACCCCAGTCTAGGACCGGGTTGTGTCTCTGTAGCCAGGGAAGACCTAAAACGATGGGTTGTACTGCTGAAGGAAGGACATATAGAGAGATATCCTCCCGGTGATCGCCAATCTGTAGGCTCACAGGCACCGTTTGAGTATTTACATAGCCTTGGATACTACCATACACCAAAAAATGCGGGATGGTCTTAGGTAGTTCTTGTGTAGGAATGTTCAGTTGCTGGACTAGAGATGCGATTATAAAGCTTCCACCTGCCCCAGAATCCAAAAAGATCTCAGTATGCTCCTGCTTATGACCTAGGTCAAGAACCGCTGGCATGAGAAACTGAGTGCGCAGAAGGTTAGAGGATTGGCTTACTACAGCTCCTGCAGTTAATCCTGGCCCTAAAGAGCCGGGTTTCTGTGGGCAGTTGACCGCGTAGTGTCCCGTCTCACCACAGTATAAGCAGAGGTTGAGGGTCCGACGTCGCTGTCTTTCTTGACTCGTGAGAGAGGTATGACCTAATTGCATGGGTTCTGCCGGTGGTTGCGGGGGAGTCTCCCGTGTACGAGGAGCCGGTGGTAGCCCTTGTTGGCTCGACGTCTTCATACCTATCCTTTCAATTGAACGCCGTTCTTTGCCCCGCTCCTGAAATCGAATATCAATCATAGTACACAGTTTAATCAGGTCATCCAGCCTGGTGGGAAGTTCGCGTCCGGCTAGCTCATCCTTAATCTGCGGTGCTAGCCCCTGCCAAAAGGTTGCGAGCAGACTCTCATTATTCCAGTCCAATTCAGAGGCCAAGGTGCAGAACCTAATCGCATAGTCCCCTAAGGTCTAGGTTCCCTGTTTGTGTCTCAGGAGTGCAGAAGTAGCTCAAGTAACCTTCCCTGGTCAAACACTCGTTTGAAGTGCTCCACGAAGCCCCGGAAATCCTGAAGCACCGGATCGTTCTTTTCCCAAAGCGGGGACGCCCAATCTAAGGCTTGGCCGGACAGCAGGGACATTATATAAGCTATCCGGGTTCTCTCCGTAGGAAAATCTTGGGCCTGGAGCTCAAAAATTATTTCGCACTGGTTAAGAACCCTCTACAGCCCTTGGGATTTACCATCATATCTAGGAAGTGACTTTAGACCGATTCCTGATGTGGCCGGAGCTCTCGCTGGTGCTAAACCGGAGGCGTCCGCTGCGGCCCCCATAGAGGCCGCCATCAGTCGCTCAAGCTGCTCCATACGTGCTCCCAACGTATGAAGTATCCTGGCATGCTCCTGCAGCGCCTGCGTGAGGGATGATACCTCCGAGCTTATGGCCTTGCAAACTGTCACGTATACACAGCAGGAACCTAGGTTTGTGAGCCCTTGGCCACTGCCGAGGAGCGGCAGCGGCAGAGAATCACCCCAACACCAGCTAAGGCAGACCGAACTGGAACACAGTGGACTGGAGCAAGGCTTCACCTACACTTGGCCACCTTTCACCAAGAGTTGAGCTCTGGGCATCAGGCGGCCGGTAGGACTTGCAGGACAAGGCAGGACACAGCAGCAGGCTGACAAATAACAGGAACACTAGACACATGCTGGGTTCCAGGAAAAACAGCATGCAAACGAACAATCCAGAAACAAGCCGGGTCAGGGCAGGCTCTAGACAGAAGAATAGTCCAATAAACAATCCGGGTCTGGGCAGGCAGCAAGCAGAAAAATAGTCCAATAACAATCCGGGTCTGGGCAGGCAGCAGGCAGAAGAATAGTCCAATAACAATCCGGGTCTGGGCAGGTGGCAGGCAGAAGATAGTCCAAAAACAAGCAGAGTAAAAGTCACCAACACGAAAAGCACAAAGGCACTGCAACAACTCACACCAAAGGAACGCCTCTGAAGAACACTGTTGCAAGGCAACTAGGAACCTTACCAGGTGGTTAATAAAGGCAGGTCACAAGGGAGTTCACCAGGTATGGGTGCTGCTTGGTTCCAAAGAACTCCCAAAACAATCTGGAGAGCTGGAAGATCCGGACCGGACCGGACCGGACCAGACCGGACCAGCATATCTTCTGGAACATGGAAAACGGTAAACCATCACTTCGCAGCATTCCCCAGGTCTAAACCCCGGGGACCGAGGTGACTGCGAGCCAGGGACCTGGGCACAACCGTGACACAAATAGGTGGAAATATTTTTCACATCAACGAATAGTTAAACTCTGGAACTCTTTGTCGGAGGATTGTGGTAACAGCGGTTAGTGTATCTGGGTTTAAAAGGTTTGGACAAATTCCTGAAGGAAAAAATCCAAGGGAAGCAACTGCTTGCCCTGAGATTTGTAGTATGGAGTGTTTGCCACGATCTGGATTTCTGCCAGGTACTTGTGATCTGACTTGGCCACTGTTTGGAAAATAGGATACTGGGCTAGATGGGCCATTGGTCTGACCCAGTATGGCTACTCTTATGTATATTCTTATGACACACGTTAACAGGCACAATGGTCAGGCCCTAAACACTGAAGACATCAAGAATGGGTGTCTGATTGCATCGGGTACAGCGATTAAAGCCACTGGGAGCTTTTATGGACACGAAAGAGAAAAATTCTGCAGCCAATCAAATAATGCTATGGTGCCATAAAAGGGGCAAGGCACCAAGAATAAAAAACAACGAGAGAACGCACACAAAGTCAAGGCCTAAAAACGGCCCAGTGACGCAAGAAAAATAAAGGAAGCTATAAGCAGGGAAAATGTACTATAAACAATAAAGGAGGAGGGAACCCGAACATGGGAACACCAAAAAATAGCGAACAAAAATATGTCAAAAGGCATTCAGAAAACTCTTCACACCGAGCAGTGTGAAGAGCAGGCGCGATAAAAACTGTGGCAACTTAACTCTCATAGCGGACAGGAAGGCACTCGCACATGTGCAGTGCAGCATGCCTTGCACACTACAAAAGCTCTTTTGAAGGTTGTTAAAAGTTCCAGACTGGGCAATGTGGGATCGTGTTATCACCCAATTGTGAGAATTATGGCCTGCTTGTCCTCAGAGAAACTGATTTACAATGGTTTAATTTTCTTTTAACAGCAGGTTTACATTCCTGCTTTGCTTACAATTCTAACAGGTAGCAGAGCATTAGCTCCTAGGCATGATACACCCCCACTCCACAACCACCACCATAGCTGCACGTTCCCATGCACCTTCCTACACACCTATATCCACCTTTTCCAGCTCTCTCCTTAAACACATATACCACCTTTTTTCCAGCCTCCCACATCTCATCCACAGCCCCTCACTCACTTCATCCATCTTTATTCCAGCCTCCCCCACCCCCCCATGCCTCTTACCAGATGCTCTTCCCTTTTCCAGCTGTATTCTGGTTCAAAATCCTCAGTCCCTCTGAACAAAGATGTCTGATTCCAGCTGCCCCTCAATCCCACCCCTCAATGTAATTCTCCAGATGAGCCAGCAAGAGGAGTCTCTTAGTACTTAATGGTTCAACATCCTCTCTCTCAATGGAGTTGCATAGCAATACCTCTATTCTGGACAAGAGCTATTTCATACATTTAAAGGCTACAGAGGGGTAGAGGCATGGGGGTGTATGGTGTTCTCAGACATGCCCATTTATGTCACATATATGGCCCAGTTACAGAATTGCCTTTTAAGGGCCTAAAACTGAGTCCTTAAATTTAGGTCTGCTATTCACTCATCTAGCATTAGGATTCCTAAATTTGGTGTCTAGTGCCCTAGTCCTAACCACTTTTAGGTAACTAGTACAAGCACGTACTAAATTTATGAACTCAGGGAACTTTTTCCAGTTTTAGATACCTAACTGCTTAAGTGAGGTGCGTAGATTGCTTGAATATTGACCTCTTTGAAAATGCTGCATTACGGGAAGAGCAACTTTCATCCATCCTGCCTAGTGCTGGACCTACACAGTGCAACTTAGGCTGTAATACAGATTCAGCACTAAAGAGAAGGTAAGAAAACAATTCAAAATTTAGCATAGTTTATTGCTTTAAGAGAAATTGAATGCATAGCTCATATGCATAAATTTCCCTGCTCACCACACTACAAACGGAGGTCTCATGAGGCCGTTGCGCGATGTCTCAGCAGACATTTTAGAAAAGCAGTGGTATTGAAAGCAGCAGCAGTGATGTGGGGGGCGTGTCAAGATGGCGGATTACTAGAAGGACGCTCTGTCATGTCGCTGAGATTTTCCCTGGTGGATACGATTTTTCTTATTGAGAAAGTTTTTCTTTAAACGTTCAAATATGCCTCACACCAAGAGGAAAGGGGTACTTAAGGGTTTACCGACGATAAACCCCAATAATGCCCTTACCCAGACGACACTGGACAGATTCGCCACTAGCACTCCTCGTCAAACCGGCTCGAGTTTGATTCCCGCGGGGGGAGAAAATGGTGGAGTTTCTCCCTCACAGGAAATAGTAACAACTTTGTCCTCGCCGGATGTTAACCCGCCACCATGCCCTGCAGGACTCAGAAGTGGGCTAGAATCCCTTGAGACGTCCGAAAGTGGCGCAACGGGATCTCCTATCGTCGGAGCTCAGTCTGAAACCCTCGGAGATACCAGCAAGTCGAGCTTGCGGCTCCCATGGCAGCAACATAGACTCTATTCGGGAGGCTTTACAATCTTTGACTACCTCAGTTGCTCAAATGGTGAGTAAATTGGACTTTTTGACAAGTGCATTTGAAACTTTCAAAAAAGAATCGGCTGAAAACAATAATGCTGTACAACAAGATCTTTCCACTCTAAAGCAGAAGACAGAAGCCCTTGTTAAGGATAAATTAATGACTCATCGTAAGATTGAGCAGTTTGAAAACTATAATAGACGTTTAAATCTGCGTTTGTTGAATTTTCCCAGATCCATAGAAATGGACGCTATGACTTGTTTAAGAAGTATTTGGCTGAAATTCTTCAGTACTCTCCAGAATCTTTTCCTCCAGTTAATAAATTTATTATTTGCCTGCTACAAAAAACTCTGGGAGTTTGAAGGAAACACAGGCAATACAGAATTTAACTGCTCTCTTAGAACGCTCTGAATTGAAATACTTGAAAGAAGAACACTACTTGTATCATTGGTCTTTGAACAGGACTTAATTCAATATGAAACTTTACTTCAAAAATTTAACAAAAGTCTTTTTGGGTGAGAAAATATGGATATATCCTGATGTGGTAAAAACCACACAGGATAGGAGAAAAGCTTTTCTTTTATTTAGAGAGGATATTCGAAATTTGGGAGCTCGATTTACCTTGTCTTACCCGTGCAAATGCATGATAACTTACTTGGATAAAAAATATGTATTTTTCGAACCTGAGCAGCTGAAAGTTTTTGTAGAAATGAAGAAAATAACCAGATAGACTCTGATGTTAAGAGAACTAGGTTTAACGAATGTATAATAAGGAGTAAATCAGGCCTTTCATTTGTTTATTATAAGTTACCTTAGATTGAAATCCACCAGTTTTCTTTCCTCACGCCCCCACAATTTTCAATGGTGGTCTAAGAAGAGTATTGATTTTTCTTTTTCCTTTTAATTTAAAGGAGTTGATATTGTATATTTTTGGAAATTATATGGTCTGTTTTTCTTTAGCAAGAGTTTAACTTGTATTATATTGAAATTATAAATAAATAAATTAAAAAAAAAAAAAGAAAGCAGCAGCAGTGAGCAGGACACAGTGGGGTTCTTTCCAGCCTGAAGAGGCCACTAGACCATCAGGGCACATTAAGGTACACTCGGGGAGGGGGGCAGGCCAGGGCAGCTAATCTTTATCACCATTACTGCGGGGATAAATTAATCGTGGTTCTCACTGAAGTAGTACCGTATAATTTTAAGATGCTGGCTTGCATCTGATTGGGCCTGAACATCCAGTCCTAGCTCAGCTGTTTTTGGGACCGGAAGTTTGGGCCCAATCAGCTACAAGTAGCGGCATGGAAAATACTTTTTTTGAAAAGATACTTTCTAAACTTGTACTTCATTACAAAGTACAAAAATACAGCTTAAGTAAAAAGTATTGTAAAAAAAATTTTAACTTGCTACAAAAGTACTGCCAACTGTACTTAAGTACTGTAATAAAGTACAAGTACTTCGTTACTACCCATCTTTCTCACTTAACACTTCATTGCCTCGGGTACAACTTTGATTGTGAGCCCTTCAGGAACAGGGAAATACCTATCGTACCTGAATGTAACTTGCCTTGACTTACAAATATAAAAAGGCATGAACCAAATTATAATAAAATACAACTGTATTTGTATTTATTAGTATTTGATCACCATTTGCAAGAACTTCATAGCAATGTACAAAGTCCAATATAAAAAAAGGCTGTAAAAACATATCAAAATGAAAGATTTAAAAACAAAAAAATCAAAAACTGAGACAAGAGGGAAGGGAATGCATAGGCACAACAGCAATTATCCAGAATAACATAACAAAAAAATATTGGACACACAAGGAGGGGCAAACAAACAAACTGAGTGTCTCCGAAAGGGAATGAAAAATTCTTCACACATATGCCACAAACTTATAAGGTTTTGTTTGGAAAAATACATATGGATGAAAAATGTAGCTGTTGAGATGTTTCTATATAATTTAAGAGTGGGTGCTTGGTACGGTGATTGAAAGAATACATACTGAGATAGATGTGGAAGCTCAGGAGTTGTCCTAAGAGCACCAAAGTGAGGAGACCCAGAACAACCACCAGTGCAGCTAGGGATAAAATTGCAGGAGCTTGTGTTTTCACAGGAGCTGCAGGCAGAAACACAAACCAGACATCTGTATGGTTCTTTAGCACTGTAAAACAAATACAACAATGGAATGAAAGCAAAGAAATAATCCCCTAATTACAATAACACAAAGACACTGCATTACCATCCTAGGCAAGAAGCCAAGGCATGCAATCAGAGAACAGGTCAGCCAAGTTCAAGGCTTGAAAAACTTCATCAGGATTTACTCACGAAGGACGAAATGTATTTGCCATGAACTCCTTGTGTTCCCACATTACACCATGCCATTTTGGGGGGGGGGGGGGAGGGTCAGGTGGCACGAGTACAAACTAAGGTGAGTGCAGCCTTCTCTCCCCTTTCCTCCTCTAAGCCCCCCCCCACCCACCCACCATTCTTTAGCTTTGATCATTCTCTTTCTGTCTCTCTCAACTGCCCGTAAACAGATGCTCTCCTCTTGTCTCTCTCTACCTATCATAAGTGGTCTCTCTACTTCCACACCCTCTCATTCCTCTTCTACACCTCTCATCCCACTGTTACAGCTCTCTCTCTCTCTGTATCCTGGAGTGCTGACCAGACCCAAAGTTGCAGATTCCGCTTCTTCCTGCCAAAGCCCAATCAGAGCTGAAGATACAGAAAAAAAAATCAGCTTGCCCCAGGTTAAGTAGAATTTTTCAAACCCTGTACACATTTATTACCAAACCACACAACATAACAATTCTAAGCATTTTTTTAAAACTATGCTACATACTTTTGGTACAGTGAAACATAAGAACATAAGAGTAGCCATACTGGGTCAGACCAATGGTCCATCTAGCCCAGCAACCTGTTTTCCAAACAGTGGCCAAGTCAGGTCACAAGTACCTGGCAGAAACCCAAATCGTAGCAACACTCCATACTACAAATCCCAGGGCAAGCAGTTGCTTCCCTTGGACTTTTCCTCCAGGAATTTGTCCAAACCCTTTTTAAACCCAGATACGCTAACCGCTGTTACCACATCCTCCAGAAAAGAGTTCCAGGGCTTAACTATCCGTTGAGTGAAAAAATATTTCCTCCTATTTGTTTTAAAAGTATTTCCATTATAACTTCCTTGAGTGTCCCTTAGTCTTTGTACTTTTGAAACGAATAAAAAATCGATTTACTTCTACTTGTTCTACACCATTCAGAATTTTGTAGACCTCAATCATCCATCTCTTTTCCAAGCTGAAGAGCCCTAACCTCTTTAGCCTTTCCTCCTATGAGAGGAGTTCCATCCCTTTTATCATTTTGGTCGTTCATCTTTGAACCTTTTCTAATTCTGCTATATCTTTTTTGAGATACGGCGATCAGAACTGAACATCACATTATATTCATCATAAAACACTGCTTTTCATTATGAAAGGTCTGTTCTGCAAAAAAGCAAGTGGCCTTGAAAGTCAAAAGCAGTCAGTGATAGGTTTAGCCCATAGTATTGTTGGCACAACCCTACCCTTCTCATTTCTCTTTGGGCCACTATATTTTTTGTATTTTGCATCTCTAAGTCTGTCCCTCTATCCTCCCCATCTCCCTTCAAGGCTTCATAGCCCATGGCATGAAGAAGGAAAAAGGCACCAGAAGCCTTCAATTCCAGAAAAAGTCCTTTATCAGTCAAATAAACTGATGCTGTATATTACTGATGCGACACGGGACATGTTTTGGCACTAAATGCCTGCATCAGGGGTCGTACAACATAAAAGTTCAAAATGACATAGCCCTGATAGGTCAATTATCATTACTAGAAGCCTGATGTTGGGCTATGTCATTTTGGACTTTTATGTTGTACGACCTCTGATGCAGGCATTGAGTGCTGAAACACTGCCCATGTTGGGTCAATGATGTACAGCATCAGTTTATGCAACTGATTAAAGGACCTGTTCCGGATTTGAAGGCTCTTGGTGCTTTTTTCCTTGTACTGTTTGTTGTGTGCTTCGGATCCCTCTCTGTACTGCTGACCATGGCATGAAGACACAGGGCAGCAGACCCTTGCCCCAAAGGAATTGAATAGGAAGACATTCAGCTCCACATATCATCAGGGTACAGCACAGGAGGCCATAGTTCGAGCTCTGCAAGCAGCAATACATTTTTTGGTCCCAGGGACATCTGGGAAGCCAAAAACTGTGCAGAAGTCAGGATATCTTCTGCCTTAGATATCTAATTCCTTACTTATCTCTACGCAACGCGTAATCATCAGTGTAAGTAGACAGCTATGAAAGACTGGGCTGTTTTAAGATAGTAAAAATTCCCCACAGACTTCATATCCTGCCTGCAATACACCTATAGTGGGCTTGAGAGATCCTGTATATCACATTTGGATAACTCTTATGCTGGTGCAATGAAAAGCACAATAAATATATCTTATCATGTTTTGTCAATATATATGTAGTTATTAGAGGTGGGCATTTAACGCGTTATTAAAACAAATTTAACGCGCCCCCCCTCCCCCAGCGTCCCTCAACTTGGCTGTTAAAAATACCAGGTGGCAGCAGTGATTCAGATTCACTGTCCACCATTGGCCCTGGAGTCTCCTCTCTATCACATCCTGCCCCTGAGGAAACAGGAAATTACGTTAGACAGGGTGAACAGAGACTCCAGGGCCAGCGGTAGACAACGAATGTGACTCATTACTGCTGCCTGGCGATCTCTAGTAGGTAGGCTGTGGTAGACTGGGGAAAGGGGTTTGAGAGCAAGCGAGCAGGGATGGGGAGATAGAAAGATAGAAGTGGAAATCAGGAGACATGTGGGACTTGAGGAAGGGAGTGACGGTGGACAACAGAAGGCAGGAAGGGAAAGACGTTTTAAGTGGAAGAAGGGAAGAAGAAATGCTGGAAAACAGGAGGCAGGTATCAAGTGGCTCAAAAGGCGTTTTCAGCAGCTGGGTAACACTGAAATCCCATGATACTGGCTTAATGAGAGGCTTCAAAAAAGCAAGACCACAACTAAAGGCTGTGCAGAGACGGGTTACCTTCAGCTCGATAATAGTAACCGCCAACTGAATTAAGGTAAACTCAGAGTTGGTTTTGAGATCTGACTCTGAAAGGTGTAGAAGGGATCTAAAGCCGTGCCTCACACCAGACGGCAAAACCTTTCCATTTAAAGCCTTATGACTTTCTAGTTGAAGCTCTTTTGAAAGCCAACAAAACCTGAGAAACATTGACAAATCCAGAGAAGCCACTGTTCCACATTGCCCTTGATTTTAGAAAGTGTATCTAAATTTTTTCCTGAGACCACACCCCCTAGGTGTGATACCCATCTATATGACCTTTCCTAAACTAGTTTGGATGCACCTGTTGAAAACATTTCCTGAAACTGAGGAAATTCTGAAGGGCACCCCTTTCTCCAGGCTAGAATTATTTGTCAATCAACACAGTAAGACTCATACTGGACTGGTGACAATTATTACATCTTGAAGGATCTTCCTGGACTGAGTCCACTAAGTTGACAAGGTCCACTGGAGGCACTTCAAATGAAGGCGTGCCAAGAGAGCTACATGCACTGTGAATTTATGTGGCCTAGCATCTCAACATTTTTCCAGTTGGTACTCGCTGATTCTTGACTTTCTCCTAATATGGATGCCAAGTTGTAGAAGAAAGGCAGTTGCCTGAGGTGTGTTTAGCAAGGCTTCACTAAAAGTCTCCCATTCAAAACTGGCACCACCCAGCCTTGATTTTCTCCTACTATAATCACTTGCTCTATCCCCCATAACACCACTGCTGGGAAAGGGATAAAAGATTTGATCAATCCCCACTCCTTGTCCTCCCCACACTTTACTGTACTAGAGGATCTCAATCTACATATGGATGACGTCAACTAATCTTGCACTGAATCTTTACTTTCACTTATAAATGATATCATAGGCATCCAATATAAAAGACTTGAGGAGGCTAAGCCTACCCAGCGCAGAACAACACAACAGGAAAGACAGAGCAAGAATCTGGACATGTCATCTTCTTCAAATTTCTGCACCACTGCTTCCCCTACTCTCCCACACTGTGGTAGTCGGCACTGTAATGATTGCAGCAGGCCTGCCACCTCTGACGCAATTCCTGCTTCCACAAGGGTGGGATGCATCACAGGATGAAGGCTGAGTCCTTGAGGCAGGCCTGCTGTGATCTCTAGAGCGTAGACCGCTACGATAGCACTGCACATTGCAGCAGGAAGACATTAAAGGCAAGTGTGGGATTGCTACTTTGGGGGAGGGGAAGGGAAGGAAAAGAGTGGGACTAGGGAGAGACTGAAACCAGGTGGGGGTGTCCAGGAGGAGGGCAAGAGAAGAGACAGGGAAAGATGTTGGCTGGAATCAGGGCCGTGCCTAGGGTCTCTGGTGCCCCCCTGCAGACTATCGGTTGGCGCCCCCCCCCAGCAGAGCAGGAACAGAAGGGAGCAGGCAAGTAAGCCGGACCTCAGGAAAAAATAGCACTGTATGTATCCCTCATTGATAAGTCTCTGACTCTAAAGTTTAGCAATTTCATTAAAGCAAAATGTATTTTCACATATCACATCCTATCCAAGGAGAATGTTTTATATATGTCACCCGTCTGTGGTAAAACTTCACACAGTATCAAAATACCTCTAATATGTAGTCGTGCCAGCCGAGGAAACTAACTGTGCTCAGCTCACAAGAGACAGAGTGAACATAAAATAAAACTTCATCCTTAAAAGATAATATCGGATGAATGCATGAAGGTGAATATGAATTCCTGTGAATGGAATCAATTTGATTTACAATAAATCCAGATACTACTCCCTCATATATGTAACAAAAAATTATTTAAGTGGAATGGAATTGTTTGACTGTACTGGTAAACAGAAAGAAATACTCTATTGCATTCTAATCTCCTTTGCACCAAAGGATATAATTCAGATCAAACATTTATCTCTGATCAACTATCTCAGATCAAATATTTATTTCAGATCAAATATTAAGGTTTCCTTGCTTACAGTCACTTAAATCTACCTAGCCTTTATATAGCTTATAGGATTTAAACACTCTTAAACTGAAATTCACCCTTTTCTATTCTTCATAAACTTCAAGTAATCCTGAAATATTCAGATCCTTTTCTCACTAGAGAAACTTCAATCGCCACCAATCTCTTTTCACTTATATTTTCTCATTTACCACAATCAGGCACTCTTTTATAACTTCAGTCAACAAACACAGGAAGTCACAGCTGGATGTCTCTCTTGGCAAAGGACAGCTCTCACTCTAAGTACATAAGTAGTGCCATACTGGGAAAGACCAAAGGTCCATCTAGCCCAGCATCCTGTCACCGACAGTGGCCAATCCAGGTCAAGGGCACCTGGCACGCTCCCCAAACGTAAAAACATTCCAGACAAGTTATACCTAAAAATGCGGAATTTTTCCAAGTCCATTTAATAGCGGTCTATGGACTTGTCCTTTAGGAATCTATCTAACCCCTTTTTAAACTCCGTCAAGCTAACCGCCCGTACCACGTTCTCCGGCAACGAATTCCAGAGTCTAATTACACGTTGGGTGAAGAAAAATTTTCTCCGATTCGTTTTAAATTTACCACACTGTAGCTTCAACTCATGCCCTCTAGTCCTAGTATTTTTGGATAGCGTGAACAGTCGCTTCACATCCACCCGATCCATTCCACTCATTATTTTATACACTTCTATCATATCTCCCCTCAGCCGTCTCTTCTCCAAGCTGAAAAGCCCTAGCCTTCTCAGCCTCTCTTCATAGGAAAGTCGTCCCATCCCCACTATCATTTTCGTCGCCCTTCGCTGTACCTTTTCCAATTCTACTATATCTTTTTTGAGATACGGAGACCAGTACTGAACACAATACTCCAGGTGCGGTCGCACCATGGAGCGATACAACGGCATTATAACATCCGCACACCTGGACTCCATACCCTTCCTAATAACACCCAACATTCTATTCGCTTTCCTAGCCGCAGCAGCACACTGAGCAGAAGGTTTCAGCGTATCATCGACGACGACACCCAGATCCCTTTCTTGATCCGTAACTCCTAACGCGGAACCTTGCAAGACGTAGCTATAATTCGGGTTCCTCTTACCCACATGCATCACTTTGCACTTGTCAACATTGAACTTCATCTGCCACTTGCACGCCCATTCTCCCAGTCTCGCAAGGTCCTCCTGTAATCGTTCACATTCCTCCTGCGACTTGACGACCCTGAATAATTTTGTGTCATCGGCGAATTTAATTACCTCACTAGTTATTCCCATCTCTAGGTCATTTATAAATACATTAAAAAGCAACGGACCCAGCACAGACCCCTGCGGGACCCCACTAACTACCCTCCTCCACTGAGAATACTGGCCACGCAATCCTACTCTCTGCTTCCTATCTTTCAACCAGTTCTTAATCCATAATAATACCCTACCTCCGATTCCATGACTGCAATTTCTTCAGGAGTCTTTCGTGCGGCACTTTGTCAAACGCCTTCTGAAAATCCAGATATACAATATCAACCGGCTCCCCATTGTCCACATGTTTGCTTACCCCCTCAAAAAAATGCATTAGATTGGTGAGGCAAGACTTCCCTTCACTAAATCCGTGCTGACTTTGTCTCATCAGTCCATGTTTTTGTATATGCTCTGCAATTTTATTCTTAATAATAGCCTCCACCATCTTGCCCGGCACCGACGTCAGACTCACCGGTCTATAATTTCCCGGATCTCCTCTGGAACCCTTCTTAAAAATCGGAGTAACATTGGCTACCCTCCAGTCTTCCGGTACTACACTCGATTTTAGGGACAGATTGCATATTTCTAACAGTAGCTCCGCAAGTTCATTTTTTAGTTCTATTAATACTCTGGGATGAATACCATCAGGTCCCGGTGATTTACTACTCTTCAGCTTGCTGAACTGACCCATTACATCCTCCAAGGTTACAGAGAATTTGTTTAGTTTCTCCGACTCCCCCGCTTCAAATATTCTTTCCGGCACCGGTGTCCCCCCCAAATCCTCCTTGGTGAAGACCGAAGCAAAGAATTCATTTAATTTCTCCGCTACGGCTTTGTCCTCCTTGATCGCCCCTTTAACACCATTTTCGTCCAGCGGCCCAACCGACTTTGGCCGGTTTCCTGCTTTTAATGTATCTAAAAAAATTTTTACTATGTATTTTTGCTTCCAACGCTAATTTCTTCTCAAAGTCCTTTTTTGCCCTCCTTATCTCCGCTTTGCATTTGGCTTGGCATTCCTTATGATCTATCCTGTTACTTTCAGTTGGTTCTCTTCTCCACTTTCTGAAGGATTGTTTTTTTGGCTCTAATGATTTCCTTTATCTTACTGTTTAGCCACGCCGGCTGACGTTTAGTCTTTTTTCCCTTTTTTCTAATACGTGGAATATATTTGTCCTGAACCTCCAGGATGGTGTTTTTAAACAGCATCCACGCCTGATGCAAGTTTTTTACTCTGCGAGCTGCTCCTTTCAGTCTTTTTTTCACCATTTTTCTCATTTTGTCGTAATCACCTTTTCTATAGTTAAACGCTAGCGTACTTGATTTCCTAGTTTCACTTCCTTCAATGCCAATATCAAAACCGATCATATTATGATCACTGTTATCAAGCGGCCCTCGTATCGTTACCCCCTGCACTAGATCATGAGCACCACTAAGGACTAAGTCTAGTATTTTTCCTTCTCTTGTCGGCTCCTGAACTAGCTGTTCCATGAAGCTGTCCTTGATTTCATCAAGAAATCTTATGTCCCTTGCGTGTACAGATGTTACATTAACCCAGTCTATATGCGGGTAATTGAAATCCCCCATTATTATTGTGTTGCCCAGTTTGTTTGCGTCCCTGATTTCCTTTAACATTTCCGCATCCGTCTGTTCGTCCTGGCCAGGCGGACGGTAGTACACTCCTATCACTATCCTTTTCCCCTTTGCACATGGAATTTCAATCCACAGTGATTCCAAGGAGTGTTTTGTTTCCTGCAGAATTTTCAATCTATTTGATTCAAGGCTCTCGTTAATATACAATGCTACCCCTCCACCAATCCGATTCACCCTATCACTACGATATAATTTGTACCCCGGTATGACAGTGTCCCACTGGTTATCCTCCTTCCACCAGGTCTCAGAGATGCCTATTATATCTAATTTTTCATTTAGTGCAATATATTCCAACTCCCCCATCTTATTTCTTAGGCTCCTGGCATTCGCATATAGACATTTCAAACTATGTTTGTTGTTCCTAAGTACATCATGCTTAGTACTTGACAGTATTAATTGGCAATCTTTTGTCTGATTTTTATTGTTATTTAAAGATACCCGATCTACTACAATCTCTTTTGCAACCTCACTATCAGGATACTCTATCTTCCCTGTTATGGTGATATCTTTGAAAGATACCTTATCCCGAACCATGCTCTTTTGAGCGACTGTCGGCCTTCCCCCACTCTGTTCACTTCCCGGGCAGATTTCTTAACAGAAGCTGATCATCCAATCAGAGAGCTCTATTTGAATGCAGATTAACATACAGACACTCATGGGAATGTTTAGTGAAAAACACCGGACTAATTTGCATATGATTTAAACAAATCTGAGCATATGACAACCAAGTACAGACTCCCAGCACCTGAATTCTGCAATTAGATTTAAGGCAAATACTTTTAAAACTTATTTTTAGCACTTTTAAAATTTCAGGTTCTCTTTAATTTGAATGCTGTTTCAAGCTCTGAAACTCACCCTGACTGAGGAGCTAGTCCCAAACCGAAGCATAAATAGCAATCTGGTTGTATTCTCACGTAACTTGAAGAGTGTGCCTGCCTCAATTAATACTGCTCCTTTGCATAAAAAGGGGAGGGCAGCGGAGATAGGAGAATCACAAGTTCAGGTGAAAGATTTTGCAAGTGAGCAGACGGACGGCAGGGCAGTGGCGCCCCTCGAAGGCAAGCGCGCTTACCTCGCTTACCGCATCAGCAGGGCCCTGGCTGGAATGGACACAGACCTGGGAAGGGGATTGTAGGGGAGACAGAGAGAGAGACATGCAAGTTCTGCTCTGATGGACCGGGGGGGGGGGCAGGGAAAGATGCTGGATGGAATGGACACTGACCTTGGGGGGGAGAGGGAAAGGGAGAGAGAGATATGCAAGTAATGCTCTGGAGAACCTGGATAGGGAAGGGGACAGGAAAAAAGGTTGGACTAGGGAAAGAGAGACAGGATTGAATAGAAGAAAAAGGGACAGATACTGGCCCCAGAGTAGGGGGAGGGACAGAAGGGAAGAGGTGCTGGACTTAGGAAGGAAAGTGGAGTCAGGTGGACCAGTGGAGGAGGGGGATGGAGACAGAAAAAGAGACAACTGGACTGGGGGAGGGGAACAGAGAGAAATAGATGCTGGATGGAAAAGAGGAGGAAAGACACTGGATGTAGGAGGGAGAAATACTGGACTATGAAGGAGTGGTGGGAATTGAGAGGGAAAAATACTGGCCACAAATTAGTGGATGCAGGAGAAAAAAAGAGAGTCACAGAGACAGAGAAGAGATGCTGGGCATGGAGGAGCACAGAAGGGCAATGCTGGTTAGAGAGGGGATAGGGACACATAGGTGCAATGTTGGACATGGGGGATTGGGACACAAGGGCAATTGCAGATCACAAGGATAGGGACACAGAGGAAATGCAGGACAGGTAAAGGTAGGTACATAGAGGGGCAATGCAGAACATAGGAGAGGATAGGGACACCAAGAGGGCAGATTCTGAACATGGAGAAAAGAATAGAGACAGGAACACAGAGAGGAGATATTGGTCAGAACAGATTTATCTATTTATTTATTTGTTACATTTGTATCCCACATTTTCCCACCTATTTGCAGGCTCTGTAAAGGCGCCTGTAAAGGCGTTCGCCAAGTATGGTAGAGGAACAAATACAAGGTGGTGATGTGGTCGAATAAGGTAGGTATGTTTCAGGCACATTAGGATCGAAGATAGGGAAGGTTATATAGTGTCCAATATGATCTTTGGTTTTGCTGTGTTGCAGAGTATAGGTCTTTATGTTGGGTCGGTAAGGTACGCCTTTTTGGACAGGTTGGTTTTTAGTGATTTCCTGAAGTTTAGATGGTCGTAGATTGTTTTCACAACTTTTGGCAGTGCGTTCCATAGTTGTGTGCTTATATAGGAGAAGCTGGATGCATAGGTTGCTTTGTATTTGAGTCCTTTGCAGTTTGGGTAGTGGAGGTTTACGTATGTTCATGATGATCCGGTTCTGTTTCTGGTTGGTAGATCTATGAGGTCAGTCATGTATCCTGGGACTTCGCCGTAGATAATCTTGCGGACCAGGGTGCAGATTTTGAAAGTGATACGTTCTTTGATTGGTAGCCAGTGCAGTTTTTCTCGGAGGGGTTTGGCACGTTCGAATCGTGATTTACCAAATATTAGCCTGGCTGCTGTGCTTAATTTGGGCGGTTTGGAGTTTCTTTGTGAGTTGTTCTTTACATTCCGCATAGATTCCATTGCAGTAGTCTGCATGGCTTAGTACCATTGATTGTATTAGGTTACAGAATATTTCCCTCGGGAAGAAGGGTTGCAGAGGGAAGATGAATGGTTGACCCTGCAAAGACAGGAAAAAAAGAGAGAAAAGCAGGAAAGAGACCCTGAGACTAAAGCAAATAGAAAAATGAAATGATCAGACAACAAAGGTAGAAAAAAATATTTTATTTAGAATTTATAAATTGGAATATGATAGCTTTTGGAAACACAGACAAAACAAGAGCAATGTAGCCAATATAAAAAGTTTAAAGAAACAGACTTAAGAGTCAGGGTAATCCAAGGATGAGTGCCAAAAACCTCTAGTTAAAAAAATGTGCTTTATTAATGTACACAAGTCCATAAAGCCACAATCATGTAGTCAAAGTACAAATATCCAATGACTGCAGAACAGGGTCTCAATAGGAGATCAAAAACTAAATATGGCTGTGTTTCAGCAAAAATGTCAGCATCAAGATTCATATAATCCAATTGAAAATCTCAATGTCACAAGTTCATGAACTTCAATAGAGTAAATGAAGGAAACTGCACTGTTTGGTATCTGTCCCTATGCTAGAGAGCACACAATGTGTGAGTGATGACTACTACTACTACTATTTAGCATTTCTATAGCGTTACAAGGCGTACGCAGCGCTGTACAAACATAGAAGAAAGACAGCCCCTGCTCAAAGAGCTTACAATCTAATAGACAAAAAATAAGCAAATCAAATCAATTAATATGTACAGGAAGGAGGAGAGGAGGGTAGGTGGAGGCGAGTGGTTACAAGTGGTTACGAGTCAAAAGCAATGTTAAAGAGGTGGGCTTTCAGTCTAGATTTAAAGGTGGCCAAGGATGGGGCAAGACGTAGGGGCTCAGGAAGTTTATTCCAGGCGTAGGGTGCAGCGAGACAGAAGGCGCGAAGTCTGGAGTTGGCAGTAGTGGAGAAGGGAACAGATAAGAAGGATTTATCCATGGAGCGGAGTGCACGGGAAGGGGTGTAGGGAAGGATGAGTGTGGAGAGATACTGGGGAGCAGCAGAGTGAGTACATTTATAGGTTAGTAGAAGAAGTTTGAACAGGATGCGAAAACGGATAGGGAGCCAGTGAAGCGACTTGAGGAGAGGGGTAGTATGAGTAAAGCGACCCTGGCGGAAGACGAGACGGGCAGCAGAGTTTTGAACCGATTGGAGAGGGGAGAGGTGACTAAGTGGGAGGCCAGCAAGAAGCAGATTACAGTAGTCTAAACGAGAGGTGACAAGAGTGTGGATGAGGGTTTTGGTAGAGTGCTCGGAAAGAAAGGGGCGGATTTTACGGATCTTGTAAAGAAAGAAACAACAGGTCTTAGCGGTCTGCTGGATATGAGCAGAGAAGGAGAGACGATGACGATGCTGGGCTCTGCCTCCTCCATGTTGAGTTTTTGCTCTCCTACTGAGGCCACTGTTTTGCAAAACATTGGCTGTTTGCACTTTGAAATGTACTTCTAGTTGAAAAAAATGTGCTTTATTAATGCCCACTACAAATGTTTTGCTATCATCCTTGGACTACTCTGACTCTTTCTAAGTCATCCTTGCTGATTTCTTAAATTAGCTTTTGAAAATGTGCATTCTGATCTTTTGGATTTCAGTTTCTATATGCAGAGTGTGATTTCATGAGATTTCCAGTCCAGTGTTTTTGCCTTCCTATCTCTATTACTGATCTGTGGTCCGTTGTTTCAAATTGTTGAGGGTCTGTCTGTGTTTTATGTATCACAGTAACATAGTAACATAGTAGATGACGGCAGAAAAAGACCTGCATGGTCCATCCAGTCTGCCCAACAAGATAAACTCATGTGTGCTACTTTTTGTGCATACCTTACCTTGATTTGTACCTGACCTTTTCAGGGCACAGACCGTGTAAGTCTGCCCAGCACTATCCCCGCCACCCAACCACCAGCCCCGCTTCCCACCACCGGTTCTGGCACAGACCGTATAAGTCTGCACAGCACTATCCCCGCCTCCCGCCACCGGCTCTGCCACCCAATCTCGGCTAAGCTTGTTAGGATCCATTCCTTCTGAACAGGATTCCTTTATGTTTATCCCACGCGTGCTTGAATTCTGTTACCATTTCATTTCCACCACCTCCCGCGGGAGGGCATTCCAAGCATCCACCACTCTCTCCTTGAAAAAATACTTCCTGACATTTTTCTTGAGTCTGCCCCCCTTCAATCTCATTTCATGTCCTCTCATTCTACCTCCTTCGCATCTCCGGAAAAGGTTCGTTTGCGGATTAATACTTTTCAAATATTTGAGCGTCTGTATCATATCACCCCTGTTTCTCCTTTCTTCCAGAGTATACATGTTCAGGTCATCAAGTCTCTCCTCATACGTCTTGTAACGCAAATCACTTACCATTCTCGTAGCTTTTCTTTGCACCGCTTCAATTCTTCTATCCTGCTGCCACTGCTACAGAGACTCTCCTTCCTCCTGCAATCACGTGCTTATCTCATGCTGCTCATGCTTTGTAACAAGGACTTGCTAGTAACTTATAATAATTCATATTTAAACCTGCTACCTTACTTTAAGCACAGATTCTCTGTAAGAAAAGAACTACCTCTTGCAATATTATTTACATGAAATAAACCTTTTCTGAAGCTAAATAGATGGTCTTTTGTGTCCTGGGTACATGCCTTTAAATCTTGCAGTGCAGGATACTGCATTTCAACAGAGATAATATTTAATTCATTGCAATTGTGGATCGTGTGGCCTTAAAGGGCAACTGGTGGAGAATTATTCAATATATATCTTAAAACTTATAAATATTACCTAGTGCTCTGGCGCAATATCCCCAAGTGTAAATTAATACCCTCTACACCCCACACACACAGTCCCCCCAACCACAAACACAACATACATGAATTCTGTCAGCCACTGACACAACATACACACACTGTCAAGGACACACAGCATCTCTATTTCTCACACACACAAACTCGCTCCCCTAACCCACTCAATAAAGAAAGTGTTACAGTGAAATTGGGAACACATGCAAATGTCACACAGCTCATTTTTAAACATCATATTACACATACTACAAAAAATATATATATATATATTTTTAAACATGGGAAAACATTTCAGAAAATAATACAATTTGAAACATTAATGCCAGAAACTCATCACCTTGCTAGCGCCTGTTTCATTTGTTTCGGAAACGGGCCTTTTTTTACTAGTTATCAATATAGCATTTATAAAACACAACCTCAGTACAGACTGGATGATCTTTAAAAAAAAAACTTCTTAAAAATGGACAACATACATATTAGCTATATCATGACCCATAGATGAGCCCACAGCTGTACCTTTGACCTGTAAGTAATAGTTATTCTTATAAAAATTTCATTTCTTTTTTTTCTTTTTCTGTGCTTGTTTTCCCTGGTTCTCATGTAACAAGTGGATACTTGTGTGTTATGCTGTAAAATTTATATAAAGGGTATATGTCCAAAGTGACAAGAGCGACAAGCTCAAGGTCTCCATTGAAATCTTCTAACAAATTGATCATATGCGAAGAATCTCTTACATAAGAATCAATCTCCGGAAAGAAAGGTCTCAAAAAATAATCAATGAATTTCGATAGAGGCTCTAAAAGAGATCCATTTGTGTAGAGATATTTAATGCTTCACTTACCAGAGGGCTTGTACTTACTCGGGGGCTTTGATCACCCTGCCCCAATGATTCTAGTTTAAAGCCCTCTTCAGTAGATTTGCCAGTCTACTACTACTACTACTACTACTACTACTTAACATTTCTAGAGCGCTACTAGGGTTACTCAGCGCTGTACAATTTAACAAAGAGAGACAGTCCCTGCTCAAAGAGCTTACAATCTAATAGACAAGTGAACGATCAGTCCGATACTACTGAAAATACTTCTTTCCTTTTTGACAGATGGACACCATGTTAACTCAGCAGCCCTTGGAAAAGCATCCCTTGGTCCAGGAAGCCAATATGCTCTTGATGAACCACATCCATCTCCAGGATACAAGCTTCTCTGCCTTGGCCTTTACCTTCAACAGATGGAAAGAATCTCCAAGTTACCTAGCTTGTTACAGACTGCTCAACTGTCTGATAACCAGTGGAAGAGAGGTACAAAACTGGATGCCTGAGCTGTGACCTATAGCTGTGATCTGCAGATGTAACACCCTAAGTATGGGCGGCACTGTAATGGAAGATTTAAAGGATTGCTTTTCAACCCTGCTTTTATCAATAATGAACTCTGAAATCTTCTGTCTTTGACCGACCGAAAGTAACTTTTCTTGTAAATACAAAAACAAGTTAGAATGCAGTAGATAAGACACAGCTCTAATTAATTTGGTATGTGAAGGGAAAGATGGAGCTTGTTTTCAGGTTCAGACTGACCACCTGGACTAGGAAACATGTGACCACGTTCCCACAGTATGGCTTGTTTACCTAAACAGAGAAGCATTCTGTAATTTTCCGTAGCTCTGAACATGAGCTCTAAGCCTAATAAAAAGGGAGGCTTGTTACAGCAGAGTGGGAGCACATCTGTGAGTAACACACGTACTGCGCAGATGACTTGTTCCTGGTCTAAAAAGCTCCTGGCTTTCTCTGTAACGGGTCCCCCCCAGCTGATGATAAGAGCCTGGATGATGTAAGGACCAGTGATGATTGTATGTATAATGTATTATTGCTTCTTTTCCTGGTCTAAGAACTCTTAGCATTGCTTAAATGTAGAGATGTGGTTTTTGAAGCTCTGAATGGTGATGCACCTGAGGGTTTCTCTTTTATGTTTCAACTTTTAGGTAGCAGAAATAGTAAACATCTAATTTTTTGTTTTCAATTGATGAAGGGAGTTAAGTTTAAATCTGCCCAAGAAATGTCTTTTGATTACGGTGCACCTGAAATTCTTTTCCTTTAAACATCTAATTTTGACTTATATGGAATTTAGAAACTGAACACACTTTTTTTTACTTTTTTTACCTAGTTTGTATGCACCGATTGTTAAGTTTTATATATGGTATTTCAGTTAAGATTGAAGATTTGATATTGTTACCCAATTTGAGTCTGATTGATTAGGGATTTAGAACGATGCAAATCCTTTACATAACATTACAAAATTTGAATACAGTTGTATTCACAGTAACAGACTGGCTATCATTGCATCCGCTACAGAGGTTCCCACTGTCACAGCCGGCAGAACTGAGAGACACTGAGGAGTGATAAAGAACTGGCTGGCAGTGCAGCTACGAGCATAGGTAGCCAGCATTGTAGGTAAAATGAAATATTAGCCACTGCTCCATCACTGTATGAGTGTATTGGAAGCCGCTATAGCTAAGGCCTAGAACACCAATGAAACCATGCTGACCCAGTGGCCCTGTATTCAACCATAGCCTCTCCCTCCCAGGTAGCTGCTCCTGAAGATGGGACGAACTGCAGGCAAGTCAGAGACAAACAACTGGCTACTGAGTGGCAGAAAATGCCGACAGCACCCTGTGAGAGGGTAATAACGCTGGTGCAGTGCCATGAAAGATGCCGACGAAGCAAACATCATGCCCTGCAAGAGGCTAACAACGCTGACTCGGCATGAAGAGGCTGCCGAAGCCAATACAGTGCCATGCCAGTGCCCCCTGCTGCCTAGGCTGTGCCATTGTGCAGATGGTAAAGCAATGCCCTACAAACAGTTGAAGTGGCTACCGAAGGAGATACATCTCAATGCAAGCTGCTGATGAAGCAAACACAGTTCCACAGAAGTGGTCACAGACACCGAAGCAGTGCCCTAGAACTGGCTGTTGATACTGCAGCCTTGGCATAAATGTAGCCATTGTTACGCAAGTAAAACAAAGTCGCTGGAGCTGATGCAATGCTGTGCAGATGACAACTGTTATAGCTGTCACACGCCCCTAGCTGTGGCTGCTAAGGATGATCCATGCAACTGTTTCCCCATAGCTGTACGACATCACCTGCAACTTCACTCAGCAGGCTAGTGCCACTGAAGTTGTTCCATGTAGCTGACTTTTGTTGAAGCTGAACCACAAATCTGGATTTTGAAGACACCCCCTCCCCTCCCCCCCAAAAAAAACCCAAACAATCTGAAGTTACAGTTGCATTGTGATCAACCTATAACTTATTTAAAAGACTGTGGCTATAGAACTTGTCTCTTTCCTAGACAAAACAAATTGTCTCCATCCCTGTCAAACCCACTTTCATGACCACTTCTCCACTGAACATACTATGAAGGCTCTCACAGATTTTGTCATCATTCTCTTGACACTGTAGAGACGTCCTTCTCATCTCACTTGATCTTAGTGCAGTGTTTGATTAGTAGATTCATGACATCCTCCTCTCCTGTCTTAAAGAGAATGGAATAACTATGTGGAGTCCCACAGGGTTCCACATTAGAACCTATTCTTTTCAATATTTTTCTACTGCCACTAGCCCTTTTTCTCCCAACTATCAATATCACTTTATTTATGCTGATGATATCCAACTTCTGTTCCCCCTTGATAATACCGGTTCATCTCTAATCTCAGATATTTCAAATAAATTGTCTAGGATTGTTAATTGGTTCTCTTTCATCAACTAAAATTGAGTCCTAGGAATAATTTATAACTCATTTTGGAGTTAAAAATGATAGAGTCTATATCTACTCCATCTTTAGAAGTAATGGTCTGTCAAATTAAGGATGATTTACTTGATGGTTCATTAGGGATCAATTTGATATATAGACCCTCTGGGTAATTACTCCTAGTTCAAAAAACAAGTTTTAGAAGCTAATCTCATATATTCTACTTTTTTTCTCATGTTTTACTGCTGGGTGATTTAAATCTACACTTGGAAGATAGATCTGATCAGTTCAATATTTTGCTGAGCTATTGGATTCACTGCAATATCATTTTGAGGTTAATGTTCAGATTTATGAGGAAGGTCATGCATTAGATTTAGTAACATGGGTGAAAAAATTTCATCAGTATCAATTATTGTCAGATATTGTTTGGTCACCTATATTATGGTCTGATCATTACTTGGCAGATTTTACTATGTATTTTCCTTATGTTCATAAATATATCATTAAGAGTTTTGAAAATCACTGCCCTCAATGAAAGATAGCTGATCAATTTTGGTCTGATTTCCAATAATCTTAGTCAGTTAAAAGAATCAGCTGATTCAGTATTACAAGAATGGAATGAGAAGGTAACTAAGGTGATTACTCAATTTCCAGAAGATAAGACTAAGAGCCATTTCAAGAAGAGTAATCCCTCTTGGTATACTGATACTTTGAGAGAACTGAAAAGATCTTGTAGGCAGTTGGAGAGATTATTGAGAAAAACCACAGGATAGTCAATTAAGAAAATCATGGAGGATTAAGGTTAAAAGTTACCAATTGGCTGTTGTAGAGGCAAAGAAACTGCATTATAAAAAATTAACAGGAGAGGGGAATTTAGATATGAAAATTCTTTTTTTGAATTTCTGACAACCTTATTAATTCATCATCTGTTATACAACTGAATGATTCATATCAACTTTCAGCTGAGGTTTTAGCAAGTTATTTTATTAAAAAGGTTGAAAAACAGATCCTCCATATATATTGATGGGCTAAATAATTCACTAGTAAATTTAGAAGAGAGGATCAGTCTGTCAAAAATATTTTTGTGAATTGTTTGTGGACTTTTTTCATTCTGGTTCAGGATAATGAAGTACACCTTAAATTAAAATCATTAGCTGGTAAAATTTGTCTGTTAGATAACTGCCCTACAATTTTTGTTAAGGGAAGGGAAAGGGAAATGGGACTTGACATACTGCCCTTCTGGGGTTCCTGCAACCACATTCAAAGTGGTCCACATACACTCAGGCACCCACCCTGCACCTGGGGCAATGGAGGGCCAGGTGACCTGCCCAGAGTCACAAGGAGCTGCAGTGGGAATTGAACTCAGTTCCCCAGGATCAAAGTCAGTGAATGATACATACCTGTAGCAGGTGTTCTCCGAGGACAGCAGGCTGATTGTTCTCACGACTGGGTGACGTCCGCGCAGCCCCCACCAACCGGAAAGAAGCTTCGCGGGACGGTCGGCACGCAGGGCACGCCCACCGCGCATGCGCGGCCGTCTTCCCGCCCGTGCGCGACCGCTCCCGCCAGTTGAATGACTAGCAAAGATGAACACACAACTCCAAAGGGGAGGAGGGAGGGTAGGTGAGAACAATCAGCCTGCTGTCCTCGGAGAACACCTGCTACAGGTATGTATCATTCACTTTCTCCGAGGACAAGCAGGCTGCTTGTTCTCACGACTGGGGTATCCCTAGCTCTCAGGCTCACTCAAAACAAGAACCCAGGTCAATTGAACCTCGCAACGGCGAGGGTACAACAGAAATTGACCTACGAAGAACAACTAACTGAGAGTGCAGCCTGACCAGAATAAATTCGGGTCGTGGAGGGTGGGAGTTGGATTTACACCCCAAACAGATTCTGCAGCACCGACTGCCCGAACCGACTGTCGCGTCGGGTATCCTGCTGGAGGCAGTAATGAGATGTGAATGTGTGGACAGATGACCACGTCGCAGCTTTGCAAATTTCTTCAATAGTGGCTGACTTCAGGTGGGCCACTGACGCTGCCATGGCTCTAACACTATGAGCCGTGACATGACCCTCAAGAGCCAGCCCAGCCTGGGCGTAAGTGAAGGAAATGCAATCTGCTAGCCAATTGGAGATGGTGCGTTTCCCGACAGCGACCCCTAGCCTGTTAGGGTCGAAAGAAATAAACAATTGGGCGGACTATCTGTTGGGCTGTGTCCGCTCCAAGTAGAAGGCCAATGCTCTCTTGCAGTCCAATGTGTGCAACTGACGTTCAGCAGGGCGGGTATGCGGCCTGGGGAAGAATGTTGGCAAGACAATTGACTGGTTAAGATGGAACTCCGACACCACCTTCGGCAGGAACTTTGGGTGGGTGCGGAGCACTACTCTGTTGTGATGAAATTTGGTATATGGAGCATGAGCTACTAGGGCTTGAAGCTCACTGACCCTACGAGCGGAAGTAACTGCCACCAAGAAAATGACCTTCCAGGTCAAGTACTTCAGATGGCAGGTATTCAGTGGCTCAAAAGGAGGTTTCATCAGCTGGGTGAGGACGACGTTGAGATCCCATGACACAGTAGGAGGCTTGATAGGGGGCTTTGACAAAAGCAAGCCTCTCATGAATCGAACGACTAAAGGCTGTCCAGAGATGGCTTTACCTTCCACACGATAATGGTAAGCACTAATCGCACTAAGGTGAGTCCTTACTGAGTTGGTCTTGAGGCCAGACTCTGATAAGTGCAGAAGGTATTCAAGCAGGTTCTGTGCAGGGCAAGAACGAGGTTCTAGGGCCTTGCTCTCACACCACACGACAAACCTCCTCCACTTGAAAAAGTAACTCTTTTTAGTGGAATCCTTCCTAGGGGCAAGCAAGACCCGGGAGACACCCTCAGGCAGGCCCAACGCAGCGAAGTCTACGCCCTCAACATCCAGGCCGTGAGAGCCAGGGATGGAAGGTTGGGGTGCAGCAACGCTCCGTCGTTCTGCGAGATGAGAGTCGGAAAACACTCCAATCTCCACGGTTCTTCGGAGGACAACTCCAGAAGAAGAGGGAACCAGATCTGACGGGGCCAAAAGGGCGCTATCAGAATCATGGTGCCGCGGTCTTGCTTGAGCTTCAGTAAGGTCTTCCCCACCAAAGGTATGGGAGGATAAGCATACAGGAGGCCGGTCCCCAATGGAGGAGAAAGGCATCCGACGCTAGTCTGCCGTGTGCCTGAAGTCTGGAACAGAACAGAGGCAGCTTGTGATTGGTCTGAGAGGCGAAAAGGTCCACCGAGGGAGTGCCCCACTCTCGGAAGATCTTGCGTACCACTCTGGCATGGAGCGACCACTCGTGCGGTTGCATGACTCTGCTCAGTCTGTCGGCCAGACTGTTGTTTACGCCTGCCAGGTACGTGGCTTGGAGGAGCATGCCAAACCGGCACGCCCAACGCCACAGCCCGACGGCTTCCTGACACAGGGGGCGAGATCCGGTGCCCCCCTGATTGTTGACGTAATACATTGCAACCTGATTGTCTGTCCGAATTTGGATAATTTGGCAGGACAGCCGATCTCTGAAAGCCTTCAGTGCGTTCCAGATCGCTCGGAGCTCCAGGAGGTTGATCTGCAGATCCTTTTCCTGGAGGGACCACAGACCCTGGGTGTGAAGCCCATCGACATGAGCTCCCCACCCCAGGCGAGATGCATCCGTCGTCAGCACTTTCGTGGGCTGTGGAATTTGGAATGGACGTCCCAGGGTCAAATTGGTCCGGATGGTCCACCAGAGCAGTGAAGTGCGGCAACTGGTGGAGAGGCGGATGACATCTTCTAGATTCCCGGTGGCTTGGAACCACTGGGAAGCTAGGGTCCATTGAGCAGATCTCATGTGAAGACGAGCCATGGGAGTCACATGAACTGTGGAGGCCATATGACCCAGAAGTCTCAACATCTGCCGAGCTGTGATCCGCTGAGACGTTCTGGTCTGCGAAGCCAGGGCCAGGAGATTGTTGGCCCTCGCTTCGGGAAGGTAGGCCTGAGCCGTCTGGGTATTCAGCAGAGCTCCTATGAATTCCAGAGACTGGGTTGGCTGGAGATGGGACTTTGGGTAATTTATCACAAACCCCAGCAGCTCCAGAAGTTGAATAGTGCACTGCATGGACCGGAGGGCTCCTGCCTCCGAGGTGTTCTTGACCAGCCAATCGTCGAGATATGGGAACACGTGCACTCCCAGCTTGCGTAGGTAGGCCGCTACCACCACGAGGCACTTTGTAAACACTCGTGGGGCAGAGGCGAGCCCAAAGGGCAGCACACAATACTGAAAGTGCCGTGCGCCCAGGCGGAATCTGAGATACTGTCTGTGAGCTGGCAGTATCGGGATGTGAGTGTATGCGTCCTTCAAATCCAGGGAACATAGCCAATCGTTTTTCTGAATCATTGGCAGAAGGGTGCCCAAGGAAAGCATCCTGAACTTTTCTTTGACCAGGAATTTGTTCAGGCCTCTCAGGTCTAGGATGGGACGCATCCCCCCTGTTTTCTTTTCCACAAGGAAGTACCTGGAATAGAATCCCTGCCCTTCCTGCCCGGGTGGTACGGGCTCGACCGCATTGGCGCTGAGAAGGGCGGAGAGTTCCTCTGCAAGTACCTGCTTGTGGCGGGAGCTGAAAGACTGAGCTCCCGGAGGGGCAATTTGGGAGGCAGGGAGGCCAAATTCAGGGCGTATCCGCACCGCACTATTTGGAGAACCCACTGGTCGGAGGTTATGAGAGGCCACCTTTGGTGAAAAATTTTTAACCTCCCTCCGACCGGCAGATCGTCCGGTACGGACACTTGTAGGGCGGCTATGTTCCCATGGATCCAGTCAAAAGCCCGTCCCCGGCTTTTGCTGTGGAGGCGCAGGGGGCTGCTTAGGCGCACGCTGTTGACGAGAACGAGCGCGCTGGGGCTGTCCCTGTGCCTGACGAGGCCTTCGGGCCGGCTGGTTGTACCTACGCTTCGCAAAAGAATAGGGTGCAGCCTGCCTGGCCCGGGAAAAACGTCCACCTGCTGAGGTGGATGCTGAAGGCGCCCGGTGGGAGAGCTTGTCGAGAGCGGTTTCCCGCTGATGCAGTTGGTCCACCATCTGCTCGACCTTCTCACCAAAATGTTATCCCCCCGGCAAGGACGTCGGCCAGTCTCTGCTGGGTTGCGGTTGTCCAGGTCAGAGGCTGCGCAGCCATGAGAGCCTGCGCATCACTATACCTTGGGCCGCAGCACGAGATGCCACGTCACAGGTGTCATAAATACCCTGACAGGAACTTTCTGCACGCCTTCAGCTGCCTGACCACCTCCTGATAAGGCCTGGACTGCTCCGGCGGGAGCTTCTCGACCAGGTCCGCCAGTTGTTGCACATAGGTCCGCATGTGAATGCTCATATAGAGCAGGTATGATTGGATGCGGGTCACGAGCATGGAGGATTGGTAGGCCTTCCTCCCAAACGAGTCCAGAGTGCGAGACTCCCGCCCCGGGGGCGCCGAGGCGGTATCCCTCGAACTCCGTGCCCTCTTGAGAGCAGAATCCACGACCGCCGAGTCATGGGGCAATTGTGGCCGCATTAGCTCTGGGTCAGAGTGGATCCTGTACTGGGACTCCTGCTTTCTTGGGAATGGTGGGGTTAGTTAATGGTCACACCCAGTTCCGAAGCAGCGTCTCCTTAGGACATTGTGCAGCGGCAACCGTGGAGGACTCTCTAGGTGGTGATGGATAGTCGAGGACCTCGAGCATCTCGGCCCTCGGCTCTTCCACAGAGACCACGGGGAAGGGAATGCTGATAGACATATCCCGCACAAAGGAGGCAAAAGAGAGACTCTCGGGAGGTGAGAGTTTCCTCTCCGGTGAAGGCGTGGGGTCCGAGGGAAGGCCCGTAGACTCCTCTGAGGAGAAATATCTAGGGTCCTCCTCTTCCCCCCACGAGTCCTCATCCTCGGTGTCGGACATAAGCTCATGTAGCTGAGTCCTGAACCGGGCCCGGCTCGACGTCGAGGCACCAGGGTCTCGGTGTCGTCGAGCGGTGGACTCCCGCGCCGGCGGGGACGGAGCTCCCTCCATCGACGTCGACGGGGACTCCACCTGCATGGCGGTCGAGACCGGCACCGCAAGCGGCGGCGGTGTCGACGGCCCCGGCGCCGGGCTAGAGCTCGCCGGCGCCACAGTCATCGGCGCCGAGGGCGCAAGCACCCCCAGCGCCGGCACAGCCTGGCGCATCAGCCCTTCCAGGATCCCCGGAAGGATGGCTCTGAGGCACTCGTCCAGGCCCGCTGCCGGGAAAGGCGCGGTGGGGGCCGGTAGGGGTGTCCGGTGCCAGGAAGCTGCTGGGAGCCAGGAGACGGCACCGGATGGTGCCGGAACCCCGACGCGTCGGTACCTCCACAACCGACGGAGACCGCTCCTCTCGACGGTGACGCTTCGGCGTCGCCTCCTCTGCGACATCGGGCTGCACCGAGGGCGACCGGTGACGACGCTTCTTGTCTTTTTTCCGATGCCCGTCACCGGCGCCGGAGGGCATGGAGGAGGAGGAGGTCGATCCCCCTCGGTCTCGAGGTACCGGGTCAGACAGGGTTCGGGTCCCGTGGCCCACGAGCTGAGGTGAGTGAACGGGGCCGACTGCCCACGCGGCCTCTCACCCCCACTCTCACCGGAGGACCGGCGGGCCGACGGGACCTGTTCTCCTGGGGTCGCTGCCATCGGTGCCGATGTCTCGGGCATCGATACCGGTACCGAAGGACCGGGCGTCGATACCGATGCCTTCGAGGTCGACGTCGAGGGGCCGGCGCAAGTTCCAAAAAGACGGTCCCATAGAACTTGCCTCGCAACCTGAGTCCGTTTCCGGAGACCGAGACACAAAGCACACGACTTGAGATTGTGCTCCGGCCCGAGGCACTGGAGGCACCAAGCGTGGGTGTCGGTCTGCGAGATCGGCCGGCCGCAGCGACCACACTTTTTAAATCCACTCGGGACCTTCGAGGACATCGACGGAAAAATCGCGTCGGCGAAGTCAAAGTCGTCAATGGTGGCTGAAATCACCCACGAAAAAGCAAAACGACCGTGCGGCCACTAGGCCGCAACGCGGCGGCCCCGCTGGAAGCGAGGGAAAAAAGGGAGCGCGTGCCCCACACGCGCAGGGTTTCTTTTTTTTTTTTGGTAAAAAGAAACCGGGCGGTAACGAAAACCGTTAGAAAAAAGTAGAAAAAAGCACGATCAGCGTACACGCGATCGAACAATCCGGCGGCTGAACAGAGAGAGCGGCAAGGCACGACTCTCTCCAGGCGCGGAAAAAAAGGAACTGGCGGGAGCGGTCGCGCACGGCGGGAAGACGGCCGCGCATGCGCGGTGGGCGTGCCCTGCGTGCCGACCGTCCCGCGAAGCTTCTTTCCGGTTGGTGGGGGCTGCCGCGGACGTCGCCCAGTCGTGAGAACAAGCAGCCTGCTTGTCCTCGGAGAACACTGCACTAACCACTAGGCTACTCCTCCATGTACTATCTCCATAGGAGTATACCTATGGAGGTAGTACATTGGCTATTTTAATTGTTTCATTGCAAGAAGGGAATTTTCCTTCTGCTTTGGGAAAAATTATTTTGACACCTATTCCCAAATCAAAGGATTAGATTTATCTCTATTTTTAAATTTTCATCCAGTGGCATCTATTTCATGGTTAGTCAAGTTGTTGGAGTTAGTCAAGTTGTAGGAGTGGAGGAGTAGCTAGTGGTTAGTTCCCCAGGATCAAAGTCCACTGCACTGAGTTCAATTCCCACTGCAGCTCCCTGTGACTCCGGGCAAGTCACCCAACCCTCCATTGCCCCTGGCACAAAACAAGCACCTGAATACATGCAAACCACCTTAAATGCAGTCGCAAAAACCCCAGAAAGGCAGCATATCAAGTCCCATCTCCCTTTCCCTATCTATGCACAATACTGAATCACTTTGGTTTCCAAAGTTAAATTTGTATTAAGTCAGAAAATTCCAAATATTCTATTTCTGGAGCATTCGATACGGTGCATCATGCTTTGCTTATAAAGAGTTTGTGAAGAAGAACTGGTCTATAGTAAACTTGCACCCTGTGTTCGCTGATATAGATTTAAGGATATCATTTAAAAGAGATAAGAACTTAAAGGAATTGTTATGTCCGGCAGAATTCAACAATAGAAACATTGTTAGAAAAATTCCTGTGGGCAAATAAACTGAAGATGCTTTAAGGCTTAAACATTGAAACAGATAGTGTGGAAATATGACAACATCATGTTATTCTGTTTTGGATGTTTTTCGTGAAGTTTGAAGTCCAAGATTTAATACAGAATTTTCTGGACTGTTTGTGTTGAGGACTGAACAATTTGATAAAAAAAGAATAAATGTATTTTTTACTCTTTCATGTTTGAGATCATGTAAGCTCTTTTTATTACCTGTCAATATGGTACCTTTGCAAATTAGATCTTTACTCAATTATTTTCAATTTCGCAAGGATTTAAAGACCTTTAAATTCTATGATCTTAATTAGTGAATTTTAATTTTGATCTATGTTCTTTTCTTAAAGCAAATTAGCTACCTTGATATCTGTTTTATGTTACCCGCTTTGATTGCTGAGTAGATATAAGAAGGATATAAGCACTAGAATAGAATACAACCACGGCTCTGTTCTTTCCATTATTGACCTTATCCTATCTCACCTCCACTCCTACTATTTCCGGAGTACCAATACTCACTAAAGAAGAGATTAAAATCCTTGGAGTTCTTATTGATGATTGTCTTAGCTTCAAAACCCACATCTCTTCGATTGTCAAGAAATCATTTTTTTTCTACTCCACCAATATGTCTTGCAAGACCTTTCTTTGATAAAAGCCAGAAATAGGAGCCCTAAAGATCCTCTGGGCAAGGAGGGTGGGAAGCAATTATTTGCTAAGAGACAGATTAAGGAGGACCCTAAGAGGCAGATGCAGCAACCAAACGTAAAAAAATCTAAATCGTTAAAGTCCCTAACGATTTTAAAATAACGAAAAATGCACCAAAAAAAAAAGTCACACATGCTGGAATCGGTATTGAAACGTACAATGTATCAAAGAATCACAATACACATCGTTAATCGGCCCCCAAATCATGCGCAGAGCAGCCAAGCGTTATGTTAGCTGCTCTGCGCATGCCACAAACAGTCAAATCACAAGCACATGGCAAATTGAATTGACACATAAAAAATAAAACTAAAAAAAGGATCGGGAGGGGGCAAGGGCGCTCATCAGGAGCGTCCTGTACGGACGGCCTTGCCCCCCCCCCCCCCGCCGCTGCTCCCCACTTTCCGCCGCTCCCCCCACCCCGAAAAAGCAAAATTGTAGCAGCCCCTGCCCCCCTCCCTTCCTCACTACTCTCAGCTCCGCCTCCCGACATCCTCCGTCTGTGCCCCGCCCCCTTTGGGGGTCGTCGCCGCCATTCCCCTTCTCCATCGGGCCCCCCTCCCTCTTACCGGGCCCGTGCAGCGCCTCTCTCCTCTGTCCGAAGGCGCTGCACGGGCAAGAAGAACGCTGAATCAGCTGATGCCTGCCTTCGCGATAGAGCGTCTTTCTCCTCCTGGGCCCGCCCCTGTCTGACGTCAGTAACACTGACGTCAGACAGGGGCGGGCGCAGCAGGAGAAAGACGCGCCATCGCGAAGGCAGGCATCAGCTGATTCAGCGTTCTTCTTGCCCGTGCAGCGCCTTCGGACAGAGGAGAGAGGCACTGCACGGGCCCGGTAAGAGGGAGGGGGGCCCGATGGAGAAGGGGAATGGCGGCGACGACCCCCAAAGGGGGCGGGGCACAGACGGAGGATGTCGGGAGGCGGAGCTGAGAGTAGTGAGGAAGGGAGGGGGGCAGGGGCTGCTACAATTTTGCTTTTTCGGGGTGGGGGGAGCGGCGGAAAGTGGGGAGCAGCGGCGGGGGGGGGGGGCAAGGCCGTCCGTACAGGACGCTCCTGATGAGCGCCCTTGCCCCCTCCCGATCCTTTTTTTAGTTTTATTTTTTTATGTGTTTTCTGAGGTCCTTTGGACTAATCACAGCGCTTTTAGCTCTGCTAATGCGCTGGGATTGGCTCAAAGTTTGTTTATTTTTTCACTTAACACTTTTTCCTGGCACAGAGCTGTCCTAACGAGAGGTCCAGACCTCTCGTTAGTTTTCCTGCCTTTTTCCTGCGTAAAGGCAATCGGAAAAGGTTAGTGCATGTCGTTTCAATGGGGTTTTCACACTAATTGCTCATCTCCATTCCGTTTTCGTTAGCTGCTACTGTCGTCGGAAAATAGGCTTAAGTGCATGGAAAGGATCGGAAATTCTTCCCCGAGGGCTCATTTAACGATGAAAAACGTTTAGTGCATCTGCCTCTAACTCAGAGTTACTCTCCCCCCTTTCATCTTCTCTCCTCATTATCACTGAAACCTGATCCAGTACTGATCTTAACAGCTGAAAGGCAAGCTGAGATAATAACACAAGACCAGAACACCAGATCCCACAACAAAGAACAAAAGTCCTATCACGCATCCAGTCATCAGGACACGGTCTTTTAGTAGCCCACAGTGAATAGAAACCAAAATGAATACCTTCAAACTACTCCTATTAATCTACTCATTAACACTGATCCACTTAACACTAACCACCCCTCTCGCAGAAAGTAACAGTATATGCATACTATACAATCATCAAAGATTAATCAGATACACCACATCTCATCAAACTGGCAACAACTTAAACAAAGGAAGAACACCATCATGCGGACAACCACCACAAAATCCAAAGAAGGGTCCAAACAAACTCACCTCAACAAAGAAACAACAACTAATAAAAGTCCACACAACACCAAACGCAGAAGACCCATTCCAAACAATCCAAGTGGGCTACATCAACACCAGATCCGCTGTAAACAAAACAGCAATACTAACAGACTGGATCATGGCAGAAAACCTTGACCTACTCTTCATCACTGAAACCTAGATCCACGACCAAAAGGACCCATAATCCTAGACCTGTGCTCTCCAGGATACAAAATCACGCACTGGACCAGAAAGGAAAAGAGAGGCGGAGGCGTAGCACTAATCTATCGATCCCACTTCACCACCGAAACCACTGCTGAGTCCATCACACCCCAACTTGAAATTGCCTCAATCAGAATCCACAACAAAACACTATGCAATCATTTGAATTGTGTCTTGTTTTACAGAAATCCAGGTAATTGGAATGAAGGCCAAATTAACTTCATGGACTTCATTTCAAACACATGTGTAACCAACTCCAATGTACTAGTAACTAGGAGACAGCAACCTTCATTTAGAAGACCCAAACTCAATCAACGCACGGGAATGTAAGGAATTCCTCCACTTATGGGATCTCAAATGGCCACAAATGCAAGCAACCCACACCAAAGGGCACACACTTGATCTCATCTCACACAAACTTTCAACAGACCAGAACTTAATAATAACAAATATTAAATGGTCAGAAATACCCTGGACAGATCACTACAAACTAAACATCCCTACACTGGCGGAAGAAGGGATTACACCAAATACAAGAATACACATCCTACAGCCAAAGAGGTCAAAAACATTCTGGCAACTGATATACAACAATGATTGGACAACACAAACAGACTCATGGAATGGGATAAAAGATGCAAATGCATATTAGATGAAATAGCACCCTTATGAACAAGAACCACACGAAAGCATAACTCGATACCATGGTTCAACGATGAACTGAAAAAGCTAAAAACACAATCCAGGAAACTCGAACGAGCATGGAAAAAAACAAGACGAATACATACTCAACACATGGAAACAATCACAAAGAAAATACAAATACGCAATAAGACAGACCAAAAGATCATACTATAAAACTAAAATAGGGACAGATTACAAAGACACGAAGAAATTATACCAACTCGTGAACAAACACCTAGACACCAACTTTATCACTATATCGAATACAGACATCCCATCTGCAGATAAACTTGCTAAGTATTTCAATGAAAAAATTGTAAGCCTACGCAACACGCTACCTCATGACAACACTGACATCGAAAACTTCCTTAATGAGCTGGACCCAACCTCTGGAGAACACCCGGCTGACCGAACCTGGTTAAACGTCACCCTACTTACTGTCAATACAGTTAAACAGGCGACCAGTAGGTTCTCCAACACTCACTGCAAACCAGATACCTGTCCCAACTACCTAATGAAATCCGCCCCTGACTGCTTCATAGCAGACCTCACATCCCACCTAAATTGCATGCTTCAGCAAGGTCTCTTACCTAAGGAAAATGGCAACATCCTACTCATCCCGATACCAAAAGACACCAAGAAAAAACCAAATGAAATCACTAACTACCATCCAGTAGCATCCATCCCATTGTTAGTCAAACTGATGGAAAGCATGGTAGCCAAACAACTTACAAAGTATATAAACAAATTCTCAATATTAAACGAATCACAGTCAGGCTTTTGCCCCCTCCACAGCACAGAAACAGTACTACTCACTCTTCTAGCCAAATTAAAGCAGGAAATAGCAATAGGCATAAACATCCTCCTCCTCCAATTCGACATGTCTAGTGCATTCGACATGGTAAACCATAATATATTATGTTTAAATCATTTTTATTTGATTCAACAACAAAGTCCTCCACATATATTTACCTATTTGTTCAAATACAACTTCAATTCTTAACAAGTTCACATTCCTTGGGTTATATGTTTTGTTCCCAAACCTCCCTCCCTTCTCCTATGCAATGTTTCAACAGCATAGATAACAAAACAATCAACTTATAAGAACAGTTCACAGTTTTCCCATCTCTAATCTTAAATCTTCGTACTTTCCCACCCCCCACCCTTCCCGCCCCAGCCCGACTTTTACTTTCCTTTTGTTTCTACTATGTAATTAGTTCAAAAGTTCAATAGATAACTACGTGCTGCTGGTGTCATAGTGTCCCAAAAGGGATGCCACGTCTGTCGAAATTTTTTCCCAGTCTCTGAGTCAAAGTCTTTTACAGCCATTCGCTCTATCCGCAACAAGTATATCATACGGGTCCGCCATTGTTGCCATGTGGGATATTTATGTGACATCCATTCAGATAATATTGTCTGCTTGCCCACAATTATTGCCCGTAGTACAAATGCTGTATATCCTTTTCTGGGCCTTGTCCCCAGCTTGGGCTGTCCAAAGAGTAAAGAGAACTCATAGTGCCACCGCTGACCCCATATCCTATTCGCAGTAAGTATGATTTGTTTCCAAAACTTCTGGATACCCACACAGGACCAGTACATGTGGCCCAAGGTTGCTCCTTCCGCGCCACACTTCGGACATTCTCCCCAGGGAGACAACCCCATATAAAATGCTCTCTTCGGTGGGATGTGCAGCCGCAAGGCCATCTTATATTGTAACTCCCAGTGTGCCGCTAAATTTGTGACTCGTCTTATCTGTAGGATATGTGTTTTCAACTGTTGTGTTGTAATCCCTTCTTGCAAATCTGCTGACCACTGTTGTGCCAGTCTGTGGTATTCCAGTTCAGGGGCCGTGTCTCTTATATGTCTATGGTGATATGACATAGGCACCCTCTGTTGAGACTCCAGCGAAAAAGCCGCTGATAGCTCCTCTTGTACATCTTCTGTCAATGATGTCCATGGTAAAGATGATATATAATGCTTTAATTGCCCGTAATAAAAGTAATCCTTGTCTGGCAGAGCATATTCTTCTTGTAGGTCAGAGAATGTCTTGATTTTGCCTTCTCTAGTCACCACTTGGAGCAGATAGATAATGCCTTTGTCTTTCCATCTGTGAAAAACAGTGTATAATTGTCCTGGAACAAAGGCGGGATTATCACATATAGTCAAATACGGTGTTATTTTTGTCGAAAAATGGTGTAAACGGCACACCCATCCCCACACTGCTTTAGCAGCGTTCATAATTCCAGAATGTTTCAGAGTATTTGGCATGTGTGCACCAGTACTATGTAAATAACAACTAAAATGAGTTTCCGGGGTTAAGCCCAGCTCCATAGCCGCATTAGTATAGTCACTCGTATGCCTATACCAGTCATTTATTTGCCTCATGCCACTAGCAACAGTCAAAAATCGTATGTTTAGGAGTCCCAGCCCCCCATATTCCACTGGTATACTTAAGGATGAAATGGGGAGGCGAGCTTTTTTTCCTTTCCAAAGGAACTTTTGTATATGTTGGTTCAGGAGCCGCTCATCCCTCCCCTTCAGGTATAATGGAACTGTTTGAAATATATATGTCCATCGTGGGGCAACACTCATATTAAACAATGCAATCCTCCCCAGTAAGGACACGGGGAGTGCGCTCCAAGCTTGTAACTTCAGTTTAGTTTCACTAAGCAGTTTTTGCAAGTTTAGTTCGTATAATTGGGCCAGGTCTGCAGGGATGCGCACTCCTAAATATTTAATGAAATTCTTTTCCCACATGAGAGGAAATTTGTTTTTCCATCCCTGGTGTTCTCCCTGTACCACCTCCAGAGCGTACGACTTAGATAAATTTAACTTAAAGCCCGAAAGCCGGCCAAATTTCTCTATTTCTTTTAACAATGCTGCCATGGAGCTAGGCGGATCCGTTATTGTTAACAATAAGTCGTCAGCAAAGGCCAACACCTTTACAGTCTGGCCCGCCACCGACACCCCTGCTATACTTCCTTGTCTCATTAATGTACGCAACAGTGGCTCCAGGAATATTACAAATAAGGCTGGGGATAGGGGACATCCCTGCCTTGTTCCCTTCATGATCTCAAATTCTTCTCCCCTTATCCCATTTACAAGTACACTTGCCCCTGGTTTACTGTAAAGTGTTTTAACTGCCTGCATGAACCAACCCTGTATCCCCATCGTGTTCATAGTTTGAAATAAGTATCCCCATCCCACCCTGTCGAACGCCTTTTCGGCATCCATACTCACGACTACTGCTGGTTCCTTCCTATCTTGGCAACTCGACATTGCCAACAATAAACGTCTAACATTATGTGTTGCCTGCCTATTTCTCACAAATCCAACTTGTTCTGTATTAATCAGTTTTGGTAAATACTGTGCTAATCTTTTGGTAAGTATCCCTGCCAGCATTTTCGTATCAACGTTTATTAATGATATTGGTCTAAAATCCTCCGCTCTATTCAATAGTTTCCCTGGTTTAGGTATCAACGTGATTAAAGCCGAGTTTGCATATGCCGGAAACACCCCTTTTTCTATCACTTCTTCATAATATTCCAGCAATGCCACCTGTGCCTCCTGGGGCAATGTTTTATAATACTCCCCTGTGAAACCATCAGGGCCTGGTGCAGAGCGCTGCTTTAATCCCTTAATTGCCTGTTGCAGCTCATTTAAATTCAGCGGAGCGTTAAGAACGGCCACTTCTTCAGGTGACAGTGTGGAAAGACCCGCCTTGGTTAGGTAGTCTTGTATTAAACTGTCTTTTGGGGGTGTCTCAGACGAGTAGAGCGAGGCATAATATCTAGTAAAAATTTTCCCTATTTCTTTTTGTTTTACTGTAAGCCTGCCTCCCGCGTCCTGTAGAGCAGCCACCACCCGGGGTCCCCCCCAGTTCTTTATTACCCTAGTCAATAAACGCCCTGTCCTATTCCCAAATCGCTGCAGCTTGTATTTATAATATATCGCTGATTTAGTCTCATTTCCGTGAAGTAAGGTGTTCAAAGTAGTCTGCACCACTTTCAGGTTCTCTAAGTTATGCGGCGTGGGTCTATGCATATGAGTACGCTTTGCTCTAGCCAGTTGCTTCTCCAACTGGAGTATGGTTGCAGCTCGGCGTTTCTTTCTTAGATTACAATAAGCAATGATATCCCCCCTAAGAACTGCCTTTGATGCAGACCAGTACAAAATCGGGTCTGTCAGTGCATGTACCCCATTATGTGTTGCGTATTCCTCCCATCTTTTTGCCAGGTATTCCTGAAAGTGGGGATCATTATGGAGATACGCTGGATATCTCCACCCTGCCCCCCCATCACCATCTCCAGGTGCCTCTAAGTCTATCCACACCAGGGCATGGTCTGATATCTCCTCCGGCCCTATACAAGCTGCCCTCACCTGGGAGAACATAGACCTCTCTATAAGTATATAATCTAATCTCGCTAAGGTACCATGGGCCCTAGATCTATGTGTATAATCTCGCTCACCAGGATGTAACACCCGCCACACATCTACTAAATTCAAAGTTTTTATAAACATTGGCAGTTCCTTAGCTCTTTGCCCAGAGTAGTGCAGGGAAGTCGGGTTGGAGGTGTCGTCTGTTGGGTCTAAAATTAAATTGAAATCCCCAAGAGCTAAAATCTTCTCTATTTTGTACTGAAGACATCTACTCCCCAAATCCCGAAAAAATTCTCTATCATGCTCATTTGGGCCATATATTCCTACCAGTAAAAATTCCATACCTTGTACCCATACCCGTAATATAATGGATCTACCCTGCTTCCCTTTCTCCTCCACAGATACCTTGCACGCTAATCCTTTTCGAAAAAGTACTGCTACTCCTCCCTTCCTTCCCTTAGCAGCCACCGCATAGCATTCTCCCACCCACGATCTCTGTAATTTTTTGTGTTCCTCATCACTAAGGCGTGTTTCCTGCAGGCAGGCAATATCAGCTCGGTGTCTTTTAAGGGCTGTCAAAATTTTATTCCGTTTTATAGGGGATGTAATACCCCCTACATTCCATGTTATCACTCTAAGTGGCATGTCTGTAGATTATCTCTAATCTTCTAGTTTTGGACTTGTCTTGCATATTTATAGAACCATTACTTTTTGAGTCTCTACTTGTCTCCCTCATAGGTATTCCATATATTGTACTATTAACAAGGCCCCAGCAGGTATCATATACGTCAGGCTTCCCCCTTTCCTCCCTCTCCCCTCCCCCCTCCCATCCCTTTAACTTCCCATCTGTGCATTCACCCCTTTCCATCCCCCTAGTCAAACCAGGTGATGAAACTGTGACCCCAGTAACTGCTCAAGACCCCGCACTCCACAGGTTGTTATACATATTTACTCATACATAACTTACACGCCCCACCTCCGCAAGGCGTTCCTTTGGCTTTCAGTCAAGTCCAGATCAAATAGCGTCCAGTACCTTGTTCTCTATTAAGTACTTTTTGGCATCTGCCACTTTAAGAAATGCTTGCCATTTGTCTTGCACAAAAATTGATAACTGGGCTGGGTATTGCAGTCTAAAACGGATTTTCTTCTGTGCCAAAGACGCACATATAACATGGAATTGTTTCCGTTTTTCTTGCACAATGGTAGAGTAATCCTGAAATATCAGTATATTCCTGTTGTTATGTTGTAAAGTATCTCTTTTGAGTTTAAAGCCTTGGAGTATTTCAATCTTGTGGCGGTAGTTTAGTATCTTCGCGATGACCACACGTGGCCGGTTTCGATCTGCCATTCTTCGGCCTACGCGGTGCGCCCTTTCTATCACAATTGGTCCCATTGTGTCCGTTAGGGCTAGTTCTTTAGAGAGCCACGTTTCTAACCACGTTTCAAGATTGCGCTCAGGTAATGCCTCATCCAGGCCCACAATGCGTATATTGTTCCTGCGCGCTCGATTTTCGTGGTCATCTATTAAGCTCCTCTGCTCCTCCAGTTGTTGGCGTAAACTTGCAATATCTGGGCCATATGTACGGGAGTCGTCCTCAACCGCCGAAACCCTGGTCTCCAGATCACTCACCCGGATCCCCAACCCATCCAGGGCTGTTTGGTAGGTTTCCAGTTTATTATTCAGCGCTATCCACTTCGGTTCCCAGGCCCTCTCGATCGCTTGTGTTAGTTGCGATAATTGGGAGTCTGTAAATGAGGGCCCTGGCGCCATTATCTCTTCAGCCAGCTTGGTCTCTCCGCTACTCACTTTATTCTTATCTTTCTTCGTGGTTTTTTGCGCCATTGCAGCGACCGGCGATTTAAGGTATTTTTCCATATACTGGAAACAGATCGCAGAGGCTTAACGTGCAATATTTAATCTTTAGCGGAGACGGGGTCTCGGAGCCTCGGGAGCGCGTTGCTTCCTAGCTCATGACGTCACCGGAAGTCCAAACCATAATATATTAATAAGACTACTAGATAAGTTCAGGATCGGTAGAAACATACTTAGCTGGATCAAGGGTTTCCTAACCACAACAACAAATCAAGTAAAATCAAACTCAAACATATCATCACCGTGGAAAGCAGACTGTGGAGTACCACAAGGATCACCGCTATCACCGATCCTCTTCAACCTAATGATGACCCCACTAGCCAAGTCCTTATCCAACCAAGGCTTTAACCCTTTCATCTATGCAGACGATGTCACAATATACATTCCTTACAAATCTAACCTGACAGAAATCACCAACGAAATCAAGATCAGCTTGAACATCATGGACTCATGGGCTAATGCACTTCAACTAAAACTCAATACAGAAAAAACACACTGTCTCATCCTCTCATCCCAACACAGTGCGGACAACCACACAATCATCAACACCCCAGATTACACCCCAGATTACACCCTCAGACAGCCTGAAAATCCTCAGTATTACAATGGACCGCAACTTAACACTAGAGAGCCAAGTGACATCCACGACAAAGAAAATGTTCCACTCAATGTGGAAGCTCAAACGCGTGTAGCAATTCTTCCCGAGGGAAACATTTCGCAGCCTGGTACAATCTATAGTACTAAGCCATATAGACTACTGCAATGGAATTTATGCAGGATGTAAAGAACAAACCTTAAACAAACTTCAGACCGCTCAAAACACGGCAGCTAGGCTTATCTTCAGAAAAACGCGATTTGAAAGCGCAAAACCCCTCCACAGAAAACTATACTGGCTTCCAATCAAAGAACGCATTGCTTTCAAAATCTGCACTCTGGTTCACAAAGAGGGGCATAATTGAACGTCGTCGGCGATCTATTTTGGCGGCGGCGCAACAACTGGCCGGAACCGTATTATCGAAAAGATGGCCGGCCATCTTTTTTTTCGATAATACGGTTTAGCCCAGCCAAATGCCAGAGTTCGCCGGTTTTGTTTTTCAGCGATAATGGAAAAAAATGCCGGCCATCTCAAACCCGGCGAAATCCAAGGCATTTGGTCGTGGGAGGAGCCAGCATTTGTAATGCACTGGTCCCCCTCACATGCCAGGGCACCCTAGGGGGCACTTCTAAAAATGTTTTAAAATTTTTTTTAAAAGCTGCCAGGTGCATAGCTCCCTTACCTTGGGTGCTGAGCCCCCCAAATCCCCCCCCCCCAAACCCACTCCCCAAACCTCTACTCCATTACCATAGCTCTTATGGGTGAAGGGGAGCATTTACATGTGGGTACAGTGGGTGTTCGGGGGGTTTGGAGGGCTCAACACTTAGCACCACAAGTGTAACAGGTAGGGAGTGGGGATGGACCTGGGTCTGCCTGCCTGAAGTGCACTGCACCCATTAAAAACTGCTCCAGGGACTTGCATACTGCTGTCATGGAGCTGGGTATGACATTTGAGGCTGGCATACAGGCTGGCAAAAAAGTGCTTTATTTTTATTTTTTTTCGTGTGGGAGGGGGTTGGTGACCACTGGGGGACTACGGGGAGGTCATCCCCCATTCCCTCCAGTGGTCATCTGGTCAGTTGGGGCACCTTTTTGAGGCTTGGTCATGAAAATAAAAGAACCAAGTAAAGCCAGCAAAATACTGCTTAACGCCGCTTTTTTTTTCCACTATCCGCGAAAGCCGGCCATCTGGTAGCCACGCCCATGCCCACCCATGTCCCGCCTTTGCTTTGCCGGCGACACGCCCCTTTGAACTTTCGCCGGCGAGGCGACGGGAAAGCGTTGATGATGTCAAAAAAGCAGCTGTCGATTATACCGATTTTGCCGCTTTTCCGAGATCGCCGGCCATCTCCCGATTTATGCCGGAAGAAGGCCGGCGATCACTTTCGAAAATAAGCAGGAAAATCATCTACGGTGAAGCCCCGGGATACATGACAGGCTTGAACGACCTACCAACTAGAAACACATCCGAATCAACACGAACGTATCTAAATCTGCACTATCCAAGCTGCAAAGGACTCAAATACAAATCAACCTACGCATCCAGTTTTTCCTACATAAGCACACAACTGTGGAACGCATTACCAAAAGCCTTGAAAACTACGTACGATCACCTATACTTCCGGAAAACACTAAAAACTAACCTGTTTAAAAAGGCATACCCTACCGATCCAACACAAATGCCTCATCTCTGCAACACAACAAAACTAAAGTACGTAACGGACATAACACAACTCTTCCGTTATACGATGCCCTAATGTGGCTGTGCCACATGAACTTTATCTTACCACAGCATCACTTTGTATTTGTTCACACCGGAGTCTGCAAATGCCTTTCCAATACTATGTAAGCCACATTGAGCCTACAAATAGGTGGGAAAATGTGGGATACAAATCTAACAAATAAATAAATAAATCCTCCCTCTGTCTTCTCACGCAATCCGTGGCAATTTCACACCTTGGTTATTGCAATTTGCTCCTTCATGGTCTATCACACCAACTATGTAGGCTACAGTTAGTTCAAAACACAGCAGTTAAGTTATATAAGAACACTAGTAAAAAAAGGCCCGTTTCTTAACGCAATGAAACGGGCACTAGCAATGTAATGAGTTCCTGCCATTAATGTTTCCACGGTTGTATTCTAAATATAATTGTTGTTTACATGTGTAAGATTTCTTTATATACAATATTTGTTGTGTAAACTGTGTTACAATGTGGTACAAGTTTTCCTTGTTCAGGCCCTTCAATCAGTTTAACAATCACATCAGAAGAGTTCCTTACTCGTGAGAATGCAGCATACAGTTGCCCATGTGAGAGACAGAGTGACAGTGTGTTTTACAGACAGTGTAAGAGAGAGATACATAGAGTGACTGATTGTGTGTGTGTGTGTGTGTGATGTGTGTGAGTGACAAAGTGATTAAACGTTTGTCTTCCCTTCCGTTCTGTGCACTTGCCTCCACTGATGTTCGTACCTCCCTGTATATGATTGTTTGTTAGAGATTCAATCCACTCCACTTCCCTCCTCCAAGTTTTGTTCTGTCTGATTGGTTCTTCGTTCCTGTGACATCACGTTTGTTTGCTTGGCAACTATGCAGCATTCCGTTTCCTCGACGTGAGGGCTGGGACAGTGAGAGCCAATGAAACGCTGAACTACAGACTTACGAACCCTACACTGCTACAGTGCCATAGAGTCAGCTTCAGAATGTTGGAGGTGCTTTTTATTATATAGGATAAGTATTGTCATACTGGGGCAGACCAAAGGTCCATCAAGCCCAGCATCCTGTTTCCAACAGTGGCCAATCCAGATCACAAATACCTGGCAAGATGGTCTATGGACTTTTCCTTTAGGAAGCCGTCCAAACCTTTTTTAAACTCCACTAAGCTAACCACCTTTACCACATTCTCTGACAATGAATTCCAGAGTTTAATTACACGTTGAGTGAAGAAATAATTTCTCTGATTCGTTTTAAATTTACTACTTTGCAGCTTCGTCGCATGCCCCCTAGTCCTAGTATTTTTGGAAAGAGTAAACAAGCGATTCACGTCTACCCGTTCCACTCCACTCATTATTTTATAGACCTCTATCATATCTCCCCTCAGCCGTCTTTTCTCCAAGCTGAAGAGCCCTAGCCGCTTTAGCCTTTCCTCATAGGGAAGTCGTCCCATCCCCTTTATCATTTTTGTTGCCCTTCTATGCACTTTTTCTAATTCCACTATATCTTTTTTTGAGATGCAGTGGCCAGAATTGAACACAATACTCGAGGTGCGGTCACACCAAGGAGCGATACAAAGGCATTATAACGTCCTCATTTTTGTTTTCCATTCCTTTCCTAATAATACCTAACATTATATTTGCTTTCTTAGCCGCAGCAGCACACTGAGCAGAAGGTTTCAAGATATCATCAACGACGACACCTAGATCCCTTTCTTGGTCAGTGACTATTAACATGGAACCTCGCATTACATAGCTATAATTCGGGTTCCTCTTTCCTACATGCATCACTTTGCACTTGCTCATATTAAACATCATCTGCCATTTAGACACTCAGAGGGGCATAATCGACAAAGTACGAATTAAGACGTCCTCACGAAATCGTGCAAAACAGGCATGTATAATCGAAAAATAGTATGGACGTTCTTCGACATTCAATTATCGCAGTTCCAAACGACCAAATGAGGGGCGCACAAAGGTTAGTAAAAAGGGTGCCCTTACACATTCGATTATCGCAGGTGAAAACGACCAAATCAGAAAGTATAGTAAAAGAATGTACATAGTTGTTCCGCAAGTACAGTGCATGCAGGTCTGGACATCCAGATACGGGAAATATGAGGAACGTTCATAAGCGTAAAATACAGGAGGATCATGCAGCTTCAACGAATATTCCTCATATTTCCCATATCTGGATGTCCGGAACTGCATGCACTGTACCTACGGAACATGCAGCTATATATATATTGTGTATATGTCAAAAGGTTCACATTCTTCATACTGATCTATATAAGGCAAGCTCCGCACGCATCAAGGGCCCGCACGCATAACAACCATTCATGCACGTAAGGGACGTCTATGCTTACGACGGCGTCCACATGCTGACTCGGCCATATATGGGATGGTAATCCATATATGGAGCTGTGCACGAAACGACGTCCGCCACGCAAGGGCATCCATATAAGGCGCTTGTTTTCCAACGCTTATTCACTGAGAAATATGGAGAAGCTTCGTAGAGAGCCCAATTTCAGTGAGGCCGAGAGCCTGCTGCTGGTGCGGCTCTGCCTTAGGCACCGGCTGTTTATCCACCACCACCACCTGCCCCCCAGGATACAGGCAATGAGAGCCTGGTCCCGCATAAGGGACAGGCTAGAAAGGTGTTTGTCCCCCCCCCCCCCCCCCCCATATCAGGTCCCCCTCCTGTAGCTACACATATAAGAGCTCCGTCATCAATGTAAGCACTAACTGGAGTCTGCATTCAAGGATAATATGTGTACATGCACAATCAGTAATAAAATGTATGTGCTACAAAGGAACACCATTCCCACATCCCTACAATGATGCATACAAACGGTACTTTCTGGCCTCATGGCCACCTCTATGACATCATCTGTACCAATGGAATGTCCCCCCCCCCCCCCCCAACAGTGTTGTGCCTCTCTGCTATTTGATTTACAAATGAATTTGTTTGCTGAAGGCAAGAAGGCCCATCCCCTGACTCCTGCTGTACAAACTTATATCTTGCAGAAGGTTTGGCATTCACAGGGACTTGGAGTCCCTGCGCAGGAGGTTCCGCCGTGTAAGGCGGGAGAGGCCTGACATCATCAGGGCAGTGCGACGGCACCTGAGGGCTCGACATAAATATTAAAAACAGGACACCTGTACTCATTTGTAAATGTATTTATTGAATAATACAAAAGTACTGTACAATATCAGTTTCCATGTGGCTAATAGGCAACTAGTACGTCAGAACACCTCTGTCCCAGATCAAGGCCTCAGGTTGCTTGAGTGTGGCTGCAACTTCCAACGAACCTCCTCCGAGATGAATGAGATGACATGCCTCACTTTAGTATCCCCCTTTCTGGGGTGGGTGGATACTGTTTCCTGGTAGTCCTGCCTGAGGTCCTACTTTTAGTGGATGTCACTGCCTCATATTAAAGTTATGTGCTAAACCCCCCTCCCCCTCCCCCCCAAAACAATACAAAGAACAAAAACTGGTCAGCAAACCCTAGTCACATATCATAATGCAAACATGCTGGTCACCAATGAGTGTGGTCTGCCAACATATCCTGTGTGTTCTGTGTCACAGCAGCTTCCAGGGTTCCCTGTCATGTCATCTGACACATCTCAGTCCCCATGGGTATAGGCCATGCCTCACCACACCTTTCCCCATCCCCCGCCTCAGGCCACCCAGCTCCTGCACTATGCAAGCCATGTTGCATGTGCTGATCTCAACCACAATCCTTTTACATACACAGGGCTCCAGCAGCAGCAGGAGGAGGAGGAGGAGGCGGCCGAGGAGGGCCAGCAGGAGGAGGAGGCGGGCGACGAGGGCCAGCAGGAGGAGGAGGAGGGGGTCTTTACCATCGATGAGGCCATTATGGAGAAGCCCTCACCACCTGCAGCTCCATCCCCTGGGCCAGCTCCAGCCCTGCGCCTCCTGCAGCAGCTGGTTGATGGCCAGAACCAGGTGCTGCAGGAGCTCGCAGCCATAAGGCAGGGTAATAAGCAGCTCCACAGGCCACTGAGGGTGCTTCTGGTGCTGCTCATTACCCTGCTACAAAGGGCAGTACACACAGGGCATGGCCGCCCTTGAAAGACTTTGGGGGTTTGGGGGGGGAAATGTGTTCCCATTTTTCAATAAATATATGTTTTCTATATTGCATATAACAGGGTACCTTGTGCATTACATATTATCAAAATGCTGGTGTTGATGTGAGAGGAGGCAGCAATATGCATTGCATGAAATGTGAAGTGTGAAAGAGAAATCTGATGCATATCTGTGATAACTGTGTCCATACAGAAGGCCACCTGTTCATTCCAACCTGCATGGCCGTATGTGCGGGGGGGGAGGGGGGGGGAGGCTGTGTGGCCATTACTGTCGAGGAACACAAATGGCCATCCAGCCTCTCTCCCTCCCCCTTACCATAGAGCCCCACAGCAGAGTGCTGTAAATAATAGATTTGTTGTGTAGCACTTGTGATCTGCCAAGTAGAAACTTGCGGATAACCCTAGGTAGCGCATAGACGATGTTTGCTCTCTGATCAACAGACACCCTTACCCACAACCACACCACATTGGTGGGGGCCACGAAGGAGCTACAAACAGCTGGCTCATCTTTTCACATTCAATGCATCAGCAATGGTACATAGTGCTGAGGAGAAAAGGGAATAGAGTGTTAAAACATTACATGGATGGTTACTTCAGCACAATCCTATATAATAATTCTCACCTCCAACATTCTAACCTGCCTGGGACTGTGGCTCCCTCGGAGTTGGTCTGCTAGGCACATTAGAACAGAATGACATCACTGGCCACATTATGACATGATCCCAGCAGACCAACTACGGACACAGGCAAAACAGAACGTTAGAGGTGAAAACTACTGGTAGTGCTGCTGGAGCTCCGACGACGGTAATGGCGCCGCAAACACCCCCCCAAACCCCCTTCTGACGTTTCAGGACCCCACTCCCACTCCACCCCTCTCTCGCCCTCCCCTTCATAACAGCCACCTGCTTAAAAGTTCTTAACTCCTGCACGCAGGGACGCTGCTATCGACAGCCTTTTCCTCCGCTTCTGTTTCAGCTGTTCCTACAGGAACAGCTGAACCACAAATGAAAAAAAAACTGTCGGAAGCGGCGTCCCTGCATGCAGGAGGCTCCCTACCCCCTCCTCCTCCTCCTCTTACCGGGGTCCTGGCAGAAGCATTGAACAGCGAGCAGGCTCAGCGACTCTGCTGCCTTCCCTTCTCTTCGCTCTGACTCTGGTCCCGCCCTCATTTCCTGTTTCCGCAAGGGTGGGACCAGAGGACCCCGGTAAGAGAGGGGGAGAGGGGGAGAGGGGGGTTGGCGATTTTGGAGGGGGGGGGGCGACGTGCACGTTGGGGGATGGGGAGGGAGGGGGGACTGGAACTCGGAGGGAGGACAGAGTGAAGGAGAGTGACAGAGGGAGGGAGGAAGCCATGGAAATCAGAGGGGAGGAAAGGGGGCCGTGGGACTTGGAGGGGTGAGAGAGAGAGAGCGAGGGAGGAGGGGAGGAAAACCTTGCTAGCGCCCGTTTCCTTTCATTCAGAAACGGGCCTTTTTTACTAGTTGCAATATAATACAACACATACACAAGGGCACAGGCTAGGGGACATAAATAAATATGTTTCTAATTATTTGGATTCTGCTCACACTTTTTTCAGTAGTAGCTCAAGGTGAGTTACATTCAGGTATTCTGGGTATTTCTCTGTCCCAGGATGGGTCTAAGTTTGTACCTGAGGCAATGGAGGGTTAAGTGACTTGCCCAAGATCACAAGGAGCAGAAGTGGGAATTGAACTGGCAACCTTTGGATTACAAGACTGGTGCTCTAACCACTAGGCCACTGCAGCCACCAGGCTGTAGCCACCTGCAAGTAATTTAGGATGGGTCTAAGTTTGTACCTGAGGCAATGGAGGGTTAAGTGACTTGCCCAAGATCACAAGGAGCAGAAGGTAAAATTATGTATAATCATACCTGATAATTTTCTTTCCATTAATCATAGCTGATCAATCCATAGACTGGTGGGTTGTGTCCATCTACCAGCAGGTGGAGATAGAGAGCAAACTTTTGCCTCCCTATATGTGGTCATGTGCTGCCGGAAACTCCTCAGTATGTCGATATCAAAGCTCCATCCGCAGGACTCAGCACTTAGAGAATTACACCCACGAAGGGACACTCTGCCCAGCTCACCACCGCCGAAACGGGGGAGGGGAATTAACCCAGCTCATCCCCACACAAGTGGGGGAGGGGAATCCGTCCAGCTCATCCCCGCGGAGCGGGGGAGGGACACCACACCCGCCGATGCGGGGGGATCTGGCTTATCCTGCAACCGCAACCGCGGGAGGAGCTGACTGACCCTAACACCGCCGAAGCGGGAGGGGTACAAAGCTGCCCTACAGCCGCACGAAGCGGGAGGGAGCGCCGGCAGAATTTATGTCTCAATCCAGCCCCGTAAAACGGAGGGGAGAGGAATGCAGCAGCTCACTGTAACACAAACTCGTCTCAACTCTTGAAGAATCCAAGTGAAAGAAGAACTTGAACACGAAGTCCTCCTGAAGTAACTGAAGGCTAAACTTGAACCTAAAATTCAACCAGAATATAAACAGTACAGATATCTGGGAGGGGCTATGGATTGATCAGCTATGATTAATGGAAAGAAAATTATCAGGTATGATTATACATAATTTTACCTTCCATATCATCAAGCTGATCAATCCATAGACTGGTGGGATGTACCGAAGCAGTACTCACCCAGGGCGGGACATAGAAATCCCTGACCTCAACACTGAAGCTCCAAACCGGGCCTCCGCCCGTGCAGCCACAGTCAAACGGTAATGCTTGGAGAATGTATGAGCCGAAGCCCACGTTGCCGCCTTGCATATCTCTTCCAAGGAGACGGATCCGGCCTCTGCCATCAAGGCCGCCTGAGCTCTCGTGGAGTGAGCCTTCAGCTGGATAGGCGGCACCTTCCCCGCGGCCACATAAGCCGCTGCAATGGCTTCCTTGACCCATCTTGCCACTGTAGGCTTAGCAGCCTGCAGACCCTTACGAGGACCTGCAAACAGGACAAACAGATGATCCGATTTCCGGAAATCATTGGTCACTTCCAAGTATCTGATGATGACTCGTCTCACATCCAGATATTCAAGAGCGGAGTACTCCTCTGGGTAGTCCTCCCTACGAAAGGAAGGGAGACAGAGCTGCTGATTCACATGGAAGCGAGAACCAATCTTGGGCAGGAAGGCAGGCACTGTGCGAATAGACACTCCTGCCTCAGTGAACTGCAGAAAAGGCTCTCGACATGAGAGCGCCTGGAGCTCGGAAACTCTTCTGGCTGAAGTGATAGCCACCAAAAAGACTGCTTTCAACGTCAGGTCTTTCAGAGATGCCCTCAACAAGGGTTCCAAAGGCGGCTTCTGCAATGCTCTTAGCACCAGGTTGAGATTCCACGCAGGCACCACTGAGTGCAGAGGAGGGCGCAGGTGATTAACTCCCTTGAGAAAGCACACCACATCTGGCTGCGAAGCCAGGGAAGCACCCTTCAGGCGGCCCCTGAAGCAAGCCCGAGCCGCTACCTGGACTTTAAGGGAACTGAGCGACAGGCCTTTCTCCAGACCTTCTTGCAGGAACGCCAACACTGAAGAAATTGGAGCAGTGAAGGGAGAAAGTGAGCCTGCTTCACACCATGCTGCAAAGATACGCCAAACCCTGGCGTAAGCAGTAGAAGTAGAGCGCTTCCTCGCTCTCAGCATAGTGGCGATGACCTTGTCTGAGAAGCCCTTCTTCCTCAGACGCTGCCGCTCAATAGCCAGGCCGTAAGGGAGAGGGATACTCCATCACCACGGGACCCTGATGTAACAGGCCCTGCTCCACTGACAGCCGCAGAGGATCGTCGACTGAGAGCCTGAACAAGTCCGCATACCAGGGACGTCTGGGCCAATCCGGACCCACCAGGATTACCCTGCCGGGATGCTTTGCCACCCGGTCTAGCACCCTGCCCAACATGGGCCAGGGCGGGAACACATAGAGGAGCTCTTGTGTCGGCCACTGTTGGAGAAGAGCATCTACTCCAAGGGATCGAGGGTCCCGTCCTCTGCTGAAAAAGCGCGGCACTTGGCCATTGGCCGATGACGCCATCAGATCTAGGCTCGGCTGGCCCCAGCGCTTCGTGATGTCCAAGAACGCCTGAGCAGATAGTTGCCACTCTCCGGGCTCCAAGGTATGGCGACTGAGAAAGTCCGCCTTGACATTCATGACTCCGGCAATGTGGGCCGCTGAAAGCTGCTCCAGGTTCGCTTCCGCCCACTGGCAAAGACTCATAGCCTCCTGGCTAGAGGGGCGCTCTTGGTACCTCCCTGGCGGTTGATATAGGCCACAGCCGTGGCATTGTCCGACAGGACCCGTACAGGCTTCAACACCAGTACCGGGATGAACTCCAATAACACCAACCGAATGGCTCTGAGTTCCAGGAGGTTGATAGACCACTTGCCTCTGCAGGAGACTAGAGCCCCTGCGCTGTCCTTCCCAAGCAGTGGGCTCCCCAGCCCATCAAAGAGGCGTCTGTCGTGACGACAATCCACTCCGGGGTCACCAGAGGCAATCCTGCAGACAACTTGTCTGTCTGCGTCCACCAGCTCAGCGCCTTGCGCACTGCTGGGTCCACGGGAAGGCGCACAGCATAATCCTCCGACATCGGAGTCCAGCGCAGCAGCAGAGATAGCTGTAGTGGTCTCATATGAGCCCTGGCCCAGGGCCCTACTTCCATCGTGGCCGTCATAGAGCCCAACAGCTGCACGTAGTCCCAAGCCCGAATAGGAGAGGCTACTAGGAACTAGTCCACCTGAGCCTGAAGCTTGACAATCCGATTGTCTGGCAGGAACACTCTGCCCACTTGGGTGTCGAATCGAACTCCCAGATACACCAGGGACTGAGTCGGGCGCAGCTGGCTCTTCTTCCAGTTGATGATCCATCCCAGGGAGCTCAAAAGAGCAACTACCCGGTCCATAGCTTTGCCGCACTCTGCATAAGAGGGGGCTCGGATCAACCAGTCGTCCAGATAAGGATGGACTTGTACTCCTTCCTTTAGCAGGAAGGTCGCTATGACCCCCATTACTTTGGAAAAGGTCCGCGGAGCAGTAGCCAACCCGAAAGGGAGGGCTCTGAACTGGAAGTGTCGTCTCAGGACTGTAAAACGCAGAAAGCGTTGGAGGAGGCCAGATGGGAATATGCAGGTACGCTTCCTTGATGTCCAAGGAAGCCAAGAACTCTCCTGCCTCCACTGCCGCTATAACAGAGCGGAGAGTCTCCATGCGAAAGTGCCTCACTTTCCAGGCCCGATTGACCCCTTTGAGGTCGAGGATAGGCCGGACAGAACCTCCTTTCTTTGGAACCACAAAGTAAATGGAGTAACGTCCCTTGCCAATCTGATTTTTTGGCACCGGAACGACCGCACCCAGGCGGATCAGGTTGTCCAAGGTCTGCTGCACTACCACAGCTTGACCGGAGACTTGCAGGGAGAGAGTACAAACCCGTCTCTTAAGGGTTGGCAGAACTCTAGCTTGTAGCCGTCTCTGATGACTTCCAGCACCCACGCGTCTGAAGTTATAGTGGTCCACTCGCCCAGAAACGAGGACAGCCGTCCTCCAATCTGCACTGGGGCGTGGACCAAGGCCCCGTCATTGGGTACGAGACCCTGGGGGAGGACCGGAGGGAGCACCTCCGGGACGGCGGTCTCTGCGAAAGGAATGCTGCTTGGGGGAGAAATTCCTCTTGAAGGAAGAGGGGGCAGAGGAACCCGACTTGCCCGGGCGGTACCGATGGGCTTCCTGCAACCGTCCTCTGGAGTTATCGGGACGAGTACTAACCCGAGCCCTGACCTCTGGTAATTTCTTGCCCTTAGACGTGCCGAGATCGGTCACGATTTTGTCCAGCTCGACCCCAAAGAGCAGCTTGCCTTTAAAAGGCAATCTAGCCAGGCGGGATTTAGAGGCGTGGTCAGCAGACCAATGTTTCAGCCAAAGCCACCGCCGCGCAGAGACTGTCTGAGCCATGCCTTTAGCTGAGGCTCTCCAGACATCATACAGCAAGTCTGCCAAATAGGCTAAGCCCGATTCCAGGGCCGGCCAATCAGCCCTCAAGGAATGATCCGAGGGGGAAGCCCGCTGCACCATAGTCCGGCACGCCCTGGCCACATAGGAGCCGCAAACTGAGGCCTGCAAACTTAAAGCAGCTGCCTCAAAGGATGACCTTAAGGCCGCCTCCAATCTTCTGTCTTGGGCGTCCTTTAGGGCCGTGCCACCTTCCACCGGCAACGCCGTTTTCTTAGTCACCGCAGTGATTAAAGAATCCACGGTAGGCCACAGATAGGCCTCACGTTCACTCACAGCCAAAGGATAGAGGCGGGACATAGCCCTAGCCACTTTAAGGCTCGTTTCCGGGACATCCCATTGAGCCGCAATTAAGGTGTGCATGGTATCATGCACGTGGAAGGTTCTAGGCGGGCGCTTCGTCCCCAGCATAATGGCAGAGCCAACAGGGGCTGAGGGAGAGACGTCCTCCGGAGAGGAAATCTTCAAAGTGTCCATGGCCTGTAACAACAGGTTGGGCAAATCCTCTGGGCTAAAAAGCCGCGCTGCAGAGGGGTCATCCGCTCCATCCGAGCGGGGATCTATCTCCTCCAAGGAATCCGCAAAGGATCGTTGGGAGACCTCAGACACGCTGCCCTCATCTACATCGGAGGAGACAAAAGTCCTCCAAGGCCTGGAAATCAACCCGAGGGCGTTTACCTCTGGGAACCTCAACCTCTTTATCAGAAGAGGGAGCAGGGGCAGCGTTTTGCATGAGGAAAGCCTGATGCAGCAGCAAAACAAACTCGGGGGAGAAACCCCCCAGACTGTGCACTTCCGCAGCCTGGGCAACAGCCCTAGACGCACTCTCAACCGGCGCTCGCAATAGCGGGGGAGAGACATGCTGCGCATCCAAAATGGCGTCCGGCGCGAAACTCCGTGAAGGAGCCGCGCGGGAAGAACGGCGCTTAACTTTAGCCGCTTTTGTGCCGTCGCCCAAATTAAGGGCGTTCATGGCATTAATGTCTCCAACCTCAAGGGCGGCCCCGAAGAAGCCGTCCGAGCCGCGTGGCCGGCCAAGATGGCGGAGGCGAGGAGCGGGGGATGGGCGTTTATGGCGGGAAAAAACCGCCACGCCGGAGGAACGACCGGGACATTCATCGGTCACTAAACTATCACCCATCAAGGGCGAATCAGGTTGTAAAACCCCCGCATCCCCTCTAGAAGCGCTCCAGCGATCCGGGGCGCGACCCTTTGCGCCCTCGCCCTCCGACGCCATTGCCACGAGGAGAAGAATCGGGGAACCCCCTGCCCGCTAAAAAAAGGTAAAATTACCTGCTTGCCGCTCCGAGCTGTAACGAACTGGTGTCCCAGTGAGTAGCTGCAATGAACGTTTAAAGAAACGTCGAATTAAACGCCTTTAAAGACGTTTAAAAAATTTTTTTTTTTTTTAAACGGAGCCAGCGGGAGGGGGGAGAAAAGGAGGGACCTGGCACCACCAGGTTTGCACTTGCTCAAAAGAGCCCTCAACCCCAGGCCTCAACAAAACCTAAGGATTAGGCTTGGAGGCCTAGCCAGAGCTGCTGCTGTGTGTGACCACCACCTGCTGAGATAGAGAACATACTGAGGAGTTTCCGGCAGCACAGGACCACATATAGGGAGGCAAAAGTTTGCTCTCTATCTCCACCTGCTGGTAGATGGACACAACCCACCAGTCTATGGATTGATCAGCTTGATGATATGGAAGTGGGAATTGAACTGGCAACCTTTGGATTACAAGACTGGTGCTCTAACCACTAGGCCACTGCAGCCACCAGGCTGTAGCCACCTGCAAGTAATTTGGGTTGGGACCTGTAACCACAAACCCTCTCCCTCACCATGACTTCAGGGCTCAGTAGGCGGTACCTGTGGCCAGCTTGAAACTAGTTTGCAGGCTACATGTTAGAAATGTTGTTGTTCCATAACTATGAAGGATTGTAGGACTATGTTTGATAATGTGGTAAAGACATTCATTGCATATATTAAGCCCTCCTCCCCCTCCCAGCACACTTCAGAATGGGTGGGTACTTCATAAATGGGGACTGGAGTTCACCACATAAAGAAGGATGGAACCTACCGGGAAGCAGTACAGCAGCTACAACTGCTGGAGCACAGCATTCAGGACCTACAGCAAAACCACACAGTACAGCCCTGATGGTCTCCAACCATCACTGCTACAACCACTGCACAGCAACCTGGTGAAAAGAGAGGTAACAGTTGAATGCACAGTACATACAGTGAATGGAGAGTCCTTGATCATGAGCAGAAAGAGAAGAGGTGGCTGACAAGTATGAGCTTACCTTGAACTTCTGGTGCAAGATTGTGTACATGATTGGTGTGTCTTTTATCTCCCGGACCAGTAACTCGATTTCTGCAGCAGTCAAATGACCCTTACCGGTGGGCGCTTGCTTTGGTGCCATTGTACCAATCTCTTCGCTCCCACAGACTGGCAGCTACAACCACGCACAGAGAATGGGAGACAGAAAGGGAGCAGCTCAAGGGTTGTGGAAGAGTACAAACGGAAGTGGTGGCCGCCGCCAAAATTAAGAACCCCCAAAATAAACAGGTGTACTAAAGCATACAGTGGCAAACACAAAGGTTACTATAAGTGAAGCTAAAACGCTTTGAAATACCAACGCATAATGTAAAGAAAAAACGGAAAGGGGCAAGCACAGAGAATGGCGTTTTAAAGGGCCAGCAATAAAGGGTTTGCAGCTGTGAACGCCCATAGTTCTCCACCCATAATCGAAATCACACGGCCCAAATCGCTAGAGCAGGTGCGGACGTTTAGGGATTTTGTGCATAATTGAAATTTGTATGCATATGTCAGGCCCGCCTATCCCGTTCCTACATGGGCGCCTCTGGCGAGTATTTAGGCGTTCTTCTCCGTATTTTCGAAACTTATTCGTATCATGGCACCACGGCAGCCCCTGACCCGCAAGGGTAATTTTAGTGATAGGGAAGTGGAACTACTGGTCCAGGAGATCGAGAGAAGACACAGCAATCTCTTCGCTCCCACAGTCCAGAGGCTCGCTGCCATCACAAAGCAGCGGGAATGGGAGGCGGTAAGGGACCGGCTGAATGCAGTCTTTCATTGTGGGCGAGATGTGAAAGACTGTAAACGCAAGTGGCGCAAGCTGAGGCGGATGTGAGGAGGAAGGCTGGTGCCAACCCCCCAGCAGATGACACCGGTAACCTCACCCCCTTGGAGCGCAGGATTCACGGCCTGTTACCCCAGGAGAGGATCCATGTGATCGGGGCCCTTGACACCTCAAGACAGCCTGAGGGCTCAGGTAGGTTGACCATTATGAAGCTGGGGTATCTGTTGTGTTGCACTTCACTGTGTTACACAAGTGGGGGACAGGAGGAGGGAGGTGGGGGGAGGAGGGAGGTGGGGTTTGGAGTTTCAGCAATGTGTGTGTCTGACTGTGTTGAAGTGTAGACTAAAAGGCCACCTTTATGATGCTGCCTTTAACTCCTAACCACTACTTACTTGCTCAGTACCCTTACTCACTATCCCCACCTTAGTCATTCCCTTACCTCTTACTTGTCCTGTCTATCTGTCTGTCTTCATTAGATTGTAAGCTCTATTTGATTAGTAGTAGTAGTGTGTGAAGGTTACCAGTGTTTCACAGCTTGGGGAACCTTCCCCACTCCCTCCTCTTTTCCATCATCAGTCTGCATATTTCCTTCCCACACCTCTGTTCTGTAGCCACTGTGGCCCACATGCATTAAAGTAAAGGAGCCAGCAACCTGCTTCATAAAGCAGTTCTAGGCAGTCTTTCACAAACAAATATACAACAGAAAGCTTGTCCAGAACTTGTGAGCAGTGTCCTTCTCTTGGCTCTCTGTCCACCACCTCTACCCAGCTGCCTGTGTGGCTGTCTTTCACATCGGTGCCAATTCCATTCCTCCTCACCATCTCTTTGCTGGGTCATCAAGTGTGGGGCAATGTATATGAATGCTGAAAAAGAAAAGTGGGTTATTTTCACCAACACACTTCCTCCCCTTTTGCTATACAGGTGATGACTCTGATGAGGCTGGCCCTAGTGGCCTCCAGTCCCAGCAAAGCAGTACAGCAGCAGAAGCAGCAGTAGAGGCTCTACCTCCACCACCTGCAGAAGCAGCAGTAGAGGCTCGACCTCCACCACCTTGAGATCGTCCGCCTCCCCAGCCACTGGTGCAGCACCCACCCCACCAGCTCCCGTTCTGGGTCCTGTGCACAGGTTGCAGCCCAGAAGGTGGCCAGACTTCCACAGGGCAGCCGAGGCAGCAGGCTGCTATGTGGATACAGAGGAGAACAGTGGGAGCAGCAAATCAGAGGAGTGTGAAGTGAACAGACTTCCCCTGCAGCACCAGATGCAAAGGAACATGGTGGGAGGGGTAGGAGGGGATGGGGAGGGGGAGGGGAAAGTGATGGGACATGCTGGAGGATGAGGGTTCGTGGGAGGGGGGGTGAGGGTTGGTGGGAGGGGGGATGGTGGGGTGGTGGTGGTGGTGGTGTTCTGTAAATACTTATGTGATAGAAATAAATGTGCACTTACTCTCACAGAAAACTTGTTTCGATGAGTCTTTGTCTGGCTCTGACCCCCAGCTGGTGAGCAGTGAGCTCTGCTCTGTGGGCGGGAGGTGGAGGGGGCTCCTCATCCGGCTCATCTGGGGCCTGCTCCTCTGGTGGCTGTGGCTCTTCTGGGAGGGCCTGTCCTCTGCGCTGGGCCAAACTGTGCAGCATGCAGCAGGCCATGAAGATGTTTACCACCTTTTGGGGGCTATAAAGGAGCTCCGGTCCAGACAGCGAAAACGGTTCTTAAGTAATCAAAACGTCCGCTCAATGATCCCACGGGTGCTGCGATGTCTGGCGTTGTATGTCTCTTCTGACCCTGGTTGTGGGTGCACCATGGGGGTCATGAGCCACATCCTCTGTGGGTAGCCTCTGTCACCTTTGGGGAGAAGCAGAATGAGAAAGATGAGTGAGTGTTGTTTGAAGCAGGTACCTTGTGATGGTGGTGGTGGTGGGGGGGGGGGGTGTTATAGTGGCTTGTGCAGGAGGTATAGTTTGGGCAGATCCATGCTGCACTTACCTAGTAGCCAGCCACCAGGGAACTCCCCTCGCTCAAACCTCTGGAAGATGCCCGAGTGCTGCAGGATATACGCATCATGAGTGGACCCTGGGTAGCGGGCACACACATCTATGATCTCCCCCTGGGCATCACACACCACTTGCATATTCATGGAGTGAAAGGCTTTGCGGTTTCTGTAAGTGGCCTCTCGTGCCCGGGGGGGTCTCAGTGCAACATGTGTGCAGTCTATCACACCTATGATTGAGGGGAAGTGAGCTACAGCGTAAAAGGCAGCCATTTTGTTCTGCAGGGCCTGGGGGGTGCTGGGGAAGGTGATGTATTGAGAGGTGTGGGTAAGGAAAGCAGCAAGGAACTGGGTGAGACAGTTTGAAATAGAAGCCTGGGTGAGACCTGTGTTAACAGCTAGTACAGACTGGAAACTCCCAGTGGTCAGGACAGAGAGAGAGGCAGTGACTTTGAGGTGGACAGGGATGGGGTTATTCCTACGGGTCCTGGGCTGAAGGAGGGGTTGCAGCTGCTCACAAAGCTGCTGAATGGTAGCCCTATCGAACCGGAACCTTGTGAGACACTGCTGGTCAGTGAGGTCTGGGAAAGTGGTGCGGGCCCTTAACACTCGGGGCCGTGAGTAGCTCCTGCGGTGTGTGTCCTCTTCCTCCACCATGCAAGCCACCAGTGAATTTAGTCCCTCCATTTCCCCACCAGTGCTCAACAACAACAACAAACAGAACCTGACTCCAACCACCGACAAACACACTGCAATTGCAAGCACTCTCTCTGGCCACTCACTCGACAAACAGGAAATGACTGTGGTCACACACACAGCTGCAGCACTACAGAGGTAAGGGAATACAAATAGTAACTTGGGAACAGTGAACAGAGAGGGATAGGGGGAGGGGATGGGGCAGATAGAGGAAGGGGTAGGGAAAGGTGAAAAGGTTAAACACAGAAGACGCAGGTGAGGGTGAAAACGTTCGGACTAGGGCACACAGACAAGGGTAACAGGTACTGAACAAACTCTCAGCTTTCTCTCCAAACAACAATTCAGCTCTCCCAACAACGATCTCGCCACTCTCCAACTCCGCACAATCGCTAATGGGTCTAAAGACGATTTCGCCCTTACTCTGGTCGCTTTTATTTCAGGTCCAACTACTAACGCCCATGTCCCCGCCCATGGCAAACCATTTCGCTATCCGTTTGAAACGTCTATCTGGTAACGCCGCCCCTAACACGCCCCCCGACACGTCCCTTATGATGTCGCTTGTCGATGGGCGTTCGCGCGCAGTGAGCGTCTTTAAAGTCGTGTTTCGATTATTAGGTTTGGGCGCACTTTGGCCACGGAGACGCACATATGCCTTTTGGGTCACTTTTTGGACGCCTTTGACTTTCGAAAATAAGCTGGTCAGTCTCCCAGTCTGGTAAGGTCCTCTTGTAATTTTTCACAATCCTCTCACGATTTAACAACTTTGAATAACTTTGTGTCGTCAGCAAATTTAACTAACTCCCATCTCTAGGTCATTTATAAATATGTTAAAAAGCAGCGGTCCCAGCACATACCCCTGGGGAACCCCACTAACTACCCTTCTGATGGGAACCACAAAAAATCAAACTATGTGGAAGTTAGGTAATCACCTAAGTAATACCAAATTATCTGTAACTTTATTAGTTCAGTAAGATTAGCAGGTGCCTAGGCATAGCATTGTATTCCTATGTATTACATTATTTTAGCTAATATTAGTAGACTGCATACTTTTTGCTAAAACCTAAACTGCATTCTGAGCTAAGAGAGTAAAAGTCAGATTCCTCACATTCCTTCCCATCTGATAAGGAGAGAGGCTTCAGCCAGAAACCAGTTTTCCCCTGATAAGGATATCAATAGAAATCAAACAAAATAAAACATGGAAAAGAAAATAAGATAATACCTTTTTTATTGGACATAACTTAATACATTTCTTGATTAGCTTTCGAAGGTTGCCCTTCTTCGTCAAATCGGAAATAAGCAAATGTGCTAGCTGACAGTGTATATAAGTGAAAACATTCAAGCATTACTATGACAGTCTGACAGGGTGGGAGGATGGGGGTGGGTAGGAGGTATGCTTTGATGTCCCCATGCATACCTCCTACCCACCCCCATCCTCCCACCCTGTTAGACTGTCATAGTAATGCTTGAATGTTTTCACTTATATACACTGTCAGCTAGCACATTTGCTTATTTCCGATCTGACGAAGAAGGGCAACCTTCGAAAGCTAATCAAGAAATGTATTACGTTATGTCCAATAAAAAAGGTATCATCTTATTTTCTTTTCCATGTTTTATTTTGTTTGATTTCTATTGATAACCTTAAGAGTGGACTAACACGGCTACCACACTCCTCTACCCCTGATAAGGAAAAAGCCTCAGCCAGAAACCAGTTCTTCCCTACATGATCAGGGAAACCTACATGGTCAGGGATTTCCCTATTGGCTGATAGCCAGCCTGGGGTGGTCAGGGCTGAGGTATATCCTTAAGTGCCTTTGTCTATTTTGGCACCCTTTTTCTCTTTGCTTAATTTCTCCCCTCAATCTTCTCTCCTTGACTCTGTCTTTTCACCTCCTTTGTTGGGACTGCAGGCCTTTTTTTCATGCAAAAGAAGTTCTACAGCTAGGCAGAGCTCCGAAGACTGACAAGAAGAATTTTGGATGCTGTTTCTGTATGTTCCTGGCTTCTGACTTGTATACTGTATTCCTGAATCCGGCTCACCTTAATCCTGCGAGACACATCGATCTACAGTATGCAAATAAAAGATGTTTTATCTATACTAAATGTCTGAGTGTTATCTGCAGTGCTTTTTTTGTAGAAAAAAAGGTGCCGGTACTCATTATGGGCGGGGTCACCACATATGGCTCCACCCCTATGATAGCCACACCCATATTAACCACACCCCCTATACCAGCCATGGCGCATATAAACAGACATCATTGAAAATATTACAGTACTGTAGGAGAAAAAAATAACGTGATTTTTTTTCATTATAAATAATCTCTGTAAGCTCTTACAGCTCCAGTATACCCAGTGCAAAATAAGACAGCCAATGTAAATTCTCAAATTGGACATATTACAAACATTAAAATGAAAATAAAATGATTTTTTTCTACCTTTGTTGTCTGGTGACTGTTTTTCTTTCCATATTGGTCCCAGTCTATGATTCTCCTTTCCTTTGTTTTCGCTTAACTCTTCTGTGCCATTTGTCATTTTTGTCTCCTTTTTCTTTGCTTTCTTCAATATTTTTCAGGCTCTCTCTCTGTCCAGATTTAATTCATTCTTACTATCTATTCTTAATCTACCTGTGGCTTTTCATCTTTTCCTCACCCTTGTTCTCCCCATGCCCCTTCCTCTTATTCTCCAGTCTTTCTCTATTCCCCTTTTCCATCCAGCAGCTCTGCTTTCTCTCCCCATCCTTCCAGTGTCTCCCCTATTTCTTTCTGCATTCTTCCATCCAGCGTCTTCCCTCTTTCTCTCCCTATCCCCATCCTTCCATCTGTTTTTCCCTCTCTCTCTCTCCCCATCCTTCCATCTGTTTTTCCCCCTCTCTCTCCCCATCCTTCCATCTGTTTTCCCTCTCTCTTTCCCCATCCTTCCATCTGTTTTTCCCTCTCTCCCCAATCCTTCCATCTGTGTTTTTCCCTCTCTCCCCAATCCTTCCATCTGTTTTTCCCTATCTCTCCCCATCCTTCCATCTGTTTCCCCTCTCTCTCCCCAATCCTTCCCTGTTGTTTTCCCTCTTTCTCTCTCTCCCCATCCTTCCATCTGTTTTTCCCCTCTCTCCCCAATCCTTCCATCTGTTTTTCCCCTCTTTCTCTCTCTCTCCCCAATCCTTCCCTCTGTTGATTTCCCTCTTTCTCTCTCCCCAATCCTTCCCTCTGTTGTTTTCCCTCTCTCTCTCTCTCCCCAATCCTTCCCTCTGTTGTTTTCCCTCTTTCTCTCTCTCTCCCCAATCCTTCCCTCTGTTGATTTCCCTCTTTCTCTCTCTCCCCAATCCTTCCCTCTGTTGGTTTCCCTCTTTCTCTCTCTCCCCATCCTTCCATCTGTTTTCCCTCTCTCTTTCCCCATCCTTCCATCTGTTTTCCCTTTCTCTTTCCCCATCCTTCCATCTGTTTTTCCCTCTCTCCCCAATCCTTCCATCTGTGTTTTTCCCTCTCTCTCCCCATCCTTCCATCTGTTTTTCCCCTCTCTCCCCAATCCTTCCATCTGTTTTTCCCTCTCTCTCCCCATCCTTCCATCTGTTTTCCCCTCTCTCTCCCCAATCCTTCCCGCTGTTGTTTTCCCTCTCAATCTCTCTCCCCAATCCTTCCCTCTGTTGTTTTCCCTCTCTCTCTCTCTCTCCCCAATCCTTCCCTCTGTTGTTTTCCCTCTTTCTCTCTCCCCAATCCTTCCCTCTGTTGTGTTCCCTCTCTCTCTCCCCAATTCTTCCCTCTGTTGATTTCCCTCTTTCTCTCTCTCCCCAATCCTTCCCTCTGTTGGTTTTCCTCTTTCTCTTTCTCCCCAATCCTTCCCTCTGTTGGTTTCCCTCTTTCTCTCTCCCCAATCCTTCCCTCTGTTGTGTTCCCTCTCTCTCTCCCCAATTCTTCCCTCTGTTGATTTCCCTCTTTCTCTCTCTCCCCAATCCTTCCCTCTGTTGGTTTTCCTCTTTCTCTTTCTCCCCAATCCTTCCCTCTGTTGGTTTCCCTCTCCCTGCCAAGTTTCCCGCGAACGGCGCGAAGTCGCGACGCACGCGGCACCAGCCCCTATTTCCGGCCGCTGCTGCTTCTCCTGTTGAGCAGCAGCGGCCGCTACACAAAGAAAAAGAAGATTTTAAAAAAAAATTGAAACCTGGCTGAAACGCGGCACCCCGGCACTGTAGACAGCCATTAGGCATTGGCTGTTGCCCCGCAGGCGCTCCTCCTCTTGCCTCTACGTCACTGCCCCTGGAGGAAGACCCTGGAGGAGCGCAGTGACGTAGAGGCAAGAGGAGGAGCGACTGCGTGGCAACAGCCAATGCCTAATGGCTGTCTACAGTGCCGGGGTGCCGCGTTTCAGCCAGGTTTGAAGTTTTTTAAAAAATCTTTTTCTTTGTGTAGCGGCCGCTGCTGCTCAACAGGAGAAGCAGCAGCGGCCGTAAATGGGGGCTGGCACTGCGTGCGGGACATGGACTCATGGGGCGGGGGGAGCAAAAAAAAAAAGGTGCCGGTACGCCGTACCGTTGCGTACCGGCACAAAAAAAGCACTGGTTATCTGCACATATCTCTGGGAAACTTAAAGAACTGCATCAGCCGTGGAGAGACAATATAGACTGCAAGCAGTAAAGAGCTTACAGCGGGCTGCCTCATGACCCAGATTGGGAAGGCGGAATAGGCTGTAGCTGAGAGCTTGTAGTAGAAACTGTCTAGCTGGCAGGCCGTAGAGGCTGTGGGTTAGTTGCGCACAGAGTTCACAGTATAGGCGGCTGCCTAGCAGCTCACATCACCTTCTCCATTGAGAATACTGACCATGAAATGAGATTGAAGGGGGGCAGACTCAAGAAGAATGTCAGGAAGTATTTTTTCACGGAGAGGGTGGTGGATGCTTGGAATGCCCTCCCGCGGGAGGTGGTGAAGATGAAAACAGTAACGAAATTCAAACATGCGTGGGATAAACATAAAATAATCCTGTGCAGAAGGAAGGGATCCTCAGGAGCTTAGCCTAGAATGGGTGACAGAGCTGGTGGTTGGGAGGCGGGGCTAGTGCTGGGCAGACTTATACGGTCTGTGCCGGGGCTGGTGGATGGGAGGCGGTACTAGTGCTAGGCAGACTTATACGGTCTGTGCCGGGGCTGGTGGTTGGGCGGCGGGGATAGTGCTGGGCAGATTTATACGGTCTGTGCCAGAGCCGGTGGTGGGAGGCAGGGATAGTGCTGGGCAGACTTATACGGTCTGTGCCAGAGCTGGTGGTGGGAGGCGGGGCTGGTAGTTGGGAGGCGGGGATAATGCTGGGCAGACTTAAACGGTCTGTGCCCTGAAGAGGACAGTACAAATAAAAAAGTAGCACATGAATTTATCTTCTTGGGCAGACTGGATGGACCGTGCAGGTTTTTGTCTGCCGTTATCTACTATGTTACTATGTTACTATTTAGCCCTACTCTCTATCTTTTAACCAGTTTTAATCCACAATAGAACACTACTTCCTATCCCATGACTCTCCAATTTCCTCTGGAGTCTTTCATGGGTTACTTTGTCAAATGCCTTCTGAAATCCAGATACACAATATCAACCGGCTCACCTTTATCCACATGTTTGTTCAACCCTTCAAAGAAATGTAATAGATTGGTAAGGCAAGATTTCTCTTCACTAAATCCATGTTGGCTTTGTCTCATTAATCCATGCTTTTGAATATGCTCTGTAATTTTGTTCTTTATAATAGTCTCTACCATTTTGCCCGGCACCGACGTTCCCAGATCTCCTCTGGAACCTTTTTTTTTTTTTTTTTTAAATCGGCGTTACATTGGCCACCCTCCAATCTTCCGGTACCACGCTCGATTTTAAAGATAAATTACATATTCCTAACAATAGTTCAGCAAGTTCATTTTTCAATTCTGTCAGTACTCTGGGATGGATACCATTCGGTCCAGGAGATTTGCTAACTCTTCAATTTGTCAAATTGCCCCATTACATCCTCCAGGTTTATAGAGATTTCATTCAGTTTTTCTGATTCATCAGCATTGAATACCATTTCTGGCACCATCTTCCTCAGTGAAGACCAAAGCATTCATTTAATCTCTCCGCTATGGCTTTGTCTTCCCTAATTGCCCCTTTTACCCCTCTGTCATCTAGCTGTCCCATGAGGTTTTTTTCCGGCTTCCTGCTTTTAATATACCTAAAAAAAAAATTTACTATATGTTTTTGCCTCCAACGCAATCTTTTTTTCCAAAGTCCCTCTTTGCCTTCCTTATCAGCACTTTGAATTTGACCTGACATTCCTTATGCTGTTTCTTATTATTTTCAGTCAGTTCCGTCTTCCATTTTCTGAAGAATTTTCTTTTAGCTCTAATAGCTTCCTTCACCTCACTTTTTAACCATGCCAGTTGTCGTTTGGTCTTCCTTCCTCCTTTTTTAATACACAGAATATATTTGGCCTGGGCTTCCAGGATGGTATTTTTGAACAGCATCCATGCCTGATGTAAATTTTTGACCCTCACAGCTGCTCCTCCTCTAATTCGTTTTCATCGTTCTTCTCATTTTACCATAATCTCCTTTTTGAAAGTTAAATGCTAACGTATTGGATTTCCTACGTATACTTACTCCAAAGTTGATTCCCAGGGCCAAAAAGTTTGATTGCGTTTCCCCTCTTCTTCAAGCAGAAGACTGGCTACCCATTCAATACCAAATTCTTTTCATGATTATTGTTACCACTTTCCAAATTCTTCATTCTGGTCTCCCACTTTTCTTATTTAAACACCTCCATACCTACTCTCCAAAACATACTTTATGTTCCTCTCAACAGCAACTTTTGGTAGTACCTTTGTTCGTTCAGGTGCGTTCATATCTTGACAGAACCACCTCATCCTCAGTCGTTACACAGTTACAAAGCTTACAAAGCTGGGGCAAGAGATTCACTGAAGTTTTGCTGCCTAATGGTCAGAGCTACACAAGCTGTGGTACGTCTGTAACAGGTTTACAGAAGCTGCGCCAAGCCAGGAGCCAGTGCAGCTTAAGCCATGGTATGTAGGAAGCTGATGTTACCAAAACTGCACCATGTAGGGAGCTGGGCCTGCCAAATGCAAGCCCTGCAGGAAGCTAATGCTCCCGAATCTGAGCCCCAAAGGAAGCTGGTGTTGCTGCAGCTGTGCTATGTCAGGAACTGATGCAACTTTAGGTGTGCCATGCAGGGAACTGGTGCTGCTGTAGCTGCTAAAAAAATAATTCAAAAGTATGTAGAGTCAATTGAATCAATCAAAACCAAAAATCGAAAAATGACCCACTGTAATGTCTTTAGCTCTATAGATCGGTTGATCTGGAGCTCTTTGAGGCTTTTTCCTTCCTTTAATGTACATTCTTGTCATTTATGCATATTCTTGAAATTACAGTGGGTCATTTTTTTTATTTTTAGTTTTGATTGGCTGCTGTACCTGCGTCATGCCAAGAGCCAGAGTCCAGATGCTGTGCTATGCAGTGAGGTGGAGACACAGAGGCCACTATCTTATTTATTGTATGTGTATGTGTATGTTTACTATGTAATCCGCCTAGAATTTTTGAGATATGCAGAATATAAGATTTTTACAATAAACAATGTACCACGAAGGGAACTGGTGACACAGATGCTGTGCCCATTGTGTCATACAGGGAGTTAAAATCACAGGAGCTGTGTCATGCAGTGAGTTAGTACTGCAGAGTTTGTGCCAGGTAGGGAGATGGTGCTGCCATTGCTGGACTATACCGGGAGCTGGAATTGCCAAAACTATGCCATGCCAGCAGCCAGTGCCGTTGAAGCAAAGCCATGAAGTAAGCTCCAGCTTTGACACCATGCCCCATAGGAAGCTGGTGTTCCCAGAGCAGTGTTATGCAGGAGGCTGGAGTAACTAGAACTGCAATACAAAAAAAAAAGCCTTACCATGCAGGCAGCAGGCACCGCTAATGAATTCCTAGGCAGTGTCTGTTGCTAAGGATGTAACCTACAGTGAACTACTGAAGAGGCAGCAGTAAAGTGAAGTTTATGTCATAGGCTGGAGTGGCTGCTGAAACATGGAAGCTATGTCATAGGCTGGAGTGGCTGCTGAAACATGGCACTCAATATCGGCCAAGCTAGTTACAGAGCTAGCTTTTGAAAAAACCATTCTCTGCAGCTGAGTGTCTCTGAAGTCAAGATGCTACAGAGAACAAAATGCTGGTGGAAAACTTTGTGAGAGAAACCTGCATCTCAGTTATAGCTTCAGGAACGTGTCCCAATTCAAGTGTCTGCACAAACCATATACAGGAAGATTTCTCATACATAATAATCGGAATTAGCAAGCTCTCCTTTTTCAAGAGTTTATAACAGCGCCAACTGCCCTGAATAACTAAGTGCCAACATTTCAGGAGGCTGGAATAAAAGGAGGCAACCAATATTACAGTTCATTAGCAAACTGCAGAGCCCAGCAGAGTTGGTTCATCAAGACCACAGCCAACAAGAAGACTACAAAGCCAGCAAACACCAGAAATCCGAGCCTGTTGTTACAAGCTAAAATGTAAATTCTGTCAAGAAGAACCCAAAAAGAAAATGCCCTCAGGCAAAGAGATTCCTGCCAGTCACCCGACCCTTAAGAGTAAAGATGCAATAGAGAGACCACCACAGAGCAAGCCAGAAGGTAAAATTATGTAACATACCTGATAATTTTCTTTCCATTAATCATAGCTGATCAATCCATAGACTGGTGGGTTGTGTCCATCTACCAGCAGATGGAGATAGAGAGCAATCCTTTTGCCTCCCTATATGTGGTCATGTGCTGCCGGAAACTCCTCAGTATGTCGATATCCAAGCTCCATCCGCAGGACTCAGCACTTAGAGAATTACACCCACAAAGGGACACTCTGCCCAGCTCACCACCGCCGAAACAGGGGAGGGGAATTAACCCAGCTCATCCCCACACAAGTGGGGGAGGGGAATCCGTCCAGCTCATCCTCGCGGAGCGGGGGAGGGACACCACCCCGCCGATGCGGGGGGATCTGGCTTATCCTGCAACCGCAACCGCGGGAGAAGCTGACTGACCCTAACACCGCCGAAGCGGGAGGGGTACAAAGCTGCCCTACAGCCGCACGAAGCGGGAGGGAGCGCCGGCAGAATTTATGTCTCAATCCAGCCCCGTAAAACGGAGGGGAGAGGAATGCAGCAGCTTACTGTAACACAAACTCGTCTCAACTCTTGAAGAATCCAATTGAAAAAACTTGAACATGAAGTCCTCCTGAACAGGAACTGAAGACTAAACTTGAATCTGAAATGCAACCAGAATATAAACAGTACAGATATCTGGGAGGGGCTATGGATTGATCAGCTATGATTAATGGAAAGAAAATTATCAGGTATGATACATAATTTTACCTTCCATATCATCATGCTGATCAATCCATAGACTGGTGGGATGTACCGAAGCAATACTCACCCAGGGCGGGACATTGAAATCCCTGACCGCAACACTGAAGCTCCAAACCAGGCCTCTGCCCGAGCAGCCACAGTCAAGCGGTAATGCCTGGAGAAGGTATGGGCCGATGCCCAAGTTGCCGCCTTGCAAATCTCTTCCAAGGAGACGGACCCGGCCTCTGCCATCGAGGCCGCCTGAGCTCTAGTGGAGTGAGCCTTCAGCTGGATAGGCGGCACCTTCCCCGCGGCCACATAAGCCGCTGCAATGGCTTCCTTGACCCATCTTGCCACTGTAGGCTTAGCAGCCTGCAGACCCTTACGAGGACCTGCAAACATGACAAACAGATGATCCGATTTCCGGAAATCATTGGTCACTTCCAAGTATCTGATGATGACTCGTCTCACATCCAGATATTTGAGAGCAGAGTATTCCTCTGGGTAGTCCTCCCTACGAAAGGAAGGGAGACAGAGCTGCTGATTCACATGGAAGCGAGAAACAATCTTGGGCAGGAAGGAAGGCACTGTGCGAATAGTCACTCCTGCCTCAGTGAACTGCAGAAAAGGCTCTCGACATGAGAGTGCCTGGAGCTCGGAAACTCTTCTGGCTGAAGTGATAGCCACCAAAAAGACTGCTTTCAACGTCAGGTCTTTCAGAGATGCCATCGACAAGGGTTCAAAAGGCGGCTTCTGCAAGGCTCTTAGAACCAGGTTGAGATTCCACGCAGGCACCACTGAGTGCAGAGGAGGGCGCAGGTGATTAACTCCCTTGAGAAAACGTACCACATCTGGCTGCGAAGCCAGGGAAGCACCCTTCAGGCGGCCCCTGAAGCAAGCCAGAGCCGCTACCTGGACTTTAAGGGAACTGAGCGACAGGCCTTTCTCCAGACCTTCTTGCAGGAACGCCAGCACTGAAGAAATTGGAGCAGTGAAGGGAGAAAGTGAGCCTGCTTCACACCACGCTGCAAAGGTACGCCAAACCCTGGCGTAAGCAGTAGAAGTAGAGCGCTTCCTCGCTCTCAGCATAGTGGCGATGACCTTGTCTGAGAAGCCCTTCTTCCTCAGACGCTGCCGCTCAATAGCCAGGCCGTAAGACCAAAGGGGGAGGGATCCTCCATCACCACGGGACCCTGATGCAACAGGCCCTGCTCCACTGGCAGCTGCAGAGGCTCGTCCACTGAGAGCCTGATCAAGTCCGCATACCAGGGACATCTGGGCCAGTCCAGACCCACCAGGATTATCCGGCCCGGATGCTTTGCCACCCGGTCTAGTACTCTGCCCAACATGGGCCAGGGTGGGAACACATAGAGAAGCTCTTGTGTCGGCCACTGTTGGAGAAGAGCATCTACTCCCAGAGATCGAGGGTCCCGTCCTCTGCTGAAAAAGCGCGGCACTTGGCAATTGGCCGATGACGCCATCAGATCTAGGCTCGGCTGGCCCCAGCGCTTCGTGATGTCCAAGAACGCCTGAGCCGATAACTGCCACTCTCCGAGATCCAAGGTATTGCGACTGAGAAAGTCCGCCTTGACATTCATGACTCCGGCAATGTGGGCAGCTGACAGCTGTTCCAGGTTCGCTTCCGCCCACTGGCATAGATTCATGGCTTCCTTGGCTAGAGGGGCGCTCTTGGTACCTCCCTGGCGGTTGACATAGGCCACAGCCGTGGCATTGTCCGACAGGACCCGTACTGGCTTCAACACCAGTACCGGGAGGAACTCCAAAAGCGCCAACCGAATGGCTCTGAGTTCCAGGAGGTTGATAGACCACTTTGCCTCTGCAGGAGACCAGAGCCCCTGCGCTGTCCTTCCCAAGCAGTGGGCTCCCCAGCCCGTCAAAGAGGCGTCCATCGTGACGACAATCCACTCCGGGGTCACAAGAGGCATCCCTGCAGACAACTTGTCTGTCTTCAGCCACCAGCTCAGCGCCTTGCGCACTGCTGGGTCCAAGGGAAGGTGCACAGCATAATCCTCCGACACCGGAGTCCAGCGCTGCAGCAGAGAGTGTTGTAGTGGTCTCATATGAGCCCTGGCCCAGGGCACTACTTCCATCGTGGCCGTCATAGAGCCCAACAGCTGCACATAGTCCCAAGCCCGAAGCGGAGAGGCTACTAGGAACTGGTCCACCTGAGCCTGAAGTTTGACAATCCGATTGTCCGGCAGGAACACTCTGCCCACTTGGGTGTCGAATCGAACTCCCAGATACTCCAGGGACTGAGTCGGGCACAGCTGGCTTTTCTCCCAGTTGATGATCCACCCCAGGGAGCTCAAAAGAGCAATCACCCGGTCCACAGCTTCGCCGCACTCTGCATAAGAGGGGGCTCGGATCAACCAGTCGTCCAGATAAGGATGGACTTGTACTCCTTCCTTTCGCAGGAAGGCCGCGATGACCACCATTACTTTGGAGAAGGTCCGCGGAGCAGTAGCCAACCCGAACAGGAGAGCTCTGAACTGGAAGTGTCAGCCCAGGACTGCAAAACGCAGAAAGCGTTGATGAGGAGGCCAGATGGGAATATGCAAGTACGCTTCCTTGATGTCCAAGGATGCCAGGAACTCTCCTGCCTTCACTGCCGCTATAACAGAGCGGAGAGTCTCCATGAGAAAGTGCCGAACTTTCAAGGCCCGATTGACACCTTTGAGGTCGAGGATAGGCCGTACAGAACCTCCTTTCTTTGGTACCACAAAGTAAATGGAGTAACATCCCTTGCCAAGCTGATTTTCTGGCACCGGAACGAGCGCACCCAGGCGGATCAGATTGACCAAGGTCTGCTGCACTGCCACAGCTTTGACCGGAGACTTGCAGGGAGAGAGTACAAACCCGTCTCTTAAGGGTCGGCAGAACTCTAGCTTGTAGCCGTCTCTGATGACTTCCAGCACCCAAGTTACCCTGGTCCACTCGCCCAGAAACGAGGACAGGCGTCCTCCAATCTGCACTGGGCCATGGACCAGGACCCCGTCATTGAGTACGAGACCCTGGGGGAGGACCGGAGGGAGCACCTCCGGGACGGCGGTCTCTGCGAAAGGAATGCTGCTTGGGGGAGAAATTCCTCTTGAAGGAAGAGGGGACAGAGGAGCCCGACTTGCCCGGGCGGTACCGACGGGCTTCCTGAAACCGTCCTCTGGAGATACCGGGGCGAGCACTGGCCCGAGCCCTGACCTCTGGTAACCTCTTGCCCTTAGACGTGCCGAGATCGGTCACAATTTTGTCCAGCTCGACCCCAAAGAGCAGCTTGCCTTTAAAAGGCAACTTAGCCAGGCGGGACTTAGAGGCGTGGTCAGCAGACCAATGTTTCAGCCAAAGCCAGCGTCGCGCAGAGACTGTCTGAGCCATACCTTTAGCCGAGGCTCTCAAGACATCATACAGTAAGTCTGCCAAATAAGCCAAGCCCGATTCCAGGGCCAGCCAATCAGCCCTCAAGGAAGGATCCGAGGGGGAAGCCCGCTGCACAATCGTGAGGCACGCCCTGGCCACATAGGAGCCGCAAACTGAGGCCTGCAAACTTAAGGCAGCCGCCTCGAAGGACGACCTTAAGGCTGCCTCCAATCTTCTGTCTTGGGCGTCCTTTAGGGCCGTGCCACCTTCCACCGGCAACGCCGTTTTCTTAGTCACCGCAGTGATTAAAGAATCCATGGTAGGCCAAAGAAAGGCCTCCCGTTCACTTTCAGGCAAAGGATAGAGGCGGGACATAGCCCTAGCCACTTTGAGGCTCACTTCCGGGACATCCCATTGAGCCGAAATTAAGGTGTGCATGGCATCATGCACGTGGAAGGTTCTAGGCGGGCGCTTCGTCCCCAGCATAATGGCGGAGCCAACAGGGGCTGAGGGAGAGACGTCCTCTGGAGAGGAAATCTTCAAAATGCTCATGGCCTGCACTAACAGGTTGGGCAAATCCTCTGAGCGAAAGATCCGCGCTGCAGAGGGGTCATCCGCTCCATCCGAGCGGGAATCCGTCTCCTCCAAGGAATCCCCAAAGGACCGTTGGGAGAACTCAGATACGCTGCCCTCATCTACATCAGAGGAAACAGAGTCCTCTAAGGCCTGGGAATCCACCCGAGGGCGTTTACTTCCGGGGGCCTCAACCCCTTTATCGGACAAGGGAGAAGGGGCAGCGTTTTGCATAAGGAAGGCCTGATGCAGCAGCAAAATAAACTCGGGGGAGAAACCCCCCAGACTGTGCACTTCAGCAGCCTGGGCCACAGCCCTAGACGCACCCTCAACCGGCGCTCGCAAGAGCGGGGGAGAAACATGCTGCGCATCCAAGATGGCGTCCGGCGCGACACTCCGCGAAGGAGCCACGCGGGAAGAACGGCGCTTAACTTTAGCCGCTTTTTTTGCCGTCGCCCAAATCAAGGGCGGCCATGGCATTAACGTCTCCCAGCTCAAGGGCGGCCCAAGAAGAAGCCGTCCGAGCAGAGTGGCCGGCCAAGATGGCGGAGGCGAGCAGCGGGGGATGGGCGTTTATGGCGGGAAAAACCGCCGCACCGGAGGAAGACCCGGGACACTGACCGGCCTCCGAACTGACACCCAACAAGGGCGAATCAGACTTTAAGACCCCCGCATCCCCGCTAGAAGCGCACACGCGGTCCGGGGAGCGATTCTTCGCGCCCTCGCCCTCCGACGCCATAGGCCACGTGGAGATCGATCGGGGAACCCCCTGCCCGCTATAAAAAGGTAAAAATTACCTGCTTCTCGCTCCGAGCTGTAACAACCTGGTGTCCCAGTGAGTAGCTGCAATAAACGTTTAAATAAACGTCGAAATAAACGCCTTTAAGGACTTCCAAAATTTTGTTGTTTTTTTTTAACGGAGCCAGCGGGAGGGGGGAGAAAAGGAGGGACCTGGTGCCACCAGGTTTGCACTTGCTCAAGAAGAGCCCTCAACCCCAGGTACTCAACAAAACCTAAAAATTAGGCTTGGAGACCTAGCCAGAGCTGCTGCTGTGTGTGACCACTACCTGCTGAGATAGAGAACATACTGAGGAGTTTCCGGCAGCACATGACCACATATAGGGAGGCAAAAGGATTGCTCTCTATCTCCACCTGCTGGTAGATGGACACAACCCACCAGTCTATGGATTGATCAGCATGATGATATGGAAATGGCATTACATACCCCACGTCAGACAGCTTAGTCTTACTCAAAGAACAGACACTTGTCATAAAGATGCTTCACTCACAGAAGGGAATTTTAACCTCCACTATTTGCAGTACTGGGGGGGGGGGGGATTCGGAACTGCCAAGTGTCACCTAGCTCCCGATATACCTTTAAGCTTAATTACACAGAGAGCTAAATCTGATCATCATTAACCCCCCTGCTCTACTGAAACCCAGATATCATCTGGGAGAGGAGCTGGAATACAGTACTAACAAGGAGCTAACCAGTTCATCAACCATCCGCTTGGAGACAAAAAATACTGAACACTGTGTGTCTGCATGATACCCTTAAAGTGTGACTCACAAGAAACTTCACTTTCTATTTATGTCTCTATTCCCAGTAGTCTGAACAGGTCTGGTATGGACATGAAGTGCTTTTGAATATTAACCTGTATGTGTCTGCTCATTTAAGTACTCACAAAAATTAAGAAAGCAAAAAAATTAAGTAGTCAAATGTGACAGCAATGTCATGAAATGCTGCATAACAATGGTGAAGTAAATAGGTGAGGCAAGTAATAGCGAAGGACAATATCAGGGTGAAAGGGTTGGGGGGAGGTGATTTTGAGTGTGAGGTTACCTTCAAAATGCTGGTTTGTTCGTAACATCATTGGATTAACGAAGAATTCAACAAAGACATAAAATGCAATGATGACGACACATAATGTTCCCAGAAGAGCAGAGATGACACTGTTCAGGAAAAACCTATATAAAAAGAAATGTTATTTTCTTTAGTAAAATGTTATTTTAAGATGTATAGGTTTATCTTATAGGTAAGGATTCCTGTGTCTACAAATGAGTGGGAATCTGATACAACTAGAAACAAAAATATAGTGCCTTGCAAAGGTTTTCATACTAATGTACATTTTTCATATTCTACCAAATAAAAAAAATTACTCCTGGGAGAATTCTGTGTAATGTAGAGTTTGCATATAATACTCCAACTATGTAGAATTCTGTGCAGGCTGGATCAGCAGCAGCAGGTGATCACGCCAGGGGTGGCTTGCTCTTACTGCATCATTCCTTGCAGTGAATGGCTGCTTGTTCGGCTGTCACCTTCTCCTCTGCTGTCCTGGGCCCAACTGTTCATTTGAACAGTGCAAAATGCCATACATTTTCAAAAGCACAGTCATACATGGCAAAATGCCATACATGGTTCAAAAGCACAGTCAGTCTCAGGAAGAAAGAGCAATGCATGGAGGGGCTCATGAGCAACATTTGCAATAAATTCCTGCTGGCAGTGGAGCTGGTGGCAGAGCTTCATATTATAGAATTAGAGCATGTGCATAGATCCCTGGGTCCTAAGTCTGTGAACAGCCCAAGAGAATTTTTTTTTTAAGGCTCCTAGTCAAAGAGCAGATTTTACTAGCAGTGCACAAAGCGGGCCATACTTTATGTGATGGTGCTAAGTTGGAGATCTTTGCTGATATCTCTGCTCAAACACTGTGCAAACATTGAAAGTTTAGTGCCTCATTAAGCATAGTATTCGATATCAGTGGCACTATCCCTTTGGTCTTTCCTTTGCTTTGCATAACCAGTTTCACAAGGTGACAACACCCAGGGAGGTACAACATTTGTTGCAAGAGGCTAAACTATGGAAAGTCACGATGGATCAAGCACAAGAGCCTACTCTATCCTGAACAAATCAACGGAGACAAAGATGGAAATGGGAAGAATAAAAGAGCCATCGACTACAGCGCAACTTGGACACGGATGAAGTTTAGGCACAGCAACCTCATTGACTCCTCAGTATGTGAAGTGGGGCATGAGATTGTTAGTAAACTGTCACTCGTTTTTTTTTTTATCTACTAGCTTCTTGAAGCGGGTACAAATATAATGTACTGTATATCCTATGAAACTGTTTTATAGAAGCATGTTTAATCTTTATTTACTGTTAGCAGCCATTTTGTTGACTGTTATTGTTGCACTTTAATGCATGGACATTTTGTCTATGTGATATACTTGAACTATTCATAATCAAGGTGAAAGAGGGTTTGGGGAAGGGGTGTCTTTCTCCCTCCATTGGCCCACATAGAGATGAGCTGCTTATTACCTATAGGACAGGTGGAGGGGTGTGTCGCAGCCTGGGTTATAGGAGGGGAAGGTCATAGTGTTATTATTGAAAAGGGATGAATAAGCTAGGTCACTTATGTTGCACAGTCTACTATATTTATCATAAGGTTAGCTGGGGCTATGATATGCAATTTGAATTGAAAGAAGAAAACTTAAACCCAGGCAAAATAACTAAGGAAAATAAAGGGTTTGAAAAAGGCCCAAATAAAAAAGCCAGCAGAAAAAAAGAGAAAAAAATAGCCAAAGGGCACTGAAAAGCTCTCAAGACCGGGTGAGTGAGGAAAGGACAAAAAAAAGAACACCTTCTCCTCATGCAGAAAAAAGAGAACTGAGGAGACAGCGTTCGTGCGACAGGCAGAAAAGCACTCACACATGCACTGTGGAGACACGCTCACTCTCCACAAAGCTTTATTTTTAGCTTTCGCAAAATGCCGGACCAGGCAACGCTGATCGGCTTCACCCACTTGTGAGAATATGAAGCCTGCTTGTCCTCAGAGAAACGACAGCTACTTTTTAAAGGAGGAAGACTGACTTCAGATGGTAGCTGGTTTCATACAGGAAACTCACTCACTTCAGGCTCATGAGAGACTCCTAATAAATTATTTAAAAAAAAAAATTAAAAAAAGATACACTCATGCTTTCCTGGCTTCCAATAAAACTAAAACGAAGACTAATGGAGTGAGTGTACTATTTGAGTAGACTATTTCCCCTGAGGTTCAAGAAGAATGGTTGGTATATTTTGCTTAAAGCCCAGTTGGATTGAGAACTTTATACATTTATTAATAATGAGGAACAGGATGATTCTATGAATAGCTTAACAAGTTAACTCAGAAGAAAGTGGAAGGCCATCTAATTATAGGAAACAACTTCAACCTAACCCTTGATATTAACAGACAACTCTGCCTCCAAAGTGAGATAAGAAACTTGACAGGCAAAAGCTAACACACTTGTTAAAAGGCTGGGATCTGATTAATATTTGGAGGTACTATCACTCCAACTCTAGAGACTATACAGGTCTTTATCTGCCATCATTTACTATGTTATGTTACCTTCTATTTACTCCAGGATAGACTTATGATTGGTGGGTCAGGATGTGATACTGCTGGTGAAGGCTACCAGTATTGAACCTTTCACCTGGTTGGATCATGCGCCCATACATATGGCTCTAGCTTGTCAGGAGGCGAATCAGCCAGAGATATTGGAGACACTATTCTAGACAAAAAAGAATGTGGAACACTTGGAGAAAGAAATTAAAGAATATATTTTAATGACCGTGAGGAAATTACCCCACTGATATTTTGGGAGGGTTTGAAGGTGGTAATATGGGGGAAAATAACTGCTCTGGGAGCACACAGGAATAAGGAGAGAAAGAAAGCTCAGGAGACATCAAGAACTCAACCGGGGTTGGAACAGATATGCAAGGAGGGCAGAGGTACCAGAACAATATTCCCATAAATACACACTATATGTCATGCTTTGCAGGAGCTAGAGTTAGAGGAGACTAATGAAAAACTGCAGAGGCCACAGCAAACATATTTTGAGATGAGTAATCAGGCAGGTAAACTTCAGGCCCATAAATTGAAAAACCAAAAGAAAAGAGGCACAACAAAGCTGCAGAAGTTGTGATTTGTTTCTTTTTCTATAATGCTCTGATATATATTGAAGGGCAAAATATCAAGACCTTAATAAACTAAACTAATACAGGGAACAAATAGTAACATAGTAACATAGTAGATGACGGCAGAAAAAAGACCTGCATAGTCCATCCAATCTGCCCAACAAGACAACTCGTGTGCTACTTTTTGTGTATACCCTACTTTGATTTGTACCTGGGCTCTTCAGGGCACAGACCGTATAAGTCTGCCCAGCACTATCCCCGCCTCCCAACCACCGGCTCTGGCACAGACCGTATAAGTCTGCCCAGCACTATCCCTGCCTCCCACCACCGGCTCTGGCACAGACCGTATAAGTCTGCCCAGCACTATCCCTGCCTCCCAACCTCCAGTCCTGCCTCCCACCACCGGCTCTGAGAGGGCAGAGAGACTGATTCCTAAACACCAGTGAACTGAAATCCTTGTACTAAGCTAACAAGGTCAGTTCCGCAGCAACACTGAGGCCTAACTGAAAGACTGTGAGCAGTATACAGAGTCAAGACCTTGGACTTTATTCCTGGACTGAGATAAGACTCGCAGGGAAATTCTGCTAGAGTCTGAACGGTGGAATCCAATTCTTCATTCTCTGAAAGTCTGCAAAACGGACTGCAGAGTGAGATAACAGGATTTTGTACCTACAGTCAGGGTTTAGTTAGTCTAGGCTTTTATCTGTAAAAGACTGGTTCATCTTTGGATTTTTGGTCTGTAGTGAATTACTAGCTGCTAAGTGTTTATTTTGCACAATTATTTGTTGTAATCTCTCATACAGAATTATTTAGCTGATCAGATTTCTATATATATATACTAGTAAAAAAAGGCCCGTTTCTGTTACAAATGAAACGGGCGCTAGCAAGGTTCCCCCCCCCCCACCTTTGCCCATCACCCGACCCCCCTACCCCGGCGCATCACCAAGCCCCTCCCCCGCACCTTCATGGACCCCTCGCTACCCACAACCGCGAATCTTAACAGTGGCCGGCCCCTGCTGCTTTTCCTTTTGAGCAGCAGCTGCAGGAGCCGGTAGATAAAGAGAAGAAAAAAAAACTCTGTCGCAAAACGCACCTCCGTAGAGAAGCATCTCAGATTGGCAGACGTCTCTGCAGGCGCTCCTCCTCTCCCCTCTGATGTCTGTGCGATCCTCCGGGGTCTCCCTGCAGGGGCAGTGACATTGAGGGTAGAAGAGGAGGAGCGGCTGCAGAGACGTCTGCCAATCTGAGATGGTTCTCTAAGGAGGTGCGTTGTAGGAGATTTTTTTGTTGTTGTTGTCTTTATGTACTGGCTGCTGCTGCTGAATAAGAGAAGCAGCAGCGGCAAGACAGAGTTTCTATTAGCGGTTGTGGGTGGCGAGGCGGTCGATTGGGGGGGAGGGGCTTGGTTTTGTGGCAGGAGGAGGGGTCGGGTGATGCCGTGAGGAGGGAAGGGGGTAGGGGCGGGGCTTCGTGATGTTGCATCGCGCGGGGGTTGTTCAGCTGAAGGGGGGGGGCAGTTAGAGGTCTCTCGCAGGCACCCCCCTGCCCTTCATTATGGAAGGTTTTTTTTTTTAATTTTTGTTACACTTGTACCCCGCAGTGTCCCACTCATAGCAGGCTGGTACTTATTTTTACCTGGGGCAATGGAGGGTGTGTAGCGATTCCTAGTCAGGGGGAGGAGTACTCCTCCCCCTGCCTGATTCGTTGTTTGTTGGAGGGGGTTGCAGTCCCTTCACTCTCTGTGTTCCGCCCTCGACATCATGACATTTGACGCAAGGGCGGGGCATAGAGACAGTGATTTGGAAGGCTTCACCACCATGAACTAACAAACTGCTTAGGGATGACTTCTGCAGGTTGTCTTCAGAACGTTGAGATAGCATTTTATGTCCAGATGGGGCGTGGCTTGAGGCGTGGCTGAGGGCGGGTCTATGAGTTAGGGTGAGTGGTCCTGATAGCCTAGCCTAAGAAGACTACAGGAGTTCAGTGCTTCACTGCCTTGCAGTGAGCTTCAGAATGTTCGAGATGGGATTTATTTATATATATATATATATATATATATATATATATATATATATATATATATATCTTGGTGATAAACTATTTTTATTTATTTATTTATTTGTAGCATTTGTATCCCACATTTTCCCACCTATTTGCAGGCTCAATGTGGCTTACATTGTTCCGTAATGGTGAATACCAATTCCGGAAAAGAGAAATACATAGTTAAAGGTATGGAGACAGAGAGGATTAGGTATTCATTATATAACAGCAAATAAGAGATATTTGATTGATCTTCTATTGTGAAACATTTGTTTGGACAGTCAGTAATATTTAGCTTCAAATCATAAACAAAATTAGTATAGACAATTAAGGAATAAAAGTTGCGTGTTGTGTGGATCCAAGTGTAAATTTGCTTAGTTGACATTTAGGATGGATTAGTGTGGTATGCTTTCTTGAATAGGTTGGTTTTCAATAGTTTACAGAAATTAATTATGTCGTGGGTTGTTTTTATATATTTTGGTAATTCATTCCATATTTGTATTCCTATATAGGAGAAACTGGATGCATATGTTAATTTATATTTTAATCCCCTACAGTTGGGATAATGGAGATTCAGGAACGTACGTGATAAACTAGTAGAGTTCCTGGTTGGTAGACACATGAGGTCTAACATATATCCCAGAGCTTCACTGTGTATGATCTTATGAACCAGGGTGCAGACCTTGAACACAATGCGTTCTCTTAGTGGAAGCCAATGTAGTTTCTCTCTTAGGGGTCCTGCTCTTTCATATTTCATTTTGCCAAATATAAGTCTAGCTGCCGTGTTTTGTGCAGTTTGGAGTTTTTTAATAATTTGTTCTTTGCAACCAGCATATATTGCATTGCAGTAGTTTAGTTGGCTTAATACCAATGATTGTACCAGTCTACAGAATGTTTCTCTTGGGAAGAACGGTTTTATTCTTTTGAGTTTCCACATTGAGTAAAACATCTTCCTTGTTGTGTTTTTCACATGGTCTTCCAGTGTAAGGTATCAGTCGATAATGACCCCCAGAATTTTCAGGCTCTCCGAGACGGGATGGGTAAAGTTTGGGGTACTTAGAATGGTAGGTTTATACTTGTATTGTGATGAGAGGGTGAGACACTGTGTTTTGTTTGCAGTGAGTTTTAATTGGAAAGCGTCCGCCGATGAGTTCATAATCTGGAAGCTGTAATTGATTTCTTTAGTAATTTCTGTTAGGTCATGTTTAAACGGGATATAGATCGTGACATCATCGGCCTAGATAAAAGGATTGAGCCCTTGATTGGACAGAGTTTTGGCTAGTGGTGTCATCATTAGGTTGAAAAGGGTCGGTGAGAGTGGTGAACCTTGAGGTACTCCACATTCCAGTTTCCAAGGTGGTGATATAATCAAATTAGATATTACTTGGTATGTTCTTTCTTTTAGGAAGCCTTTGATCTAATTAAGTACGTTTCCTGCAATTCCGAAATATTCTAAAATGTTTAATAGTATTTTGTGGTTGACTGGACATATCGAATTGCAGGAGACGTATACTGTTTCCAGCTGCAATTGCTTGCTTAAATTTGGTTAGGAGGGTGATTAGTACAGTTTCTGTGCTGTGGTTGGATCGAAATCCTGATTGTGCTTCATGTAATATTGAGAACTTGTATAAGTAATCGGTAAGTTGCTTGGTTACCATACTTTCCATTAATTTGACTGCTATAGGGATGGATGCTACTGGGCGATAGTTGGTTATATCACTAGCTTTTTTTCTTTATGTCCTTGGGGATTGGTGTAAGTAATATATTTCCTTTATCGTTAGGGAAGAATCCATGTTGTAACATGTGATTTAAGTGATTCGTAAGGTCTGTTATGAAGCGTTGTGGGACGAATTTTATTAGGTTGTTGGGGCATGTGTCAAGCTTGCAATGGGATTTAGCAAACTTGATCGCTTGCCAGACTGATTCATTAGTAAGGAGATCGAAATCTGACCAGATTCTGTCAGCCGGATATTCTTCTGGAACAGGATCTAAACAATCGAAGAACATTTCGTGGTCAGTACAAGTTTATTTTTGTAACTTGCTTTGCAATTTGCCACATATCATTTTTTAATATTTATAATAAATAATAATTTATTCCATCTGTGGCATTATTCCTTTTATTGGTACAGCTAGTTAGCAGAACCAAGGGCCAATTACATATTGTCATATCCCTGAGCAAACGAGTCCAGAATAATCACGTTTGTGTGTGATTATCTAATATAAAAGTACCTACAGTGCTATATGTCCTCAGCATGCCCCTGATGCAGGCAGTTTGTTGCCAAAACGTGTTGGGTTTTTTAATAGCATGAAAGCGCTTGTATAGTCCTTTTCTACTGAAAGTTGCTTTTAATAAACTTCAACTGACTTTTCAGCTACTGGCTGATGTCACAGCCATGGCCATGCCCCAGGGTACAAATTCACCTTTCCTTTCAGTGGTCAGACTCCATGGCTTCCCTGGACTGCCTCCTCTGCTGCCAGATTTCCTGTGTTCCAAGCCTCACTCTGATGGCCCAGCATTCTAGCCTCATCCCAGGGACTATTCAAGTCTCCCTCTGGTGTTTCAGTCTGTTCCTGGTGCCACCTTGTGTGATCCAAGCCTCATTCCAT